>NC_135617.1:72172500-72498750 GCF_053574225.1 Canis aureus | reverse complement strand
AGTTGGAACCAGGAGTTGAATAATCTAGACTGGCCAGGCGTTGATAATTGTTGAAGATAGGTGCTGGACATATAGGGAAATCATCATACAATTCTCTCCTTTATGTATGTTAAATTTTTAAAATGTAAAAGTGACTATCTGGTTTCTTGTACAAAAAGTATTCAAATGTTGGGAATCCCTGGGTGGTTCAGTGGTTTAGCGCCTGCCTTTGGCCCAGGGTGTGATCCTGGAGACCCCGGATTGAGTCCCACATCAGGCTCCCTGCATGGGCCCTGCTTCTCCCTCTGCCTGTGTCTCTGCCTCTGTGTGTGTGTGTGTGTGTCTCTCTCATGAATAAATAAATAAAAGCTTTAAAAAAATTATTCACATACCTTCAAGCTACTATCTGAAGTTTTAATTTTGGCAAAAAATCATGTAACATCTTTAAACAAAGTGTTAAATCATTAGAGAAAACATTTGCATTTATTTTGAAAAATAAACTGAAATGGTAAAATTAATTCCATCAAAGTACCCAGTAAGTGGTGGTGGTAAGTGTCAAAACTGCTTTAACAATTCCTGTTGTTTCTATTAAATTCCAGCAATGTGCAATGGATTCAGTGGGAAAATTTACCATATGAGCCTTATAAGGATCAGTCTTGATATAGAAAATTGAGAGTTATAACTTTGAGGTAGAAGATAGGAAAATAGAATGATCAGAGGCAGTGTGGTCAGTGAACTTACAAGAAATTATGCTTGCCTTCCTAAAGGTAGCAGAATTTTTAATGATGAAATATTAAATGTCCAACAATAATTATTTGAAAAATAAGTTACCATTTCAGGCTTTTATTTTTCCTTTTTGATAGCTCTTTTTAGTTGATTTTCAATTATATTTTGTAATAAAAATGGATTCATCCATTGGTGTGAAATCTATTTTCTACAAAGAGTTTATAGTTAATGTTTCGACCATAACATTTTCCTACTATTAAAAAAATCAAGTTCAACTTAATCTTTTTTTTTGTCTAGAATCATTAAAATTTTAAATTAGTAAACCTTTCCTGGATATGGCATTATGAAAAGGGGGTTGATAGCTTGAAGCAATTGTGTTGCTTTGTGTTTATACGCATTTTTCATAAATTTCATTAGATGTTCAGAGGATGGCACTTTCTAAAAAAAAAATCTACAGTAACTCAGAGTTGGAACCAGGAGTTGAATAACCACATCCTAATCTTGGTTCCGCATTAACTCTCTGAAGGTCCTTATCAGTAATTTAAACACTCAGGACACCAGTCATTTCAACGGTAACTTTGGTTTAACGGACTGATAGAAGGACCGGATAATCACTTTAGTCATATTTTAACTTTAGGATCTGCCATCCAGTGTCTCAAACCACAGATATTTCTAGCATAGTCATTGGTCTGGAGAATGCCTCAACAACCAATATGGAACTTTAATCTTTCTCTTCTTTTCATAGTATCTATGCTATTAGTTCCCTCTCTGTATGGTGCATGAGCTACATTTCTTCCCATAGTAAACACATTGCCATTTCTTCTACACAGAAGAAGACCTATTCTGACAGAGTAGGTCAAGAAACTCTCATTTGTTTTAATTTATGCCAGCTAAGGGGTCACTGAACACACAGAGGTAAATGGGTCAACTTCCTCTGCTTACCTTGGCAGACACTCTTGTAGTCAGTACAGCAGTCTTTCCTCTGCAGACAATCATCCGAACAAGAGCAGAGGCTGGACTCTAGTCTGGTCTCCCCACAACGAAATCTATTGCATGTCCATATTCGAGCTGTAAAATCACACAATTCAGTTCCCAGCATTTAACTTATTGTTAAGTATCCAATAGCATTAGAGTGGTCCCTATCCAGTGTAACTGATATTCTTATTAAAAGGGGAAATTTGGACATGAACCCCCAGACACACAGGAAAGATTGTGATGACATAAGAAAACTCTCTGTGAAGACAAAAGCAGAATCTGGGGTTATGCTGCCAAAAGCCAACCATTTACAACGACTTGTAACCCACAAGAAGCTAGGAGAAGGGCAAAGAAGGGATTTCCCTCACAACCCTTAGAAAGAATTAGCCCTGATTAAACTTGCATCTTGGATTTCTCGCCTCTAGAACCGAGAACATGGATTTCTGTTACATAAGCCCCTCACTTTTTATGTCCTGGCAGCCCTAGCAAAGCAATACATGAGGTGTATGGTAAGCATTTGGACATGTGTTAATGTCAGCACAACCACAAGCTATAATGAACTTATCCTCAGAACCCATACTGGATTCCACACAAGTGTCTTCAAAATCCCAACAGCAGTCGCCTCTCTGCTTGCATTCCATATCACACCGGCAGTTCTCCAATCCTCTGAATGAAGAATCAAAGCATTTCTTCCTGCAACTGCCTGCAGGAGTGGAGGAAATAAGGAAACCAGTGCTTAGAAGTTATATGAGGGACATCCGGGTACCCCAGTCAGTTGACCATTTTACTCTTGATTACAGATCAGGTCATGATCTCAGGGTCATTTAATGGAGCCTGGCGTCAGGCTCCACACTCAACAGGGAGTCTGCTTGAGATTCTCTCCCTCTCTCTTTGCCCTTCCTTCCCACGCTCACTCTCTCTTTCTAAAATAAGAAGGGGCACCAAGGGTGGCTCAGCGGTTTAGTGCCACCTTCAGCCCAGGGCATGATCCTGGGGTTCTGGGATCGAGTCCCATGTCAGGCTCCCTGCATGGAGCCTGCTTCTCCCTCTGCCTGTGTCTCTGCCTCGCTCTCTTTCTCTCATAAATAAATAAATAAAATCTTTAAAATAAAAAATAAATAAATAAAATAAGTAAATAAGTCTTAAAAAAAAATAAAAGAAGTTCTCTGATATCTCGGAACTAGATGGTAGAAGCATACAGAAGAGGTACCTAGCACAGACCAGGTCAGACAAATAGATACTTTTGAATTGTGCTGTATATCAGTGTGAAGTGGTAAGTAATAAGTGATTTTTCCCCAGGACTCCAGAGAGGTCCCAGACGCAAAAACACCAGGCACCATTAAGGGAAGATCAGAGGGACAGGCAGAAGCTAAATAAAGTGAAATGGATTTAAAGTCTGGAGATAGAACAGCAACAATATACCCCACCTCCCATTCCAGGTAGAAGGCTCATATCTGGAGGAATTTAGGAAAAGTAGCTTTTATCACAGAGGAAAACATACAGGATGGCTATGTTGAGAAAAGATGAACAAGCTGTACTCATGAACGTAAACAGATAGTTACCAGACATTTGAGGGCAGCAAGATAATATCCAACAAAAAAACAAAGACCAAAACAAATAAGAAAAAAAAAGAAAGAAAGAAGACTTGATTGAAAAGGAAACAATGCAAGGAACAGAAGAGTTATATACACACACACATAGCTAATACTGTGATCTTCAGAAAGGACGATGCATGTATCAAATAGTTTGAAATGGTTTTAGAGAAGTTTTACACCCTAATCTCCGAAACTGAATATGCTATACTGTTTTACATGGCAAAGAGACATTGCAGACATAATTAAGGATACTACAGAGTTGACCTTTAAAAAGATGGGGGGAGGGGCACGATGGCGGAAGAGTAGGGTCCCCCAAGTCACCCCTCCCCACCAAATTACCTAGATCACCTTCAAATCATCCTGAAAATCTACGAATTCGGCCTGAGATTTAAAGAGAGACCAGCTGGAACGCTACAGTGAGAAGAGTTCGCGCTTGTATCAAGGTAGGAAGACGGGGAAAAAGAAATAAAGAAACAAAAGGCCTCCAAGGGGGAGGGGCCCCGCGAGGAGCCGGGCTGAGGCCGGGGCGAGTGTCCCCAGGACAGGAGAGCCCCGTCCCGGAGGAGCAGGAGCTGCACCGACCTTCCCAGGGGAAAGGGGCTCCAGGGAGGTGGAGCAGGACCCAGGAGGGCGGGGATGCCCTCGGGCTCCCGGGGACACTAACAGGCACCTGTGCCCCAGAGAGTGCGCCGAGCTCCCTAAGGGCTGCAGCGCGCACGCGGGACCCGGAGCAGCTCGGGGGGCTCGGGGGCGGCTCCGCGGAGGGGGCTGCGGGGCGGGAACAGCTCGGGGGGGGGGGCTAGAAAACCCAAAAGCCTCCACCCCAAGATTGCTAGAACTCATAGAGCAATTTGGCAGCGTGGCAGGATACAAAATCAATGCCCAGAAATCAATGGCATTTCTATACGCTAACAATGAGACGAAGAAAGAGAAATTAAGGAGTCAATCCCATTTACAATTGCAACCAAAAGCATAAGATACCTAGGAATAAACCTAACCAAAGATGTAAAGGATCTATACCGTAAAACCTATAGAACACTTCTGAAAGAAATTGAGGAAGACACAAAGAGATGGAAAAATATTCCATGCTCATGGAATGGCAGAATTAATATTGTGAAAATGTCAATATTACCCAGGGCAATTTACACGTTTAATGCAATCCCTATCAAAATACCATGGACTTTCTTCAGAGAGTTAGAACAAATTATTTTAAGATTTGTGTGGAATCAGAAAAGACCCCGAATAGCCAGGGGAATTTTAAAAAAGAAAACCATATCTGGGGGCATCACAATGCCAGATTTCAGGTTGTACTACAAAACTTGGTCATTAAGACAGTGTGGTACTGGCACAAAAACAGACACAATAGATCAATGGAACAGAATAGAGAACCCAGAAGTGGACCCTCAACTTTATGGTCAACTAATATTCGATAAAGGAGGAAAGACTCTCCATTGGAAGAAAGACAGTCTCTTCAATAAATGGTGCTGGGAAAATTGGACATCCACATGCAGAAGAATGAAACTAGACCCCTCTCTTTCACCATACACAAAGATAAACTCAAAATGGATGAAAGATCTAAATGTGAGACAAGATTCCATCAAAATCCTAGAGAACACAGGCAACACCCTTTTTGAACTCGGCCATAGTAACTTCTTGCAAGATACATCCACGAAGGCAAAAGAAACAAAAGCAAAAATGAACTATTGGGACTTCATCAAGATAAGAAGCTTTTGCACAGCAAAGGATACAGTCAACAAAACTAAAAGACAACCTACAGAATGGGAGAAGATATTTGCAAATGACGTATCAGAGAAAGGGCTAGTTTCCAAGATCTATAAAGGACTTATTCAACTCAACACCAAAGAAACAAACAATCCAATCATGAAATGGGCAAAAGACATGAACAGAAATCTCACAGAGGAAGACATAGACATGGCCAACATGCACATGAAAATGCTCTGCATCACTTGCCATCAGGGAAATACAAATCAAAACCACGATGAGATACCACCTCACACCAGTGAGAATGGGGAAAATTAACAAGGCAGGAAACAACAAATGTTGGAAAGGATGCGGAGAAAAGGGAAGACTCTTACACTGTTGGTGGGAATGTGAACTGGTGCAGCCACTCTGGAAAACTGTGTGGAGGTTCCTCAAAGAGTTAAAAATAGACCTGCCCTAAGACCCAGCAATTGCACTGTTGGGGATTTACCCCAAATTTTCAGATGCAGTGAAACGCCGGGACACCTGCACCCTGATGTTTATAGCAGCAATGTCCACAATAGCCAAACTGTGGAAGGAGCCTCGGTGTCCATCAAAAGATGAATGGATAAAGAAGATGTGGTCTATGTATACAATGGAATATTAGTCATTAGAAATGACAAATACCCACCATTTGCTTCGACGTGGATGGAACTGGAGGGTATTATGCTGAGTGAAATAAGTCAATCCGAGAAGGACAAACATTATATGTTCTCATTCATTTGGGGAATATAAAAAATAGTGAAAGGGAATATAAGGGAAGGGAGAAGAAATGGGTAGGAAATATCAGAAAGGGAGACAGAACATAAAGACTCCTAACTCTGGGTAACGAACTAGGGGTGATGGAAGGGGAGGAGGGCGGGGGGTGGGGGTGAATGGGTGACAGGCACTGAGGGGGGGCACTTGACAGGATGAGCACTGGGTGTTATTCTGTATGTTGGCAAATTGAACACCAATAAAAAATAAATTTATTATTAAATATATATATATTTAAGGATCTGACATATATAATCAGAGAATGTAAATTATTTTTAGTGCATGCACTTTTTGCCATTAAGTTCATAAAATGTCAACAGTCTGGTTTTTTAAAGCTTGCTTCGAAGTGCAAAAAAAAAAAAAGGAAGATAGTAGGGCCGCCTGAGTGGCTCAGCAGTTAGGCATCTGGCTTTGGCTTGGGGCCTGATCCCAGAGTTCCGGGATCGAGTCCCACATCGGGCTCCCTGCATGGAGCCTGCTTCTCCCTCTGCCTGTGTCTCTGCCTCTCTGTGTCTTTCATGAACAAATAAATAAAATCTTAAAAAAAAAGAAAGTTCCCAGAGAAAGATCATGAGCAATCTATAAAACATCACAAGTCAGAATGGTATCAAGTTTCTTAAACGCAACACTGAAAGCTAGAAGATAAGAAAGCAATGTTTCATATTTCTAGAGGAAAATTACGTTCATCTTGGAATTCAGTATCTAGCCAAATTATCAAGTGTTAGGTTCTTAAGACAAAGATGAGAACTCAAGTTATAGCTTGTATGTGTCCTATTTTAAGAAGCTACTAAAGTATGTTTTTTAGAAAATGAAAAAGTAAAACAAAGAGATCAAATAAATATGAGTTCCAATTCAATGGTCTAGGGGAACACCAACCATATGTCAAACAAATTGAGAGAGAGTAACCAACACAATTTGGAGCAGCAGGGCAGAGAATCAACAGTTAAATATAAAAGATATCACTCTATGCCTACATTTACAGTGCCAAAAATGAGAGAGCCAGATAATGCCAAGGGTTGCTGGGGATGCATGGTAAAGACAGAGCAGGCTGTGGCAGCTATTCTAGAAATCAATCTGGGGTTACTCACCCAAGCTAAAATACAGACCCTAAGACCCAGGAATTCTATTCCTGGGTTGATGATGAAGCAATCTCCCCTAGGTCCATAAGGGAACCTGCAGGATTTATGTAGTGTAAAGGAACAAAAGTCAACCTGAGTATCCAGCACTGAGGGAGGGCACAGGTCAGATAGCATATTGCGATACATGCTAAGTAGTAAGTAGATAGATGCATAAGAATAGATGTACGTGTAACAATTTATATGGATCTTAAGAAACATTTGGTTAAAAAGTAACCAAAAAAAGTTTATATACCATTTATTCAGATGGCTTTTATTTTTTTATGATAGTCACAGAGAGAGAGAGGCAGAGACATAGGCAGAGGGAGAAGCAGGCTCCATGCACCGGGAGCCCGACATGGGATTCGATCCCGGGTCTCCAGGATCACGCCCTGGGCCAAAGGCAGGCGCTAAACCACTGCACCACCCAGGGATCCCACAAATGGCTTTTATATTTGTATGTCCGCTCTCCTACTTTGAAACATTTTCTGCACCTGGCTTCCGGGCAGGACAACAACCACCTGGCTTTCCTCCCACATCCCTGACCAATTCTTCCTAGACTTCATCCATGGTTCTTCCCCCTCCTCATCATACCAATTTTTTAAGGCTAGTGTGTTCCAGTCACATTGCTGTAAATCCACGTATGTATGATACTGATAACCACCATATTGCATGTCTATTTGTACTTCCCTTGGAAAGCCAGCCTCATATAATCAGCTATCTTCTGGCTTTTCCAGTTGGGCATTTCATAGACATTTCAAATTTAACATGTCCGAAATGAGCTTCTGATCCTTCTCCCCAAACCAGCTTCTTCTAGTGTTCCCCATCTCACTTGCAGAAATTCTGTATTTCAGATGTTCATACCAAAGATTTTGAAGTCATTCTTGACTTCTCTCTTTCTCCATATCCACTGTCAGTAAAATCTATATACCACATCAAAAGATAACCAGGATCCAAATACTTTTCATCAGCGACAATGTTACCACCCTAATTCAAGACATAGAGCTTGTGTGGATTATTGTAATAATTTCCTAATTGGTGTCTCTGCATCTCATTGCACCCTGCCATTTATTCATAACACAACAGTCTGAATGAGTGCGTTGAAAAGCAAACCAGGGTGTGTCATTTCTCTACTCAAAACCTCCAATCACTTCCCATCACTCTCAGAATGAAAGCCTACAGCCAGATTTGACTGAACAACCTGATTGACTTGGCTTCTTTTAGGTCTTTTGGTTGACTCATTTTATGACTTCCCTCCCTCTTCTCTTCTAGTTCACCAACCTCGTTATTCTTTAAATGAACTTGCCAGGCAAGCTCCTGCCTTAGGCCTTTGCACTTGCTTTCTCTTTCCTGGAATGTTCTTCCCCCAAATATCCCTATTTCTCCCTCACTTTTAGCCCTTTACAACGATTATTTCACATACATCCCCCATCCCACTGTATATCTTATAATCTCCTTTTCAGTTTTACTTATCCCTTAGCATTTTCCTGATCATATTATATATATTTGGTTTATTTCTATTTTTATTGTCTGTCTTCCATGCTAGACTGTAAATTCTCTGAAGGATGAGTCTATTTTCTTCACCACTATATTCCCAGCAATTAGAATAGTACATAGCATATAGTTAGTGCCAAATTGTTGAAGAATGAGTAAAAACAACACGCACATTAAGGGACAAATTTATAAGAACACATACAAACTCAAACCAGAAAAAGCTGTTTTAAGAACTCACACTAGAAAAAAACAGTACTTTGCCTATGAAAAGTGGGCTAATTGGAGTGGAAAATGGTAAAAATGGCCCAGGGTTAGGGATTAGGAATCAATTGTGGAAGAATGAGGGGATGAACATTTTAACAACTCTGGCAAAGGAGGAGCTGGAGTAAAGTACCAAAGCCCAGGATGGGAGGTGGAGGGGGTGATGTCACACAAGGACTTATAGACTGAGATGAAAGGACAAGAAAGGGATCCCTGGGTGGTGCAGCGGTTTGGCGCCTGCCTTTGGCCCAGGGTGTGATCCTGGAGACCCGGGATCGAATCCCACATCGGGCTCCCAGTGCATGGAGCCTGCTTCTCCCTCTGCCTATGTCTCTGCTTCTCTCTCTTTCTCTCTCTGTGACTATCATAGATAAATAAAAATTTTAAAAAAAAACAAAAATACTTATAAAAAAAAAAAAAAAAGAAAGGACAAGAAAAAGGAACAATGACACTGGGAAATGAGCCAGTAGGTGTACTAATGTAAGGAAAGGAAAGAGCCAAAATAATTGGAGATTGTGTTCAAAGATTAGTGTATGTCTCTTGCAATTAATTTATGTGAATTGGCCATAAAAGAACCAAGAAGGGCAGCCCAGGTGGCTCAGCGGTTTAGCGCCACCTTCAGCCCAGGGCGTGATCCTGGAGAACTGGGATTGAGTCCCGCAACAGGCTCCCTGCATGGAGCCTGCTTCTCCCTCTGCCTGTGTCTCTGCTTCTCTCTCTCTCTCTCTCTCTCTCTCCCTCTCTCTCGATTAAATAAAATCTTAAAAAAAAAAAGAACCAAGAAGTGAGGCACACCTGTGCATACTAACACCAGGATAAAATAACCAAAGTGGCCCACCTACATTTGTTAGATCTAGGACTGGTACAGTAGTTCAGAAACACAACAGCCAAGTGACCCCAAAAAAGACAGTAATTTTCCAAGTAAAGTCCACCTTTCCAGTTTCCATGTTACAATGGATGTACTGAAAGTTTGTTAATTCTTTTTTTAAAGACTTTATTCATTTATGAGAGACACACAGAGAGAGAGGCAGAGACACAGGCAGAAGGAGAAGCAGGTTCCATACAGGGAGCCCGATACGGGACTCAATCCCGGACCCTGGGATCACACCCTGAGCTGGAGGCAGACCCTCAACCGCTCAGCCACTTAGGTGTTAATTAGGTGTTTGTTAATTCCTTTTTTAAAAGATTTTATTTATTTATTCATGAGAGACACAGAGAGAGGCAGAGGCACAGGCATAGGGAGAAGCAGGTTCCCTGCAGGGAACCTGAGGTAGGACTTGATCCCAGGGTCTCCAGGATCACGCCCTGGGCTGAAGGCGGTGCTAAACCGCTGAGCCACCCAGACTGCCCCGGGGTTTGTTAATCCTTAAGGGAAAGCATAACTGTAAATTTGTCTGTTAATCTCACCAAGAGTCCACCTAACAAAGAAGCAACAAGACCTTCCCCAAGAGAGTCAAATCAGAAATTCACCAGCCAGATTAAAAAGGCGAATAAATTATCTAACATTCGACTTCATACTTCCCCTTTGTAAAAGTACCAAAACAATGAATCACAAGATATAGAAAATGCTTTTCATATAGTCACATGTAAATGGTTGTTGACTGTACATACTGAATGGATATGGCAGTTTGGGGGTTTGATATTCTGATAAAAATCAATCTCCCATTTCTTTTCGCTTCTTATGAGGAAAAATAAATCAACATCAAGTATTTACTCTGCACTACACTTCAAGAATGGAGCACTGCCTGGCCAAGAAATAGTGAAATTTCAGGGAAGGAGCAGTACTAACATCATCACAGGAGGTCCTGGGATGTAAGCAACCAAGACTTTCAAGACCAAGTTCACCAAGTTTATCAGCAGAAAGGAATGAGTAGAGTAGGTGCCAAGACAGAAGAAGCCTTTGATCCAGTTATCAAAGTCCTCTACAAAGGTAAGGACAAATACAGGGAACAAACAGGAACGATATGAATCTCAAAGGAACAGGGGGTGAGGGCAAAAGACTAAAGTCCAAAATGTCTGGATAATGCTTACCACACACATGGGCTCCTAATTAGTGTGGTGTGGTAGGACAAGAAGCCTAGGAGGAGAGCGCTCCATGCAGGAGACAGGGGGTTCAGGAGGAGAGACAAGTTTCAAGGGGTAAAGGTAAGAAGAAAGGAGAAATAAGAAACTGTGTTGAGAAAACACTAAGGGATATACCTTGCTCTTCTTGTCTCCTGAGTCCAAGCCCCAGGCCCAATCCAAGTGACACAATCACCAACAAAGCAAGAAGAACCTAGTACAAAAAAAAGGAGAAGTGACCTTTACAATTTTCTTAAAACATAAAAAGGAACAAAGATCCCTCCCTACCTCCCTCTCACTGAAAATTAAAGGCACACAGCTTGCTAATTATGCATAACACCAGATCCAACAATGATAGAGAAATGTACTTTTCAAAAAAAATGCCTGAAAGAGAAATGTACTTTTTTAAAAAAATGCCTGAAAATAATAAAGCTTTGGGAAGAATTTTAAAGTAATATTTATTATAGATCTTCAAATTCAAATTCATGGGTCCTGGTTAGCTTAACCCCAAATTTATTTAAAGTATGAGTGAAACCATGGGAGTCATTTACCTTTGTCCATTTCCCATTCTTAACTAGATACTTGTTTCAAGATCATTTACCTAAAAGCATTCCTGAACTATGATATCTTTAACTACTTCACTCTTAGGGAACAGAGGTTCCCCCTCCCTCCTAGCTCTGTCTTATGGATGGAAATGAAAATGCTTAGCACATGTAAAAATATAGTGTCCAAATAATTCACTGGCAAATGATCCACTTTGATCTACAGCTCAGACAAATGACGTGGAAGCTCTGTGACCAAAGATTGTGTGTGTCATTCATTATCACTACTGCTGACAAGGCTCTACAGTATAGTGGACTTTATGCGATGTCTGGAATTAAACTAAGATATAAATTTTTAAAGACTTTATTTATTTATTCATGAGAGACACAGAGAGAGAGAGAGAAAGAGAGAGAGAGAGAGGCAGAGACCCAGGCAGAGGGAGAAGCAGGCTGCCTGCAGGGAGCCCAATGTGGGATTCGATCCCGGATCTCCAGGATCACGACCTGAGCTCAGCCACCCAGGTGTCCCAAACTAAAATATACTTAAAGAGAATTCTTCCCACTTTTTCCCTACCCAGTGAGTCCAATGTAAGTATGCAGGATGATAGAGCTTGAATAATGTATAACCATAAAATATGAATGCAACGACACACAAATCCTTAAAAATGTATTTTACAACACTTATAACCTTTGCTTTTAAAAAAATCTCTTTCATAAAAAAGCATCAAAATCTGCTTAGATAATAAAGATCTACATAAGCATTGATTGCGTTTGTTTTCATTCTGAAAATCAACTGGAAAATAAACCTATAACTTTTACTATAGAAGTGGATTCAACAATTGGGCAAATACATTAGAATAGTATAATAATTCTTTAATGAAGTCTGAAAGTTAGCCCACGTTTGAGTGATTTTCCAACAGGCATGCATTCAGTGGAGAGAATGGAGAGGGAAAAGTGAATGTAAACAGTTATTAAGCAGCATTACTAGCACTTAGTCCCTCGTTATGATGCTCAAAAGCCACAGGAGGATTCAGCGGCCGTGCGGGGCGACAGGACGTCCCTCTTGGAGCCATGGCCCAGTTCGTCCGTAACCTCGCCGAGAAGGCTCCGGCTCTGCTGAACGCTGCTGTGACTTACTCGAAGCCTCGATTGGCCACATTTTGGCACTATGCCAGGGTTGAGCTGGTTCCTCCAACCCCTGCTGAGATCCCTACAGCTATTCAGAGCTTGAAAAAAATAGTCAAGAGTGCTCAAATTGGTAGCTTCAAACAGCTCACAGTTAAGGAAGCTCTCCTGAATGGTTTGGTGGCCACCGACGTGTGGATGTGGTTTTATGTCGGCGAGATCATAGGCAAGCATGGCATCATTGGCTATAATGTTTGAAGACCAATCTTTAACATCTCTTTCTATGTGGCTTATAATTTGAGTGTTCTTGGACACTTATATGTGATCAGACTGGTATTTGAATAAAATAAGATAATGTATCAAAATCAGTGTTTTCTCTATCAGATACTACATGGAAGGATCACAGTTTCTCTTAATAATAAGATGGATTGTCTTTTTGCTTTAATACATTAATACAGCTCTCAGGGCATGTCTTTTGCATAGCCTAAAATCAGAAAGGATGAAGGATGTATGTGAATATACCAACCTGGGAAATACATTTATAAGAATAACATTCTAATTTGAAGATTTGAAATATATGATAAATTTATTTTATTTCCAGAATAGTCAGAGGAAAGGTCTTGGGAGAACTAGGATTTGCTACAGTAGGAAAAATAGCAATAACCACGTGCCAAAGTGATATGGTTAAAGCATGTCTGTGATATAAAGAATAAAATTTCAGTGGTTTTTTTTTTGCTAGAATCAGAGATAACACCTGCATTTATAAATATTAAAGTACTTGGTGGTATTCTAAGTAAGTATGACATCTTTAACACCAGGACAGAGCTACTGAGAGCCACAACCTCCTTTTTAAATCTAATTTTGATGTGTGTTGTATTACTAATCTATTCAGTTTTATGGTTTTTAGAACCCATCTTTACAACAATAAAATACCCTATGGATATTAAATAGTTATAAATTTAGTATCCTCCATGGTTCTGAAGCATACATTATACTCTGAAATAAATAGAAATGCTTGCTAAAAAAAAAAAAAAAAAAAAAAAAAAAAGCCACAGGAGACCGAGACTAGGAATACAAAGCAGTGAAACACTGGGGAATAATACTGCAACAAACCTCATGCATCATAGATTTACAAATTGATATTTTTGATTTTACATTTTTATCTTTGGTCCTTTTGCCATTCAAATTTGTTAGGAAAATAAACAGCATCTAGGTGTGATCAGGATATTCTAGGACATTCTCCTGTTAAATCTCAGTGTCTGTTTCTTCATGACTCTACTTGTTCCATATATTTTTGGCTTGATCCCTGCATTATTCTGTAAGTTCCTCGAGAAGGTTCATTTTTAATCTCACATAATCATTTCCTCTAAATCTGTAATTCTGAATCAGCTTCTTGATATTGAGGTGCATATGTATCTTAAAAAGTGGAGAGGGGAGGACTCAACTCCAAAAACCTCTGAAAATCCAATATTTGGCTTTAGATGGGTGAATGAAGAGTGCTAAAGACACAGCAGATACATTTAAAGTTTTTTAAATGAAACTTTTGTTAAGGGCAGCCCGGGTGGCTCAGTGGTTTAGCGCTGCCTTTGGCCCAGGGCATGATCCTGGAGACCCATGTCGGGCTCCCTGCATAGAGCCTGCTTCTCCCTCTGCCTGTGTCTCTGCGTCCCTCTCTCTCTCTCTCTCTCTCTCTCTCTCCCTGCTGGGAGCCTGCGGGACTTGATCCTGGGCTGAAGTCCGCGCTAAACCGCTGAGCCACCCGGACTGCCCTCAGCTTCTCTTATACATACCAGAAACCATTAGAAGGATACAGGAAGAAAAATAAATGTTGTACAAAATTTTGCTTTCAAGGAGTTATAATGTCTTGAATTCATAAGATGGGATAAATATAATAAATAGCATAGAAGTTAAAAGAGCACTCCAAAGTTCCCAGAAGGATATTTAATGAATAGAATATCATGACAATTTACTTTGCCCTAGTTCCTGGGCTCAATGCTTACATTATTTCATTTACTTCTAGAAATAATGCTTGAGTGACAAAATGATGGTGACTTTAACTAAAGTAGGGAATTTGGGAGAAAATTACGGCAGGATAGGTATGAGAAATTACATAATTGGTTTTGCCTTGAGATACTCGATGAGGAGCCAGTAAGAAGGCATTTGAAATTGTGTGGCACAGCAAATATCATTCTCAATGGGGAAGCACTGGGAGCCTTTCCCCTAAGATCAGGAACAAGACAGGGATGTCCACTCTCACCGCTGCTATTCAACATAGTACTAGAAGTCCTAGCCTCAGCAATCAGGCAACAAAAAGACATTAAATGCATTCAAATTGGCAAAGAAGAAGTCAAACTCTCCCTCTTCGCCGATGACATGATACTCTACATAGAAAACCCAAAAGCCTCCACCCCAAGATTGCTAGAACTCATACAGCAATTCGGTAGCGTGGCAGGATACAAAATCAATGCCCAGAAGTCAGTGGCATTTCTATACACTAACAATGAGACTGAAGAAAGAGAAATTAAGGAGTCAATCCCATTTACAATTGCACCCAAAAGCATAAGATACCTAGGAATAGACCTAACCAAAGATGTAAAGGATCTATACCCTCAAAACTATAGAACACTTCTGAAAGAAATTGAGGAAGACACAAAGAGATGGAAAAATATTCCATGCTCATGGATCGGCAGAATTAATATTGTGAAAATGTCAATGTTACCCAGGGCAATATACACGTTTAATGCAATCCCTATCAAAATATCATGGACTTTCTTCAGAGAGTTAGAATAAATTATTTTAAGATTTGTGTGGAATCAGAAAAGACCCCAAATAGCCAGGGGAATTTTAAAAAAGAAAACCATATCTGGGGGCATCACAATGCCAGATTTCAGGTTGTACTACAAAGCTGTGGTCATCAAGACAGTGTGGTACTGGCACAAAAACAGACACATAGATCAATGGAACAGAATAGAGAATCCAGAAGTGGACCCTGAACTTTATGGGCAACAATATTCGATAAAGGAGGAAAGACTATCCATTGGAAGAAAGACAGTCTCTTCAATAAATGGTGCTGGGAAAATTGGACATCCACATGCAGAAGAATGAAACTAGACCAGTCTCTTTCACCATACACAAAGATAAACTCAAAATGGATGAAAGATCTAAATGTGAGACAAGATTCCATCAAAATCCTGGAGAAGAACACAGGCAACACCCTTTTTGAACTCGGCCACAGTAACTTCTTGCAAGATACATCCACGAAGGCAAAAGAAACAAAAGCAAAAATGAACTATTGGGACTTCATCAAGATAAGAAGCTTTTGCACAGCAAAGGATACAGTCAACAAAAGTAAAATACAACCTACATAATGGGAGAAGATATTTGCAAATGACGTATCAGATAAAGGGCTAGTTTCCAAGATCTATAAAGGACTTATTCAACTCAACACCAAAGAAACAGACAATCCAATCATGAAATGGGCGAAAGACATGAACGGAAGTCTCACAGAGGAAGACATAGACATGGCCAACATGCATATGAGAAAATGCTCTGCATCACTTGCCATCAGGGAAATACAAATCAAAACCACAATGAGATACCACCTCACACCAGTGAGAATGGGGAAAATTAACAAGGCAGGAAACAACAAATGTTGGAGAGGATGCGGAGAAAAGGGAACCCTCATACACTGTTGGTGGGAATGTGAACTGGTGCAGCCACTCTGGAAGACTGTGTGGAGGTTCCTCAAAGAGTTAAAAATATACCTGCCCTACAACCCAGCAATTGCACTGTTGGGGATTTACCCCAAAGATACAAATGCAATGAAACGCCGGGACACCTGCACCCCGATGTTTCTAGCAGCAATGGCTATGATAGCCAAACTGTGGAAGGAGCCTCGGTGTCCAACGAAAGATGAATGGGTAAAGATGATGTGGTTTATGTATACAATGGAATATTACTCAGCTATTAGAAATGACAAATACCCACCATTTGCTTCAACGTGGATGGAACTGGAGGGTATTATGCTGAGTGAAGTAAGTCAGTCGGAGAAGGACAAACATTATATGTTCTCATTCATTTGGGGAATATAAAAAATAGTGAAAGGGAATATAAGGGAAGGGAGAAGAAATGTGTGGGAAATATCAGAAAGGGAGACAGAACGTAAAGACTGCTAACTCTGGGAAACGAACTAGGGGTGGTAGAAGGGGAGGAGGGCGGGGGGTGGGAGTGAATGGGTGACGGGCACTGGGGGTTATTCTGTATGTTAGTAAATTGAACACCAATAAAAAATAAATTTAAAAAAATGAAATTGTGTGGCAGAGGGAGCACCTAGGTGGCTCAGTGACTGACTGTAATTGGCTCAGACGTGATCCTGGGGTCCTGGGAGTCAGCTTCTCCCTCTGCCTATGTCTCTGCCTCTCTCTCTCTGCGTCTCTCATGAATATATGTGCTGCCCAAGCAAGCACGTCTCATGAATAAATACAATCTTAAAAAAAAACAATTGTGTGGCAGAAACTCACCATGAAGTCAGACCTACTGGCTTACTTGAAATTCTTGGTTGACAATGTGACTTTTAAGATCATAAAAACATGAGATTGCCTAAAGAAATGATCTTTAGACAGGGTTCAGTTGAAACACCATGTGCAATGTGCAATGAAAAGATAAATCAGCCAAGAATGCAGATAAACAGAAGTTATAAAAATTAGGATGCCAATACCATAATGGAAGCAAGGGGAGAGAATTCAAGAGAAAATAATAATAATAATAATAATATACAATAGTATTACTGTTATAGATGCAGCAGGACAGTAGAGAAGGACTGACTTTCAAGATGATTCAGGACAGTAAAAACAAGCAGGAAAATGGAGTGGTTGAATGGTGAAACCATCTTTAGAAGTGAAGTAATCTAAAATAAAATAAAATAAAATAAAATAAAATAAAATAAAATAAAATAAAATAAAAAGAAATGAAGTAATCTAAGATAAAAGCTATAGTCCAACATAAGAATATAAGATACAGTGATTTTAATTTCTCACTCTCTGGTCTTAAAAATATTCATGCAGTAAAATGGTGTCTTGGAAGGGGGTGATTATAATCATGCTAAAGTCAATGCTATAAAGTGTTTTACCACAGATCCCAACTTTTTAGATTGATCAAATATTAGTTTGTTACTCACATTTTTTTAGGCAAAACATGATTAAAATATTAATTTGGCATCAGGGTTGTCAGAGGGGATAAAACTGAATACATGCACTTAAAACTTTACACTTAAATAGCAACACAAATAGAAATGGGAGTCATACATTTAACATTTGTCATAAAGCTACAAAGATTAAAATGAAAAACTGTACTTACAATACAGATTATTTTGTATTTTGTAGCAGTGTTCCTCTTAACAGTTTCTTCCATTGGTAAAACCAGCATAGACTCCATTATTGTATAAACCCGTTTTACTAGAAGACAGTAGAACTCCTTCCTTTTTCTAGTCCAGCAAAGAAGAACTGAATGAGTTACACGGCTGTGACTAACTTTCAAAAATTTGGAGAGATTATACCTCTTCAGTGATTGGACAATGAAAGGAGAGGAAGAAAGTTGTAATAACAACAGTGTCAAGAGATAAAAGTTCATTGGACACCTGGGTGGCTCAGCAGTTGGGTGTGTGTCTTTGACTCAGGGTGTGATCCTGGAGTCCTGGGATTGAGTCCCACATCGGGCTCCCTGCGTGGACCCTGCTTCTCCCTCTGCCTGTGTCTCTGCCTCTCTCTCACTACTCTCTCCCTGTGTGTGTGTGTGTCTCTCATGAATAAATAAAAATCTTTAAAAAAGAGATAAAAGTCCTTTTCCAGGACACTGTAGACAAATATTAAATACTGATCAATATATACATAAAAAGAGATCATAAGACTATAATCAAGTTTTAATACAATCTGACCATTTGTTTTCTTCAAAAATAATCTGGAACAAAAGGCCTTGTTACAGAAATTCCAGGGAGCTTCTCATTTGTATAAACTTCATAGCACAGCTGAAAACCAACATATTAAAAATGTGCTTTAACCATATAGGAATCCCCAAACTCTGTTGAATTTATATAAAGTATTTAATTATATAATAATTATATCTTTTATTTCACAGAGGTTAAAAGTTTGGTATGTTTTCATATGTTTTATCTCATGTCAAAGTTAACAATATCCCTTACAAACATTTTATTCCTATTTTGTAGTTGAGTAAAGGTCTGATTATTCAAATTAAGATCTATGACTTTCTTGTTCCAAGTCATGTATGTTCCAGATGCCAGAAGTGGAACTGAAATCTGAGTCTTCTAATTCCCCCAAATTCAAGGCAATTTCCCTAACCAAATAAACTTACTCTTTCCTTATTTATATAGACCAGAGCATCCTAATACACACCTCTCCCTAAGAAAAGGGAGTACAGGTTATGACGAAAGAAGCTCAATTAATAGCAAATGTAGCCAAAGAGAGTTATAGTAAATGGTGGGCATAAACTCTTCCAGTATAAATGACTCCAAGGGAGTAATTCTCAAAGTGTAATTCCATCAAACATTAGTCCTAAGATAACTTCCTTGGTCAATAAAAACTTGAGAACCCTTTTCTGACATAAAGATTATAAAAATCCTGTAGGTTGCAGTATATTCTTTGGAAAACACTAACCTAAACTATTACAACGCTAAAAGCGGTGAAAAAAATAGGAAATCTATCCTAATATGCAATGACTTATAAACGTGAAGATTATTTCTGAAAGTCATGGCTAAATCCCTGATTGTATTATTAGAGCCCACTCCCTTAAGGAAAGCTCTTCAGAATAAGAGCCATGCTGAATTTTTAAAGAAGGGCAGAATGCTATGAATGTTTGTGTCTCCTCCAAATTCATATGTGGAATCTATAATCTCCATTATGATATTTGGAGGTAATTAGGTTCAGATGAGGTCATGAGGATAGAGCCTCCATAATGGGCCTCTTACACTTATAAAAAAAGAAAGAGACCAGAGACCTCTCTCTTTGCACCATGTGAGGAAAGCAAAAAGATGGTCATCTGAAAACCAGGAAGAGGGCTCTTACCAACACCTGATCATGCTGGCAACTGATCTTGGACTTCCCAGCCTTCCAAACTGTGAGAAATAAATTTATTCTCTAATCCAAAAGAAGAAGAAGAAGAAGAGCCTTGTTTCCTTTTAAGGATTTGTGCTATTCTTCTCATTCTAGTATACCTCCAACTTCACCTTCAGGCCTACCCAGTGGAAGCATCTGTATGCATTGCTAGAATAGAAGGAATTAGTTTTAGAAGAAGATGCCATAAGGATAACCTAAACCAAGCTCTGAAGACTTCTTTCTATGGACCACGGTGGATAACAGGTCTTTATTTTTTTATTTTTTATTTTTTAGATTTTTTTTTTTTTTCATAAGAGACAGACACAGAGAGAGAGGCAGAGACACAGACAGAGGGAGAAGCAGGCTCCATGCAGGGAGCCTGATGTGGGACTCAATCCCAGGTCTCCAGGATCATGCCCTGGGCTGAAGGCAGGCACTAAACCACTGAGCCACCCAGGGATCCCCAATACCAGGTCTTTAAAAATCAGAAGTGAATAAAAACATATTTGAATAACTTTGGCAAACAGTTCTCTGCACTAGATAAAATTAGAAACAACCAGAATAGTCTTTTAATTTTAATTTTTGAAATTCTGAGGCCCAGGTTCCACATCAATTGAATTAGAATCTACTGGATTTTGGGGTAAATTATCCCTCCTAGCCATTTTATATGCAGCCAACATCAGTGTAAACACTTTGCTTTGAGCAGTGCATGCACTTTTGAATTCTTTTTCTGCAAACATTCTCTGGATTTGCTTAAACTGCCTATTTTACAGATAAGACTAGAGGATCTCTAGAGCTTGACTGTCTGCCCAAGGTCACCTTGATTACTGCTATCTCAGAAGTGAGATTCCACCTGGTCTTGAGATTCCCACTTCAGGGAGTACTGTTATCATTGCTGTTGTGACAAACAGAAAGTAAGAAAAAAAAATCAAGTCTACATCACAGTTGGCATCAAAATTAGATTCCTAGGAATCATGGCTTTTATCTAGTCATCTGACATCTAGCTTCAACTTTTCTATTTGCATTTATGACAATCTATCTAATCTGCCTTGACTTTCATGAACAGTTCTCCTACTTTTATCTTCCAGTCAGTGATGGTAGTTTTGTGTTGATTTGCTAAACTATAGTATCTAGTTATTTAATCAAAATCTAATCTAGGGTGTTGCCACAATGCTATTTTGTAAATGTGGTAACATCTACAATCATTTGACTTTTAAATAAAGGAAATTACCCTCAATAATGTTGGTGGGTTTCATTCAATCAGTTTAAGGCTAAAAGAACAAGAAATTTTCCTGCAAGACTACACCATTAGCCCAGGTTTCCAACCTGTCAGCTTGCTCTGCCCTATGGATTTCAGACTTGCCAGTCCCCACAATCAAATGAGTTAATTCCTTTCTCTCTCTCCCTCCCTCCCTCTAAAAGACTTTGCTCTGATACATATTTTGAGCATCTTCTCATATTTTTCTTTCTTCTTAAGACTTTGCCCTATTTTAACCTCTCATTTGGAACTCCAGAATCTGTTATCTTGGTTTCTGCCTTCTCAATTTTTTTTAAAGATTATATTTATTTGATATATAGGGAGCAATAGGGCATGAGTGCATGCATAAGTGGGAGTGGGGTGGAGTGGGATGGGAGGGAGGAATAAAGGGTGAGGGAGAAGCAGACTCCCCACTGGGCAGGCTCTATCCCAGGACCCTGAGAGCATGACCTGAACCAAAGGCAGATGCTTAACCGACTAAGCCACCTAGGCACCCCTCTGTCTGCTATAATAATTTGTATACCTTGACTCCAGGATGCTAACCTGGTATTAATACCCCAGTTGCATTCAGATGCTCTTTCCTGGTACTCTCCATGGCGCCACTTGATTCTATATCAGCTTTGTTCACCAGAATACCACTGACTCTGGCTCCATATTTTTATTATGTAATTCCTTACCTCCCCCCACTGTCAGAACATCCTTCCTCTTCTTCCTCCCTCATCCTTCTCCCTCTTTCAACCCTGAGAACACAAAAGCACTAGATAAGAAAGTCAAGAGGCCTCTGATAAAATCTTGTCTCTTTCATTTGCAAGTTAATTGACTCGACATCAAATTATTCACTTTTAAGGTGACCTCAAATTATCTCTAAATTACCAAATTAATGGAAAAATATCTTAGTCCCTCAAGTCCTGAGGTGAGTAAACCTCGGGAAATCTACCTGGGGCATACACATGGCACGTATGGTAAAGATGTTAGCACAGTCCAGTGTCTAGTCATATTTTCCACTATAGCAATTCTCCTAAATGAGCTCTAAACTCCAACCTCTTTTGAGTGTGTCAAGTCTTAGAAACTTATTCCCAACAGTTCACCTGGGCATTGGACACTGGCCAAATCCACACCCTCCATACAACTTAGACTTTGGAATAGACCGTCTAGTTAGCTTGACTGGATTCTGTGCTCTTTAAGTTACTTGAACTTTGGAAGCACTGCTATTCTTTTCCCCTTCAAACTTTAGAACAGTCTGCACCTTCTGGGTTCTGAAAGCTTCACTCTGCATATTGTAATGCTTAATGGCCTAGAACATTTGTGCTCCGATAGGCAGCTAGCATTTCATCTCCCACCAATCATAAATATTTCTCACACTCGACAAGGTCATCATACAGAACTCTGAGAACTTTTCTAAAAATCACAGAAAACCTACTTGCCGCTGTCTTGGGAAAGTCCCATGGCCTGCCAAAATCAATTTTTCTTAAGTCACATAAACCTGCCCTTTCTGGTTCCAGCACTAGAGCTTGAGCAGTACTTAGACAAGCCAGACTGGGAAGGTCCAAAGAAACTAGATACACTGAGAGAAGTGGTGGAGATAAGGCAAATACTAGGCTCAGGCCAAGCAGCAGGAAGGAGTCTGTCAAAGTTGAAAGATCTCAAATAACATGACATAACAAGGGACAGGTGGCCAACATCAAGGAGGGTCTGTCATAAGGAAAAGGCAGAAAAACATACAAAGAGATTGACAAGCATGCCTAGCAAAGAGAAAACTACCCTGATAAGCAGTTAGTACAGGTAAGGCAGATGTTAGTCCTTGGTAAATAAAGATCCAATATTGGAGCTGATTCTGGGACTAGCAGTCCCGGTGAGATTGGTGTTAGCAATGCTGAACCAGGACTGAGAGGCAACGTTTTACATGAGGGTCAAGGCAAAAGCTCAGCATGTGTTATAGTTCTGGAAACTGAAATAAAGTCAAGTGACTGGGTTACTAGACATTCAGACAATCACAATAATAAAGTAGAATCAGTGCCTGTAGATTGATATCAGTATTTTATAGTACCTTTGTGTGAGAAAAGACATTTTCCAAGATGGAAAATAGAATCTCATTGCTAATCAATATAGCTGAACATTTATAATCAACTTGGAGGTAGAGAACTGTCATTTTGAACCTCAGTTAAACAAAAATTTTCTTCCAACCCTGGGGGTGGGGTGGGGGGGAAGGAGTTCCATACTTATCAGTAAACCTGTATTACCAAAAAAAAAAAAAAAAAAAAAAAAGGTACTCTATAATTGATGAGGGAGCTGGGCTAGCTGAGGACAAAGCACAGCTGATATCCCACAAACAACCCCACCCAGGGTGGGATGTGTGTGACTACCTCAGGAAGCTTCCAGTTGTTCTAATGTTAATGTCTTGCTAACAAGGAAGGAATGTTAATGCCTTGCTAAAGGGAAAAGCAATCTTTAATATATAATGTATTATATAAATACATACACAGCTCTGATTTTATACACATAACTATATAATATGTTTAGTTTTGCTTCTTGGCCCACAAAGCTTAAAATATTTACTAATGGCCCTTTGTAGTATTGCTAACCCCCAATCTATCTCCAATTTCTTCCAACTTTCAAAGGCTGCCACTAATGTACTTGACCAGAGAGACTTGCAACAGCTGGTCACTTGAACCACCAATTACTACCTCTTATGATTCAGAAGTCAGAAACCTGATCTGATGCCTCCTATAGCATTGCAGTTGTTTTCTACTGAACAACCACCATTTCTAAGGTTGTCTTTGGGTCCTGGAGCACTGTTCCTCTTGCTTTGCCTCAAGTGAAGAAATATGCCCTAGTAATGTTAGAATTTTAAAACTCTTTCTTATTCATTTCAAAACTCAGAAATAATTTTACTGTCAAAACTTTTCTAAGCTTTAGTAGGCTCTTCTTGTTTTCAATGTTCTCCAGTGGACCTCATTTAGGACAGAAATTCTAGAGACCTCTCCAGAAAAGATATCCTAAAGCCAGAGTGTTATCATGCTACCTGAGTTCTCCAAGGCTCTCCAAGGTCAATGAAAGTATAGGCTGTGGTTTCATTCTACTTCCTTGAAGCCAGGCAGGACCTGGATTATTTCCCAAAACTTCAGAATCTCTCTGGCATGTCCAGCTTCTACCATGTATAGGAAGAAGGTCAGTTTTGGTTTGCCATTTGGTCCAGTATCTATCACAAAGGCCAGATATTATGAAATACCAGGGGAATAGAGGTTGAAATAATTAAACTTTCCTAAGAGAATTCAGAAAGGTACAAACATTAGTTTGTTAGGGCTGCCATGAAAGATACCCTAGACTGGGTGGCTTAGCAACAGAAATTTATTGTTTTCATAATAATGGAAACTGGAAGTCCAAAATCAAGGTGATGCAGGGTTGGCTGCTCCTACAGCCTCTCTTTAAGCTTGCAGATTGGCGCCTTCTCCCTGTAACTTCACATGGTTGGCTCTCTGTGCGTGCACCTGTCTGGTGGCTCTGTCTGCATTCCAATACTCTCTTCTTATAAGGATAGTAGCCATATTGATTAAGGCCTACTCTAATGACCTCATATTCTCTCAATATGACTCTATTTAAAGACTTTTTAAAGACAGTCGTGTTCTGCAGTAGTAGGACTTCACCATATGAATTTTAGGGAAACAATTCCATAAGGTAAGAGTTAGCATTTCTGGGACGCCTGGGTGGCTCAGCAGTTGCGCATCTGCCTTCAGCTCAGGGCGTGATCTTGGGGTCTGGGGATCAAGTCCCACATCGAGCTCCCTGCATGGAGCTTGCTTCTCCCTCTGCCTGTGTCTCTGCCTCTTCCTCTCTCTGTGTCTCTCATGAATAAATAAATAAAATCTTTTCAAAAATAAAAAATAGGTAACATTTCTAATACACATTATGTAACTTAAAATGTAACTCAAGCACTATGGCTAAGTAGCGGGATCATAAGTCCCATCACCCATGCCGATTATGTTTAGAGCACAATCTTTGCCACAGTTTCATGTACTTGCATGTATAGGCTTCAAGGGAAGTTCTGTGAGCCACTTGAAATTACACAAACTTAAAAAAAAATTACACAAACTTGATTTTGTGAATATGTGTATGTACGTGTATATGGGTATTTACGTATGTTTTCTCTAAAGCTTACATCAGAGCTACACCTTCTAAAAAACAACACTTTAAAGGATGTAACAGAAAAAAAAATAAAATAAAAAAATAAAGGATGTAACAGGACCAATATGGCATATAGTATTGCTAATCCCTAATCTATCTCTAATTTCTTCCAACTTTCAAAGGCTGCCACTAATGAACACAATCCAAATTGAGGGACATTCTGTAAAACAGCTTATGTGGAATCTTTAAAAATGTCAATTTTATGAAGTGGGGACAGGAAGGACTACAGAACTGTAATCTGAAAGGAGAAACCTTACAACTAAATGCAATACAAGATCTCTGGATCCTGGATAAATAAAATGGAGTAAAAATGGAAGAAAAAAATGATAATTGAAGGACACTACTGAGACAATTGAGGAAATGTCAGTATATGTATTCTAGATAACAGTAGTATATATTTTTTTAAGATTTTATTTATTTATTCATGAGAGACACAGAGAGAGAGGCAGAAGGAGAAGCAAGCTCCATGCAAGGAGCCTGATGTGGGACTCCATCCAGGAACTCCAGGATCACACCCTCAGCCAAAGGCAGATGCTCAACCACTAACCCACCCAGGGGTCCCAACAGTAGTATATTGATGTTTAATTTCCTGAGTGTGATAAGTATATGGTGGTTAGGAAAGTCAGGTCCTTAGTGCATTGACTTTCAGAAGGCACACGGTGAAATATTTCAGAGTGAAGTTATGATGTTTGTAAATAATTCTCAAATAGTTCACAAAGATATAATTAGATTGGGAGATAGAGAAAAGAGAGCCAGAGAGGAAGAGAAAAAGGAATAGTAAATGTGGTAAAATGTTTGAAATATGTATGTTGATTGTAAACTTTTTGCGATTTTTCTCTAGGTTTTAAATTTTTCAAAATAGTTCAGGGAAAATAAATACTCTTTTGAGAAAGCTAATGGAGGTTGTATTCTTTCTCCATTCTGCAAACAAGGTAATAAATTTAGGAGGAGAAAGGCGTGAAGCTGAGTACATAGTAGTGAGGTCTGAGAGGGCAAAAAAGAATCTCCAGGACTGGATGTGCCCAAGAGGAAGATAAATTGGTAAATACTTTATGTGTCTGGTTCCTGAGAGATTTACATCTCAGACAGAGGTTTCTGGATGAATTAGTGATAGGCACATCCAAAACTAAGCAAAGAAAAACACAAGACAATTATTAACTCTCAAAACAAAACAAAATGTGGTATAGAAAAGGGAATGTGGGATCCCTGGGTGGCGCAGCGGTTTAGCGCCTGCCTTTGGCCCAGGGCGCGATCCTGGAGACCCGGGATCGAGTCCCGCGTCGGGCTCCCGGTGCATGGAGCCTGCTTCTCCCTCTGCCTAGGTCTCTGCCTCTCTCTCTCTCTCTCTCTCTCTCATAATAAAGAAAGAAAGAAAGAAAGAAAGAAAGAAAGAAAGAAAGAAAGAAAGAGAAAGAAAGAAAAGGGAATGTAATTACAATGCACTGTGTTGCTAAATTATATGTAATAGCTACAGAGTCAGATTGGAATGAATGGTCTGTAATTATTTACTTAACAAAAAACTACATGAGTAGGTTGGAGAAGGAGGAAATGTGAGGCATATCAGGGAACACTACATACTCTTTCAAAGTAAGAAGTTGAAATGTAATATTTAAACAGAAATAGCAAAAAATAATAGAATAAATCATGTTATTTAGAAAAAGAATTGAACATGGCTAGCTTCTGGGAAAAGAGTTGAAGGTGGGGAGGAGTTTGGTTGAACATTTATTTTTTCAATATAAGCTTTAGAGAACTCTTTGAAATATTTACATACAGTGCTTTGAAAAATAGTAACAAAAAGAATTATATTAATAGTATTATCAATTGGTTTCACAGCGTATACCATGAAAATTAACATTTAACATTCTTTTTTTAAGTTTTTATTTATTTATTTGAGAGAGAGAGAGCAAGAGCAAGGAGGAGAGGCAGAAGGAAAGGGAGAAGCAGACTCCCCAGTGAGCTGGGAGCCTGATGCAGGGCTTAATCCCAGGACCCCAGGATCATGACTTGAGCAGAAGGCAGATGCATAACTGCCTGAATCAACCAGGCATCCCCAAAGTTTTAAATTCTGGACTACAGAAAGAAACTATTGGTATGAGTTAAAGTACTATATGAATCAAAATACCTCTATACAAATGAAATCCAAAAAATGAGGTTTTTACAAGGCAGAATAAATTATAAAAATCATATATCTTCTTTGGGCTGTGAAATCTATGTTGTAAGATTTTTAAAATAATAAATTTGGAGTTAAAAAGCCATTCTTTCCAAAGAAAGAAAGAAAAAAAGAAATGAAGTAGCTTGGATTGAAGAAATTTAAATGTAAGTCTGTAGGAAAGGAAAAGCCAAAGAAGGATCTAAAGTCAGAGAGTAACATGATAGAAGATGCACTTTTAGAATATTTACCTGGCTCTCAAGAATAGAGTGGACCACGTAGGTGCAGCTATTGCAGTCCTAGAGAGAGGTGACAAGCTAAATGAAGCCAGTGGAAACAGGTAAGTGCTCACCTGGAGAAACATGACAGCATGTACCTCTGGGCTTGAAAGACTGATTCTAAACTCAGATGACTAGGAGCAGGGAGGTGTCTTTAGCAGAGAGAGGGGGCACCAGGAGAAGAGTCTAGTTTTCTAGAAAGATGACAAGTTAGGTCTGGGACCTAATAATGTTGAATTATTTATGGAACACACATGTTGAATTCTTCAGCATCAAAAGTGAAGAGAATATCTCCACTCTACTTTTTTTCAAAAGTGTTACTTTATAATAAATAATCTATCTCTCCCATCTCTCTTAGGTAGCCAATATTGATGCTTAGGCATTTAGATTAGTTTTCTATGGGGTTCCTGGGTAGCTCAGTCAGTTAAGCATCTGACTCTTAATCTCAGTTCAGGTCTTGATCTTGGGGTTGTAGTTAAAGCTCCAAGTTGGGCTACATGCTGGGCATAGAGCCTACTTAAAAGAAAAAAAAAACCATTGAATCCTGGTTCCCTCACCAATGGGATTCTTATGGTGGTAGCCAGTGGGATTTTCATTTCACTGATGAGTCCATGAAATAACTTATATGCTTGGAACCTAAAACCCAGCTTACTCTCCACACCTTCCTTTACAAACTCAATATTCTTTCATTCATCATTCATTCACTTATGACATTATATTAGAATTTGGAATAGAAAACATGAAGATACAAAAGATACCATGTTGATGGGATATGC
Source organism: Canis aureus (assembly GCF_053574225.1). Lineage (NCBI taxonomy): Eukaryota > Metazoa > Chordata > Mammalia > Carnivora > Canidae > Canis > Canis aureus. The sequence continues at coordinate 72,470,611 of NC_135617.1, read as the reverse complement.
CTCTTCTCTCCTCCCTTTCCCCAATAGCCCTAAACTGCTTCATCTCCACCTTCAAAATCTAGGGTTTCCAGCTTCCTTTTTTTTTTTTTTTTTTTTTTTTTTTTTTTGCTATATCCTATTCTTTACGGATGTAGGTATATTCCCTGGACCCTTAAATCTAGCCTAGTATTCATTCTATGCCATGTGCTGTTTTTATATTTTACTTTATTTTGTTGTATTTTATTTTATTTTTTGTCTTTCTTATCGCTCAGTCCATTATTTACAAACCCAAAGCAATCATACGATTAGCTTCTGACTCAGACTACTCACCCAGGCTTTCAGAGTGTCTACGCTGGCCTCACTTTCCAGGCTGATCCAACTATTTGTCTTGAGTCCAGTGCTAACAGTGATCTGAATGTACCAGCCTTTTTCACAGAGACATCCATCCTGGGTGTTCCAGTCTTATTAATCATCTCTGCTTGCATTTCTGCCTTTACTTATTTCCTGAGCTTCTGATTTAGTTCCTGTTCCCAGCACCAAGCCTCCACCTAGAACCAACCAATTCAGTTGCATTGGTTTGACCATTAGCACACTTCCCTTGGGTACAGTTTTGTGTTTGCCCTTTTGCTCAGTCTGCTTTGATCTGTACCAGGTAATTATTCTTCCTGCTGAAGGCTTGGTCATTTTTAAGGAAAGCTAAAATAGTTGATACATTACACATTCAAGGATATCTCCAACCAGTCCTTTCCTTATACTTTTTTTTTCTTCCTTCTAGTGAATATTCAGTGGTTTGACACGTTCTGCTGTGGCAATTATATTCCATATTATAGAAATTTCAAGGTAAGGATTTAGAAGCATATATTTTTTAAGATCTTATTTATTCATGAGAGACACACAGAGAGAGAGAGGCACAGACACAGGCAGAGGGAGGAGCAGGCTCCACACAGGGAGCCCGACGTGGGACTCAATCCCAGGTCTCCAGGTTCACACCCTGGGCTGAAGGCGGCGCTAAACCACTGAGCCACCAGGGCTGCCCAAATGCTAGCAAATCTTAATATCTGCCAGGACTTGTACAGTTCAAAAGGTAGAATGGTCAGGAAAGAATTAGATCTTTTTCATAACCAAATACAATTTAAATGTGTTTTCCCCCAATGTTCATTTATTCAATTGGCAAATAATATATAAACAATGAAATACCTAAAGTTTATGTGTACAGATCCATGAATATTGGCAAATATTTACACTGGTTTAACTACCACTTCAGTCAAGATAAGAAGTATTTTCTTCATACGGGAAATTCCTGGTGTTCCTTTGCAGTCGAGGCAAACACTGTTTTATGTAACCACCTATTTATTTGCATGTTCTTGAGGTTTATATAATTGGAATCACACAGTATGTACTCTTTTGCATCTAGCTTCTTTCACGCAACTTTATATTTTGAGATCTATCCATGTGTATCATTCTATTTTATGAGTATACTAGAGATTGTTTATCAATTCACCTGTTGGTGGACATTTAGATTATTCTCAGTTTTTGAGTAATGTAAGTAAGGTTGCTATGAATAGTCATGAACAGGTCTTTCTCCAGATATATGTTACCGTCTCTGCTGGGTAAATGCCTAGGAGCAGAATTCTGGGGTTATATGGTAAGTATATGTTTAACTTTATTAAAAAATGTCAAGGAGTTCCCCAAACTGGTGTTTACCTTTTCTTTTTTATAATTTTTAAAAATTTATTTATTCATGAGAGACACAGAGAAAGAGGAAGAGACATAAGCAGAGAGAGAAGCAGACTCCATACAGGGAGCTTGATGTGGGACTCCCAGGATCATGCCCGGGGCAGAAAGCAGATGCTCAACCGCTGAGCCACCCAGGCCTCCCCGTGTTTACCATTTTTATACTCCAATACTACAAATGTGTGAGAGTTCCAATTGTTATGATAATATCATATTGTTTCAATTGCTGTAGCTTATTAGCAAGTCTCAAAGTAGAATAGCTTAAGTTCTCCAATTTTTTTTCAAGCTTATTTTGGCTATTCTAAATCCTTTGTATTTCCATATAAATTTTATTTATGTATTTTTAATAATACATTTACTTTTTATTGGTGTTCAATTTGCCAACATACAGAATAACACCCAGTGCTCATCCCATCAAGTGCTCCATATAAATTTTAGAATCAGCTTGTCTATTTGACCAAAAAATGCTGGAATTTTTATTGGGATTAAATTTAATCTATAGAGTAATCTGGGGATAATTGCTATGTAAATCATATTGAGTCTATATATATATATATATATATAGAGAGAGAGAGAGAGAGAGGAAACAGAGTGGAAGCATGGAAATCTGCCAACTGAAAACTCTTACAAGTCTACCTGACTAAAGATAGTCCAAAATAAGATAATATGTTTAGCATACAAAAAAGAATAATAGATTGTTACGCTGCTTAGATTTTAATAATTCTGGCCCTGTCATCCTTCTAGCTTGGACATCCTACAAAATTGATTCCTGCAATATGGTTCATTAAGTATACCTAATATTGTGGCTAGTGCTGAGCAAAGAGTGAACAAATATTTCATAAATGAAGTACTGTACTACTTATGCACAAAGGTGTTACATGAGGATAAAGAAGAGACCCTACATCAGCTTGAGCGAGGAGGGCAGGCATCCAGGAAAGAGTCAAACTAGTGCTTGGAAGAACACAGCGGTGGAGGGGCACACCCCACAGCGCACTTAGCCACGGCTCTGACACTGCAGATGGATCAGCCTTCCTATCTACCAAGGTTTCTCCACTTCTACCCTCACCAAAGAAGCTCTAGGTATTCAGAAATTGATAAATATTATTTTAGATGATTATAACTAAAACGGCAGACATAATTATTTTATTATTCTAATTAAAATTCAGTAATAATGCATTCATTTTTTTTTACCCCCCGACCTTTATGTTAAAAGCTTGCTATGTGTCAGGCACTGTGCAAGGCACTGGGGTTACCCTACTTGAGAAGACACGGTCCCTGTCGTCAAGAAAAGTGTGGTTTCGACTCTTGGCTCCAGAAGATCAGCAGCTCTCACAGACAACAGGTTGACCTAGGTTGCAGGTGGAGCCCTTCTCCCTGGCTGCCATTCCCCGGGCTTCAAGCTTCTTTCCTTGCCAGTAGGCAGAAGCATCAGCCTGGAGCAGGAAGGAACTCCCGTTCCAGCCGGGAGGTGGCGGCCTGCAGCCGACGACGCCTCAGAGTGACTTGGGGTCAAGGCTCCACTTGGTGGCAGTCTCGTCTGGCTCGGCTGGCCGCCCTTCTCCCCCGGCGGAACCAACTAGCTGGGGGCCTGGTTTCCGCAGGGTTGCTAATCCACACGCACCCGACGCTTCCCAGCTTCCGTGCAAGCGCCGCGGTTTGCTGGACGGGGACGGGGGTCCACTCGGCCGAGCGCTTCAGAGAAAAGAAAGCTTACCCCGCCAGCTGAAGTTTCTTGCGGGCTTCCGCCCCTCGGCCGGTCAATTCCCGGAGCTTGGGCCTCACCGGGCCGCGCGCCCAGCGTCCAGGACGAGCCGGGGCGATGGTGCAGATGGAGACGCAACTGCAGAGCATTTTTGAGGATGTGGTGGTGAGTGGAGCCGCCGGGCGCCGGGGCGGCGTCTGGGGGAGGGAGGGGCACCCAGCAGCCGCCCCGGCCAGCGCCCCCCACCTCTCCTGTTGTGGCCTCTCGTACGTCTGCAGGGGTCTAGCGCGTCCCAGCATGCTGTCAGATTCAGTCTGCACTGAAATCCCCAGCACCCTTTGTGACGGGCCCGGCCGGGGGGGGCGGGGGTATTTTGTGCGTGTGGCGGGTCAAGGTGACTTGTCCTGTGTTACACTGTAATGTCGTCTTAGGGGCGTCCCCCCCTTTTTTTATTTTTATTTTTTTTACTTTTTTACACCGCTTATTTTTCTTTTTTTACAGAAAACGGAAATTATAGAAGAGGCTTTTCCTGGGTGAGTGTATACATATATGCATGGCAGATTTTTGTGTTTTTACTTGAGTGTCTTTGGAAGATGTGACTCAGGTTTGCCTTGGAGGCACGCGAGATCTGTAAGATTCTGGTTATGTTGAATTAATTCCCCCTCAAGAACTAGTAGCAAATCTGTGATTTTTGCTTTTTAGAATGTTCATGGACACCCCTGAAGATGAAAAGACAAAACTAATTAGCTGTCTGGGAGCCTTCAGACAGTTTTGGGGTGGTCTTTCTCAGGTGAGCACTGCATTTTTTTACTACATCCAGGTCATGATTTTTGATGCCTCCTTTTTTACACTACTTTGATGTTGCTGCTAAGGTTCTTTTGGAAAGGGAGACATTAGTGTCATCATTTGTTATATGTGTATTCTGGTTTCCATTTGTTTCATTTTGTATTCTTCCAGTGGAGAACCAGTATTAAGAAATCAAACTGATGATGGCACATTGTGAGACACCTATAAAAATCTCCCCCATGTTAGATTATATAAAACACTTCATCCTACTCTGATTTATTTGGTACATGTGGAAACAGCTCTGGTAGCAATTGTAAAAGATACAAATTTCATTCATTTATTCAACAGAAGGAACTAGCAAAACATTGATACAGAGATGCTATGATTAAAGATACCATAGTAAGGGGATCCCTGGGTGGCTCAGTGGCTTAGCATCTGCCTTCCGCCCAGGGCGTGATCCTGGAGACCCAGGATCAAGTTCCACATCCGGCTCCCGGAGTGGAGCCTGCTTCTCCCTTTGCCTGTGTCTCTGCCCCCGCCCCCCCCCCCCCCGCCCGTGTGTTTCTCATGAATAAATAAATAAAATCTTTAAAAAATAAATAAATAAAGATACCATAGTAAAGATAACAAAGATGCCACAATAAGGATACTATAATAAAGATACACAGATCTTCTAAGAAAAATGAGGAAAGGAGCAGTAGAACTTAGTAACAAAGAACAGTCACCAGAAAATGTATCCATGAAAAAGACAAAATGTGTGATCCTTAAAGAGCTGGTGTTCCAGGAATGTATTATCTTCTGATGCTGCATTATTGGTAGGAAAATGAGAACTGTTTATATTTGACCACTGGTGGTAAGACTTACTTCCCAAACATGGGGTTACATAGGCATAAATCTTGTGGGTTTTGTTTTTTTTATATAAGATTTTGTTTATTTATTCATGAGAGACGCAGAGAGAGAGAGGGAGGCAGAGACACAGGCAGAGGGAGAAGCAGGCTCCGTGCAGGGAGCCCGTTGGAGAACTACATCCCAGAACTCCGGGATCACGCCCTGAGCCAAAGGCACATGCTCCACCACTGAGCCACCCAGGCGTCCCTTAAATCTTGTTTTAATTGTCTTCGAATAGGTAATCTATTCATATGGCTCCAAATGCAAAAAGTACCAAAAAGGGGACCCAATGAATAGTCTGCCTTCCATCTCTCTTAGCTTACACCTGCTCTTTTTCGTATCAGTAGCTGGTATTCTCAGTTTGTTGCCTTCTGGAGGTATTTTACACATATAGGATCAACTTTTATAGAACATTCACATAATGTGTTCACTGTTCATTAGCCCTTTTCCTCTTACTATTAAAATCTGAAAATAATTCCACGTCAATCCATTGAACGTTATTTCTGCCTTTCTTTTTTACAGCAACATAATCTATTATATGATTGCACCTTCCTTTAACCAGTCCCCTGGTTTTTCTTAACTACTCCAGTTTAGGTTATTTAGGTTACTTCTTAACTACTCCACTTTAAACAATACTACAATGGACAATATTGTGCACAGGACACTGAATAAATTCCTGGAAGTAGTATTGCTGGGTTAGAGGGTATGTCTACTTAAAATTTTTATAGAAATTTCCTGATAGCTTTCCATAAGAGTTATACCAATTTGTACTCCTCTAGGAATGTGTAAAAGTATCTGTTCCCTAGGGCCTCACAGTAGGTTGTTAATAAATTTTTTTGATGTTTGCTGATCTAAAATGAGAAATTCTATCTCATTATGGTTTGTTTTGTACTTCTTTGGTGTTGAACATGCTTTCAGCATATTTTAATAATTCGTTAAACAATTTATGAATTAAGGATGACCCTTGTTTTTCAGAAATTTGTATTCTAATAGAGGAGCCAGAAAAAAAATAGATCTTTCTAAATCGGCATTATACATTCCAATAGAAGTGTGTATGAGGCACAGTGGTAGTGCAGAGAAGAGGACATGTAGGTTCCTCTTGAGGGAATCCTAGAAGACAAATTGATATGGGTACTATATTTTGATATCAGATTTAAAGTTATACAAGTCTAGAAATTTAATATGTCATTGGATTCACAATTGGGCAGCTGAGGATTAGAGTCACACAGTTCTCGTGAGGCTGATGTACTAACTCACAATGGATTTTTCCCCCAGTGACAGGAATGTTTGAATCTGCCATTTAGGGCACTTCTTACAATGCCATACACAGTCCTTTTTAGAGTTTTCTATTGACTATGTGTACATTAATAAAATCTTCCTCCTTTTGGAGGTCTCATGTAATAAAAATGATGGGAATTGATAGAATTTTATTATTTTAAGCTTAATATAACTGAAATACTAAATCTGAATTTTTCCATTTTTTTAAATTGTTTTCATCATGAATGTTTATAATGGAGTATTTCATTCATAGTTTTGATATACTCTCAGGTATAGTATTAGTTATCTGTCAGTTATAAAATATCACTTTGGACCTAAAATGCAATCATTTTCTAATTTTCCAGGAATCTCATGAACAGTGCATCCAGTGGATTGTTAAATTTATTCATGGCCAGCATAGTCCTAAAAGAATTTCTTTTCTCTATGACTGTTTAGCAATGGCAGTAGAGACTGGTCTCCTTCCACCCAGGTATGTTTAATGGTGGATATGAGCAATCCAAAGAATCTCAAGATTTTTTAATGTTTGGAAATTGGCCAAGATTCTTATAAAAACATGAAGGAATGAAGAAGAAAGTTAGGCTCAATAAGTAATCCTTCATAAAATCTCAGATTTTAGTTTCTAGGACGTAGTGTTCTTAGAATTGTATACTTAAAGGCTCAAACCCAGATAGACTTTGTCTTTCAGCCCAGGGGCTAGGATCACTTAATATTTTATTAACACTCATGGTTATGGTGGTGGACTGAGCTCAGTAGGCACTTTTATCTCAGGGTCTCGTGATTGCAATTAGATGGTGGCTATAGCTATAGTTATCACGAAGGTTTCCCCATTCATATGTCTGGTAGTTGATGCCTGGCTGTCATCTAGGATCTTAGCTGGAGCTATTGGTGGAATCTATGTAGGTCCTGTCCATGTGACCTGGACTTTCTCACAGCATGATGGTGTCCAAGATCAAGCATTCAAAAGAAGACTAGGCAGAAGTTGTAATACCTTGCCTTGGGGTTGTAAATGTCCTTTTTGTCATAATCTTAGGCCTGCCCACATTTAGGGGAAAAGAATCTAGTCCCTTCTCCCACCTGTTCATGGGAGGAGTATCAGTGTCCCCCTTCAGAAGAGCATGTGGGATTGAAAATCTTATTGCAGCCATCTTGGAAAAATACAACCTACCACAAACTGAAGATGGTAAACATTTAATCAATAGCTTTTGTTGGATTTCTTTCTAGTAAAAATATAATATCATATTATTTTGTTCTATTTTGTGTTCTGTCTTTCACACAAGTAAAAAATGTAACATATTTGTAATTTTGTAAAGAGTATTCTTGAATAGTAATGTACCTTTCTGAAGAACACTGACAAATGTAATGTCCAGAGTACATGGACCCTGGCTATTAGAGACTTGCAAAATTCTGTCTTGTAACTGGAATGAGTATTTTTATTTTCTAGAATGGTTTGTGAATGCCTGATAAACTCTGACACACTTGAATGGGAAAGAACACAACTTTGGGCCCTAACATTTAAGCTGGTCCGGAAAATAATTGGGGGAGTGGATTACAAGGTATTTTTTCCTAATTATAGAAAGTAATCACTTTCAGACATGAATAATTTTTCAGTGTGTATATCTTAAAATCTGACAGGGGAAATGAAGTAGAAGCATTTACAAAATCAATATTTTGTTGTATTTCCTAAAGGGATTTAAAATTACTCAATGTTTCCTACAGCTTCTCTGCTTTCCTCTCAACATTCTTAAAAATGCATGTGGCTATATGATGAATAGGGAAGTCACCAAGCAAACTCTGGGCTCCTTCAGCCCACAGATCTTATGATTGTTGCAGCCCCTTTCAAATGAAAGAGCACAGAGCAGGGCTGTGTGGAACTATGAAGGGATGTAGGCATCAACTGATAAGTGAGCAAGTCCTGCTTCACCTCCACTTTGACCACCTTTGAACACACATCCTTCAGCACTTATCTCTTGACCCAAAAATAAAAGCATATACTCCCTGTGTATCTTTATACAGCTCGAGATCTCCCTTGCTTCACAACCATTCTCCTTCATTCAAACCACTTTTGTTACTGTTCTGTTTGAAAGAATTATCATTACCTAACCCTGTGTTTTATGTCTGTATTTTCTCTAATCTAAAATGACTTAAGTGGTAATTATTGATTTGAATCATGATTTAATAGAAAACTAAAACTAAGAAGTTTTTTTCTCTCTCTCTCTCTTCATTTCCCTTAGAAGGTTAACATGCAGTTTTTACCTTTTTATTTGTAGGGTGTTTTAGAATTGTTTCTAATTCCTTTTATGTGTATGTTTTTGTCTTTTCTATAAGATTGGTCACACAATTTATACTCAGTAAATGCATATTGAATGGAATTTCTTCTCTATATGCTTTTTGGACAAGAAATTACAAATATTTCTATTGTTACAATAGGATAACAATACAATAGGGTAACAGTAGGGTCCAGAAAGCTTAGCACAGTGTAGAAAGATTAATTTTTATTCGTAAGGACTTTCTTTGTTCATTCAAATTTTTATTCTTTAGAATTCTATTTTGGAACATGACTCTTCTTTTGGGCTAATGTTAGGGACTCAAGTGTTAGCTCTGATTCAGAAAAATTGAAAATGTGACCTTGAAGGTAACATTTTTTTCTGAGTATATAATGTTGAAATCTTTAAATGCTTTAACTAGCACAGGGGGCATTACTTGGCTTTAAACCTATGGGTTTCTTCTTCTATCAGGGTGTTCGGGATCTCTTAAAAGTGATTTTGGAGAAAATCTTGACAATTCCCAATACAGTGAGCTCAGCTGTTGTACAGCAACTTCTAGCAGCAAGAGAGGTAATTTAGACATGTCTGTAATTCATTAGTCATAACCTGAAAAAAGTGTAGTTTTCTGTAGTTCTATGCCTTTCAAATGTATGGTAGTTATAGACTTCCATTTGGATACTTCTATAAAAATCACTTCTAGTTTTAAAGATGCTGTTTTATTATATTTCAAAAGAAAAATTTAAGTTTAATTAAGACATGGCTTTTAATTAAGAAAACAGTAATATAGACGTTACAGTATTTTAAACGGTTATAAGACTTTAGCCTATGGACCATTTAAAAGATATTTGTATTTTGTAATTAATGTTGCAAGAATTATTACTTTGGTCTATTGCTTTCCTATTAGAGTCTACCAATATTTAAAGCAGTTACTTAGCAACATCCATTTCATTTTTCATTAGTCTTCATTTTTTAGAGATTCTTTACATGTAAGTAAATTCCTTTATGCTGTAGATGAAACCCAATGAGTCCATGAAATAATATCTTTTAATATCTTTGTTATTGCCACTGTTGCATTTAAAGGGCTTATCTGTGGAACTAATCAAGAATAACATTGTTCTTTTTTTTTTTTTTTTTTTTAATTTTTTATTTATTTATGATAGTCACAGAGAGAGAGAGAGAGAGAGGCAGAGACACAGGCAGAGGGAGAAGCAGGCTCCATGCACCGGGAGCCTGACGTGGGATTCGATCCCGGGTCTCCAGGATCACGCCCTGGGCTAAAGGCAGGCGCTAAACCACTGCGCCACCCAGGGATCCCAAGAATAACATTGTTCTTTTATTTTTCTTAGGTTATAGCATATATCCTGGAAAGAAATGCTTGTTTATTACCAGCCTACTTTGCAGTTACAGAGATCAGGAAACTATATCCTGAGGGAAAACTTCCACACTGGGTAAATCTGGTATTTTCCAAGTTTTTTAACAGAAATTTTAATAAAAAATAGTTATATTAATCTCATTTTTGTGTGCTTACTTTTAAAATGGGTACTTATCCTGAGATAAACTATATATTTTTTATCATTATAATGTATTTCTCTGCTATCCTACTGAGACAGTTTCTTTTTCTTTTTTTTTTTAAGATTTATTTCTTTATTTTAGAGAGAAAGACAGAATGTGCCCAGGGTGGGGGTGGGTGGCCAGAGGGAGTTGGGGAGAGAGAACCTCACACAGATTCTCCATTGAGCACAGGGCCTGACATAAGACTTGATCTTACAACCCTGAGATCATGACCAGAGCCAAAATCAAGAGTTGGACGCTTAAGCAACTGAGCCACCCAGGCACCTTAGTTTCTGTATCATCTGTTAAAATATACCAGCTTCATGAAATAGCCAAAGACATGATGGTATAATTAGGAATAATCAGGGACAGATGAACTCGGAAGTAATTGTTTGAAAGGAAGTAAAAGAGAACTGACTTTTGAGTAATTTTTATGTCAGGTATTGTATTAAATCTTTATATATTGTCTCATTTTACGTAAATGATGGTTATATTCAAAACAATCTTGATTTTATTTTTTATTCTTGTTTTTGTTTTTGTTTTTGTTTTAGTTACTTGGAAACCTGGTATCAGACTTTGTGGATACCTTCAGACCCACAGCAAGAATAAACTCCATTTGTGGTAAGATTATAATTTAAAATGGACTAAATAGTACCTGATTTTTAGTGAACTTTTCAACAGAATTGGCAGATGGTATCTTATATATGTCTTGGTGGTTTGTCATTTTGGGAATTACGTAAAAGCTTAATGATAGCCATTTACTTGTTTTTAGGTACTTTGTTGGCTGAATGTAGGGAGGGAAAAGCAACTACCTAGACTTGGTCTGAGCTCCAGATAGAATTGTTCTAGAAGATACGTTTCCTGGTGACCGTAGGGAACTTCTAGTAAAACACCAGGGAATCTTCAGACAACTAGAAGTCTCAACCACCTATCCTTCTGTGTCTGTGATACACAAGACTATCAGGCTCTTTAAGCCCATTCCACTTCACACTTTTGCTCTGTACTTCATTTATTTTTTCATATTTTCATGTTTTGTTACATTCTTAGAATTTGCTTTTAAGAACAAGTGTGTGATTTGGCAATTTGTGCAGTGCCTAACACTGAGTATATAGAATATTATCTAGTGACACCAAATTTTGAGCACTTCTTGTGAATCGGGTGCTATTCTAGATTGGAAATACAAAAATAAAGCAAGCAGACACTAGACAGATAATTCTCAGATTTCTAGCTTTTGTACTAAGTGGATATTAATATCATTTCATAAATTCTGAAAGTGGTGAGGGTTTGAGAAGTGATGAATTCAATTAAAGATTCGTTAAGCTTGAGGTGTCTGAGAGACATCCAAGTGACAATAGTCATTAGGCAGTTGGATATGTGAGTTGATGGTCATATGCTACATCTAAGGCCTCTAGGAACATCATGCATAAAGTTAATCATGTTGACCCTAGGCTAGAGATCTGCAAACTTTTTCTATAAATGATGATAAAGTAAATATTTTAGCTTTATGAGCTATAAAGTCTGTTGCAGCTACTCAACTCTGCTGTTGTAGGAAAGCATCAGTGTTACAATAAAACTTTATAGAAACAGGGCAAGCTGCATCTGGCCCATGGATTATAGTTTGCTGATCTTTATATATTTGCACAAATGTAACATTTTTTAGTTTGGAAGGCCTGTACAGTTAATTGGTCTCCAGCCATCTGGACTAAAAATAATCAAAGAGAATCCCCAAAATTTCTATCTAATGACAATCTTTTTTTTTTTTTTTTTTTAAGATTTTATTTATTTATTCATGAGAGAGAGAGAGGCAGACATAGGCAGAGGGAGAAGCAGGCTCTTAGCAGGAAGCCTTATGTGAGACCCGGGATCACACCCTGCTCTGAAGGCAGATGCGTAACCACTGAGCCACCCAGGTGTCCCTAATTACAACCTTTTTAAAATCAGTTCCTGATTCAACATAGATATTTATTAAATATTCTTAGTGTGAATGAGGGACCAGGCATTTCTGTGTTCACATTTACTTTAAAACATTTTTTGTGATACATAGGCCGCTGCAGCCTTCTGCCAGTTGTAAATAACTCAGGAGCCATTTGTAATTCATGGAAATTGGACCCTGCAACTCTTCGTTTTCCTTTGAAAGGCCTTTTGCCATATGATAAGGTATGTTGATAAATACAGTGGAACTTTTGGTCCACCTAATATTCTTCATCCTGCATTATATGATGTATTATGCTACATTATCTCTTCATAGACTGAAGTATATATCTAATGAAAAGTAGTTTATGGTTTATCATGTAATTCTAGTATCCAAGTGGTTTGTGGTTTGTAATATTGGGTGTTTATATTCCAGTGGGCCCCCAACAGAGCACTTAGGCTAAGGAAGCTGAATCTTTATAATGGAATCCTTGCTTTTATTCCTCCTTTACAAAGTAAGGACCAAAAATGAATTTGTACTTTTCTTAAAATTTGAAGAGTGAGCCTCTCCTTTGTTAGATTTTTTTTATTTTTATTTTTTGGGTTTTTTTTTTTGTTTTTTTTTTTGTTTTTAGTTTTTAAAAAATTTATTTAAGTAATCTATGCCACCATGTGGCTTGAACTTGGGGACCCCAAGATCAAGAGTCACATGCTCTTCCAGCTGACCCAGCCAAGCACCCCTTTACCCCTACCTGTGTTAGATTTTTTTTTTTAATGGGTTGGAGAGGACAAAAGTGGAGTAGAATATTCTCTAAAGAAAAAAATCTACAAGTATCAGTAAAATGAAGCGTGAGATATAGATAAAAAGCTAGAATGAAATATGATAGATTCATTATACTATCTTGGGAGTTGAAATGGTTACAGAGCAGGGTATGAGGAGGACTACAGATTTTTCATGTAAATGTTTCATGTAAAAAATAATCTACAGCGTGATTAGAAGACTAGTCCAAAAGTGTGGAGAGGGAAATAGTCAAACTAGGGTCACAATCCTGGACTCTTGTCAGCAAAACTTGGGAATGTGAAAAAGTGGTAAACTAAATGGAATTTACAGTTATCACGGTAACAGTAATATTGAGAACAGATCAGTTCATTACATACTTACTATATGCCAAAGAGTGTTCTGAGAACTTTTTTGCAATAACTCTTATTCTCAACTATTTTTTTAGTATCCCCATTATACAGATGATGACACTGAGACCCAGAGTGGGCTGGTTACTTGACTAAGACCCCATGTTTAGGAATTGTAACCAATCACCGATTTGAACTCAGACAATCTGATTCCAGGATCTACACTATTAACCCCTGTATTACCAAGTCATTTGTCCTCTCCAAATTTGGAAGTAGTGTGTGTTCACACTTGTATGAAAATGATTGGAAACTGCCTCCATCCTCTTTGATTAGACATCTGGGCAGAAAATCCTTTCCTTACAGTGATGCTTAAGACTCTCCTTTGACTGTAACTGAAATCTTTCAAAATTTTAGCCTCTGTATGACCTTGGGCAAGTCCCTTCACCTCAGTTATATCACCTATCAAATGAGGGGTGGGATCAGACAAACTCTAAGCACTAAAATCCTATGATTTTTTTCCACTAGATACTGCCTACTGTGTGAAGGTAACAAGTGCCTTTAGCAGATTTTTTTATCCCAATTTCAAATTATTTGAATTAACATTTACTTTGATCTTGAAGCAATAATTTTTTTTATTTTCTTTAAAGGATCTGTTTGAACCCCAGACTGCTTTGTTGAGATATGTATTGGAGCAGCCTTATTCCAGGGATATGGTCTGCAATATGCTAGGTTTAAATAAGCAGGTACTGTACTATGCTGGAAACCAAGTAAATTCTGCATAGAATCTGCACTGTTCTTTTCTCTTTTCTTTGCTAGAGCTAACTGAGCAAAACAGTTAAGAACTATTTGGTGATTTTTTTTAAATATATGGTTTATTAAACAATGTATTATTCCTATCATTTATATATTACTTTAAAAATGTTTAAATTAAAAAGGAGATATTTTAAAAGTTGGTTTATTTTTGCATTGCTTTTTTTTCTATAAGGCCAGTTTCAAGTATACCTTTTGCCAGAGAAACCTACACATGACTTAACCATAATTTTTTTACTTTTTTGTTTGGATGGCTCTTTTTATAACCCTTGGTATCTTCAGCGTGGCCTGACTGCTGATTTTTTTCCCCCTTTTCAGTGTATGTTTGTGTCTGGTGGTTTAACATGTGGGAGGGTTTGTGCTGACTCTGGGTTCCTTGAGGCTGGCCTCATAGTCACTGTTTTGTCTTTTCTTTTTTTCTTCCTTTATTTTTGTTCTGTCCTGTCTTGTCCTGCCCATCCTCCAATGCTCTAGACCTTGAACATTGCTCAGGTATGTTCACAACCTTACTGTTGTATTGTGACTAACGATACGCTGGCCGCTTTGTAGCCACTGATTCCATTTAGAGAATACATGTATGGTCGGGGCTTGAAATTGGCAGGACCATGCTGAGACCAAGGCCACTAAAATGAATTTCTTCTTGGGATATGAGAGTTGTTTTTGGTGGATTGTTTTTGGTTTTGGTTTTTGGTGGTTTTTTTTTATATATATATTCTTTTTTTTTCTTTTTGCCTTTTTCTTTTTCTTTTTTTTTTAAACTAAGAGACAACACCGGGCACACAATAATGCCTGTCACTTTTTGATGTGTTGTTTTTCCTTCCCACTCCATTTTACTGTTTTTTGTTTTTGTTTTTGTTTTTTTTTTTTTTAAATACTTTAGGGCTAAAGCTTGCCTTGTGGAATTTTCAGAGATGGAAAGATTTGTGGTGGCCTTTATCTTTCCAGATGATTAAAACATAAATAAATAACATCTGTAAAAACTACTTATGTTGCTTTGCCTTAAAACAAAAATTAAAAACAAAACCAAAAAGAGGAAAAAGCACTTTAATAGAGACGTTATTTTAAGAGTTGGAGTGGTAAACTTTATGCAGGGAAGGTTTTTTTTGGAAACATGGGGATTGACTAAGAAATGTCACACTCTTAGGTGACCCCACACCTGCTCGACAAACACCCTTCTTTGTCAGTCTTTGCCAGAAGTGTCCTCCTCCTAGAGTGGGCTCCTCGCAGTTGAAGTTTACCTGCGGTGGGAGAAAAACACTGTGGCCAAACTTTATAAACCAAACTCTTATACAGTCCCAAGTCTATTCCAGGACTTTTCACCTTTGAGATTTTAAGCAAAATAGTGGTTCCAGTTATTTTTGTTAAAAATTTTTGAGCCCAACATATTAAAATAGACCAGCTTTTTTTATTTTATAAAGACATTCTTGTCTAGGTTATATAAAATAGCGTTCCTGTTTGCAATACTATAGTGAAGGTTGTGCCAGTGCTTCCATTTATAAAGCCCTATTTTTAAGGACATATAGCTTGGCCATAAAACTTGCTCAGTGTTGAAACTTTGCATGCCAAACCTCACCCTAGTAGCAGTATCTCTTTTATTATTTTAAGTTTTTTTCTTCTGAAAAATTTACCAAGTTTTCCTTGTTTGGACAAGCCTATGTACATGTGAACCTGAAACTGCTTCACACTACAGTATCTGACAGTTACTTCATATAACCCGTCAATTTACTATCTTAAATACCAAGTTATTAATTCTGATCAACTTCCACTTGAGTTAGAGGTAAGTATTCAGTCAACTTTGAAAGAATGCTTCATGCTGTCTTAAAACTACTTTTTGCAATGAACTTTAAGTCATACTTGACTCAGTTTTTCTTACAGTTTGGTGGATAAATGTACCCATGGTCATTCGAGCTGCAAGTACCTTTCCCCAGATAGCCTTAGTTATCATGAGCTTTTTGCTCTTGGGATGCAGCTCTTCTCAAAGTAGAAATTGACAAAACAATTCATGGAAGAGTTTTTTTTTATTTGATTATTTTAATAACAAGTTTCAACCTAAAAAAAGTTTATGACTGAGACATAAATCCATAAAAAATAAAGTTTATAATGGAAATGCTGACAGAACATTAATATTGGTCCCAGTGTAAACATTGTCAAAAGTTCACAATTCATCAGTAATTGTTTTGGTAGAAAACTCTGTAGTGAATGGACTTGTAGATGGAAGATATATGCTGAACTGACTTGATATTATTTTTACCACCTGGAAAGTAGAGTAGAAAATGAAAATACAAAGTATAAACATATGATTAAAAATAAACAAGTTATCTTATCACATCTTTTATCATTACAGAACTATATCCTGCACTATACTTTCTTGTCCTTTCTCTAGCAATAATTTACTTAAAGCTTGAAACCTTTTAAGAGCTGTCCATATTGCATTTTCCAGTAGGAATTGGGCTATATTTTATCCTGAAGTCGGTCACATTCAGAAAGTCATAAATAATAGCCCAGCTCGGTGACCAGCAGGGTGAAGTGTTCAACGGTGGAAGAATCCTATTTTGTGTGTTTACACCACTTTGTGTTCTTTCTGCTGAATAAGAACATTACAACCAGATACACTCCTCAAGCTGCTATGTGGTAGTGTGTGAACTCTGGGTACCCTGAGATAGTGAAGTATTGACTAATCACTCAATTATCTTTGAAAGGCACCACTGAAAGTGGTATTAACTGGCATAGGATTCAATTCTGATCAGCAAAGAATATGATAAATGTAATACAAAGGGATTTCTCTTCCCAACTTGTCCTGAATAGGTATTGCTTTAAAATTGATTTCTAGCACTGAAATAATGATTTGAAATTAATGTAAGCCCATCTAAGTATATGTTAAAATTTTACAACAAAAACAGTACCAGAACTGTTGTATCAAAAGTGTCAGGGACTATTTAATATACGATATGGTTTCTTAGACTGAAAAGCATTACCATTTGTCATTTGAAATACTGGTGGGAAAGGATCAGGGGCATGAGTAGAAGTTAATGTGTTTCTATTAATACCTTGTCCCTATGTTTCCAATGCAGTTTGAACTATTATGCAGAAATTTGATTGTTAAAATACAGAACTTAGGTTCTTATTTAAACAGGTTTTAACTAAATCTGCCTATAGATATGATGTAAACTAGCTAATTCAACTTATATGCCTATATCTTGACTTAAATTTACAAAAGCTTTCAAAAAGCACTTTGTGAATAGCCATAGATAAAGCCTCCAGTGGCTTACCAACTTACCAAAGCCTAGTGATTGATAATTAATCTTTATCAGATCATTAAACTGCTTTTGTTTGTTCCACTTTGTAAAATAGTCTACAAGGTGGAGAGTATTAGTTTTAATGTACTTATATTTTAGTAATGAAAGCTAAAGCTAAACTTATTCTAAGTAGTTTACACAGATCATTTTATATTTCAGTGGAGGGTTTTTATGGTATTAATGAAATTGGCAAATAAATAAAGGAACTAAGCTATCCCAAAATTCGGTTTGAGAAATATCCTTGGCTTTAACCAAAACACCTGGGAAACGTAGAGTTAATTCTGATGGATGTTCAGCCACGCTCAGTTGCCAGGGCGCTGGATGCCATAGATATTCCAGACTAATGTCATTCTTAACACTAAATGTAGAGGTAATTTGAGTTGTGGTGTGTATTGAAAGATCATCAGCTTTAACTATAAATTTCCTAGTTGTTCTTACTTTGTCAAAAATTGTAACATTTTTGGTTTTCCTCTTTAAATCATTAATGTATGACCATTACAACACTGTTAAAGATATGTAGGTAAAAATCCAGTTTTTAAAAATAAATGGCTAATACTAAAAAGGGATATTCCAAAATGACTCAGGTGCTAAAAACCAATTTTATTTAGTTTGTTCTTTTTTCCTGAAGTGGACCAATGAAAGACCATCATGGTTGGAGGAATAGATGATAAATTGGTTAGTTTCCAAACTAGAAGCAAATTCCCATCACTAATGAAAAATTCCTACTGGAAATCCTGGCTTTACTTCTTTTCAAATTTTTCTGACTCTTGTATACTTTGAATGATTTCACTCTAAATTTGTGTTGTCTGACATATTTCTTAGGTTGTTGGTGGTTGGCAGAACTAGTGAATTTCAAGCCCTGTACACAGTAGTTTTGCATGCTGATATAAGAAATAGTTTGTAGTGTTGTCTGTTGCACTTTGCTCTGCTTCATAATGATAATTACATTTGGAGGGAAAGTACTGTAGTCTCAACTGGTGGTGTTAATATTGCTATTTGTAAACCTGTAATGTGGTTGAACTGTGATCATGGCATTGTGTTTTTGGAAAAACTATGAAACAACCATTGATGCTTACTGTTTTGGATAAATGTTTGTTTTATTTGCATGCTTTAAGAAAGTGCAGCTATATTGGAGCTTTACAAGTTTGGAGCTGGCAAAAAGCATGCAAAAGAGGGGATGCTGTTCATTATGTTTTGTTTTTTCCAAATCTGTCCCCATTTTGCATTTTTTCCCTAAATTTAAAGAAATCATATCCCTTTTTCATGGCAAAAGACTAATAATTATGTCTAAAGTTTAGTGGGAAGGCATCTGTATTAGTAATTGTATTCACTAGAAAGGCTTCCAACTGCCTGGCTATTAAGTCATATAACATATTTTATAAAAGAAGTACGAAAATGGCTTAAAATATGGCTTACATATTTCTTTTGGTAAAAGTATATTTTTTAAATCACTTTTAAAAACATAAATCTTTTTGCCTCTAGAAAGGGAAGTTGCATTTTCATTTTTAGTGTTTAAATTCAATTATTTTTCTTGTTTTAGATTTTAAAACAGTCTAATTTAAAATTAAAGCTGCATTATGTTTGTCTTCTAAGAAGGAGGAGCAGAGATTAACTTTGAGGGTTGTTTTGTTTTGTTTTGTTTGAGGAAGTTTCCATTTCCTGAATTTTCCATATCAGGATCAATGTTACACATTGAAAAATAGATACTGAGTAATCTGGCAGTTATTCAGTTACACCTCTGCATGTAAAGTTAGCATAAACTT
Source organism: Canis aureus (assembly GCF_053574225.1). NCBI lineage: Eukaryota > Metazoa > Chordata > Mammalia > Carnivora > Canidae > Canis > Canis aureus. The sequence goes on along the minus strand of NC_135617.1, from coordinate 72,451,521 downwards.
GTGGTGGTTGCTTTAGATTCTCATTGCTTCATTTGCTCTCATCACAATGTTTGACTCTTGAAAATTCAAGGTTTTTACATTTTGAGTTAGAATGCAAAATTAATAGTGCTATCCTCATTTCTTATGCTTCTTAAATTATCTTTTTTTTTCAAAAGAGAAGTAACAAAATTTTCTACTGTACAAATAAATACCCTTTGTCAAGTTGAAACAATGACATGTATAGTGAAAGTCAGAAGTTAGTAAGAAGTCTGTTTTCTATGAGATCTGAAAAATAATTTTTTTTGGAACTCATCCTCTATGATAGTGTAACATGATGCAGCTTTAATAGACTAAACCTAACCTTAACTTTCTAAGTTCAACTTCATTCCATGCTTCTCAGCCTCTTGTTAAAATTAATGCCCATTAACCAGTAACTCCTGAAACTAACAGGGAGGCTTTTGGAATACTGTATCTAATCTCTGCCCTACAGCACAAGCAGCGCTGCCCTGTGCTGGAGGACCAGTTGGTGGATCTGGTGGTTTATGCCATGGAGCGGTCCGAGACTGAGGAGAAATTTGATGATGGGGGAACAAGCCAACTCCTGTGGCAGCACCTCTCGAGTCAGCTCATTTTCTTTGTGCTTTTCCAGTTTGCAAGTTTTCCACATATGGTCCTTTCTCTTCATCAGAAGGTAAGTGCTAAATCTTTTGTGAGAGCCACATCACCTGTTGATTAGTATGTTTTAGACTACCATGGACTTTGCCTAGTGATTTCGGCAATGGCAGAAGTTCTGCGCCCCAATTTCTGTTTTGCACAGTGCTTTTATGGTTTCTAAACTTTTCACTTTCTTGTCACTGTAGATACTGGTTTCAGTCATTCATTCCATATATTCATAGTGCAAGGAACCGGCGGATACAAAATGAAAAGGCACTGTGGTACCCTCAAGGAGCTCCTTACTAGTGGAAAGATAAAGGAATAAACAATATGATTATAATTTAATAGTTCACATAATGGAAGCATGTTTTCCTGCAATAGGAATGAAGGAGAATAGTCCCTATTAAAAACATCAGGAATTGGGATCCCTGGGTGGCGCAGCGGTTTGGCACCTGCCTTTGGCCCAGGGCGCGATCCTGGAGACCCGGGATCGAATCCCACATCGGGCCCCCTGTGCATGGAGCCTGCTTCTCCCTCTGCCTATGTCTCTGCCTCTCTCTATTTCTCTCTCTGTGACTATCATAAATAAATAAAAATTTTAAAAATAAAAAATAAAAAAAAATAAAAAAATAATAAAATTAAAAAAAAATAAAAAATAAAAACATCAGGAATGGCTTTATCAAAGAGATCTCGAAGGCACTTGATGGACAAGTAGAAATTTGCCAAGAGGAAAAGATAGGAAAGTGTTTCTGTAGCAATAAGGTGATCATTTGGGAAAGGATAAATGTGTGTGAGAACTGGAAAGAAAAATATAAACAAAAAGTGTTGGTGAGATTAGGAAGGCAGGAAGGCAAGACCAGACATGGAAAACTTTATATGGGCAAGTGTTTGTTCTAAGGCATTTAGATCTCTTTGGGAGGTAAATGAGGAAGGGAATGACCTCATCGTTATAGAAGTGGGAAAAATTACTGCTAATTGCTACATGTAGAAAGATGGTGACATAAAGATGGAGAGAGCCAAAATCAGAGGCATGAAAATTGGTAAGGGAGCCTTTGCACTGATCTGGGTGGCAGATGCTGACAGGTCAAACCAGGACAACAGAGAGGAGGAGCCTAAGACCAGGTGTGCTAAGACAGGTGTGCTGAGAAAATGACTTGGCCATGGGTAGGTAACAGAGGGAGTAACAGGAGTCTAGAATCACTCTCTGGTTTCTATTTTGGCAGTGAATGAAAAAGTGGAACAATGAGTCCAAAATAGGGAATACGGGATCCCTGGGTGGCGCAGCAGTTTGGCGCCTGCCTTTGGCCCAGGGCCTGATCCTGGAGACCTGGGATCGAATCCCACGTCGGGCTCCCGGTGCATGGAGCCTGCTTCTCCCTCTGCCTGTGTCTCTGCCTCTCTCTCTCTCTCTGTGACTATCATAAATAAATAAAATTAAAAAAAAAAAAAATAGGGAATACAAGTAGAAGAGTTGGTTTTATCATAAGATTTTAGATGCATTGAATGGAAATAAATGTTGTTATATCTGTAACATCTCTACAGCATGGATTATTTTGGGGAAACTTTTTTGTAAATATTGTTAAAATCCTTTTAACCACCAGTTACCCCCCATTGCCACTTCCACCACCATTGATCTCTGTTACAGTCTGCAGGAAATTAGAAGTGTTTTTTGATAACAACTTGAAGATTTTAAATTAAAAATCCTTTTGGTATCATGAAGTATTCTTTGTGTTTTGATGAGTTATTTGTAGTCATTATCTAATATTAAACTTGATTCTCTTGTATATGTGGTCAACTTAGTTATGTTCTAAAACATTTAACTTTTGATATTCATACCTGTTTTGGGGGTCAAGAAGGAAACATATAAAATATTAAAATAATTTAAAAGGCTTTGCTTGGTATGTCTTGAGTTGAGACTAAGTATTTTGTAAATGCCAAAGTTAGATGCTAACTTTTGGAGGACAGGGTTTTTTCTGGTTTTGGTTTTGGTTTGTTTTTCTTTAAACTTTATTATATCCATTTCTTTAGCCAGCTGTGTAGACATGTATTTAAACATCTTTTACAGTTAGCAGGGCGAGGACTGATTAAAGGCAGAGATCATCTAATGTGGGTTCTCCTGCAATTCATTTCTGGAAGTATTCAGAAAAATGCACTAGCTGATTTTCTCCCTGTCATGAAGCTCTTTGACCTTCTATACCCAGAAAAAGAAGTAAGTTTTACAAAATAGTTAATAATGTGATGGATTATGTCTAATTTATGTTAAAGAATTTTAGTGTGATTTTGTGAAAAGATCACTAGATTTGGTAGTTGAAAACTTGAGTTCTTTCCCAATTCTGTGACTAACCATAATCAGGATGGACATCAGTCCCTTTTGACATTATTTACTCATATGTAAAGTGAAGAAATTGAACTGGATTGTTTCTGAAGCTTATCTTAAATCAAAGTTAAACATCTTGGGATCCCTGGGTGGCTCAGCGGTTTAGCACCTGCCTTTGGCCCAGGGCGCGATCCTGGAGTCCCAGGATCGAGTCCCGCGTCGGGCTCCCAGCATGGAGCCTGCTTCTCCCTCCTCTTGTGTCTCTGCCTCTCTCTATGTCTATCATAAATGAATAAATAAATCTTAAAAAAAAAGTTAAACATCTTGTATAGCAAGCTCTTTCTCTGTATTCTAACTAGGTTTACAGTTTTTAAAAGCATTAAGCTCTTTTAATCCATACATATCATCTAGTGACCAAATAACATTAGTATCTGTTAATATCTTTTTTCAATTGAGTATGTTCTCCCTATTTTATTATGAGTATTTGAGTAAAATGTGATACATATTAATGATTGCCATTTTTAAAAATACATTTTATTATGGAAATTTTTAAATGCACAAAAAAGGTAGAGTACATAGAAAAATAAACTCCTGTGTACTCATCACCAAGAAAGACTTTTTTGTTTTAGTTTTCTGTTAATTTCAGGTATACAATATGATGATTTGACAGTTCTATACATTACTCAGTGCTCATCATAAGTGTACTCTTTAATCCTCTTCACCTATTTCAACCATCCCTCCCACCCACCTCCACTCTGGGAACTGTCAGTTTGTTCTCTATAGTTTTAAGTCTGTTTCTTTTTTTTTTTTTTTTTAAGATTTTATTTATTTATTTGTGAGAGACCTAGAGAGAGAGGCAGAGACACAGGCAGAGGGAGAAGCAGGCTCCACGCACGGAGCCTATGGGACTCAATCCTGGGTCTCCAGGATCAGACCCTGGGCTGAAGGCAGCGCTAAACCACTGAGCCACCCAGGCTGCCCTAGAGTCTGTTTCTTGGTTTGTTTCTCTCTCTCTTTTTTTTTCTTTTTCTTTGCTCACTTGTTTTGTTTCTCAGATTCTGCAAAGGAGTGAAATCATATGGTATTTGTCTTTCTCTGACTTATTTCACTTAATATTATAATCTCTAGCTCCATCCATGTTGTTGTAAATGGCAAGATTTCATTCTTCTTTATGACTGAATAATTTTCCATTATGTATATATACACACACATCATATCTTCTTCATTCATATCTCAATGGACCCTTGGACTGCTTCCATAATTTGGTTATTGTAGATTATCTACAGTGATAATCACTGTGGCAGTGATCATAAGAATGCATGTATCCCTTTGAATTTGTGTTTTTGTATTTTACTACCCAGTATTGCAATTGATTACTGGATCGTAGGGTAGTTCTATTTTTAACTTTCTGAGGGACTTCCATACTGTTTTCCACAGTGGCTGGCTGCACCAGATAGCATCCCCACCAACAGTGCAAGAGGGTTCCTTTTTTTCCACATCCTCACCAAAACTCATTTCTTGTGTTTCTTGAGTTCAGCCATTCTGATAGGCATGAGGGGATATCTCATTATAGTTTTAGGAAATATCCTTGCTTCATCTTTCCACTCATCTTTTTTGTTAACACTAGATAATTTTAAAGCAAGTTCTAGACATCCATGTCATTTCTCCTATCAATATACAATATATGTGTAAGTGTGATGATGTATATTATTAGTGCTTATTTAGATTATGTATTCTGAATTGTAATATGTTCTTGAAAAGCATATATGTGACTTTCAGAAATTCTAAGTTTTCAGTATATTCATCGACATTTAGTAAGATTTCATAATGTGCTTATTTTTTTAATAATATAAATTAAAAAAAATAATAATATAAATTTTTAAATGTTTTTGAATGCCCTGTGACAGTAGAAAAAACCCAACTAAGCACGAGTGAATTTCTGTTAATTTCTTGGCACGTAAAAACAATCTTATTTTATTTAGTATATGTGCTGCCAAAGTGAGCACAAGTAAAAACAATCTTGTAATAATTTCAGTATTTGATAGCTGTTAGATCTTCTGATTTGTATTCTTGAATAGTCAAAGAACAATCAATGCTAAATTAATAAAGTGTATTTTTAAAAAGAGGTATATCAAAAAAAGAGGTATATCAGCAAAGGATTATTAGAATACATATTTATTAGAATACATATAATTAGTTAATTCTCTTTCTCATAATATGCAAATTGTTATGTTTCAGTATATTCCAGTTCCTGATATTAACAAACCCCAGTCAACTCATGCCTTTGCAATGACTTGCATTTGGATTCATCTCAATAGAAAAGCCCAAAATGACAACTCCAAGCTACAGATTCCAATACCTCATTCCCTAAAGCTTCACCATGAGTAAGTAATTCATAGCTTAACAGTTGATTTTTTTAATTAATAAGTGGTGTGGTGTGGACAAATGTTAGTGTCAGTATTTGTATGAAGTATGGAAATCTCCCCACACCCACTAAGGATAAAGGTGAATATTTAATGTGCAAACGGCCTACCAAGAGAAACTAACCAATACTTGTATCCAGAAAACAACTAGAAAATTAATTCTGTTTATATGTGTGTTTATATAAAATATATATATATATTTATATTTATATTTAATTTCCGAGTCTAATTTTTGCTTTTACATGCTTTACCTTAAAGTTTTTTTTTTCTTTAAAGGTTTTATTTATTTATTCATAAGAGACACAGAGAGAGTCAGAGACATAGGCAGAGGGAGGAGAAGGAGGCACCCCGCAAGGAGCCAGATGCAGGACTTGATCCCAGATGCCAGGACCACACTCTGAACCAAAGGCAGATGCTCAAACACTGAGCCACCCAGGCGCCCCTTAATTAAAATTTTTAATTTCCAAAAGCATGTGAAAATGTTTCAAAATTTCTTAGGTATTCAGGATCTGAGCATGATCTGACATATGTCTTCACTCCCTGGGCCACCAGACTATTTGAGCTGATCTGGCTGGTGTGCCTCCTTACATCATATCCAGAGCTGTGATTACTCAGAGAAGATGCCCTTATTAGATGGGACTTGGCTTTAGATAGTCACAGGTGTTAAGAACACCAGAACTTCCCACCTAGAACTTCTGACTACGACTGTCAAGTCTCTTCATAGGAGAGTATAGGGTAGGCAGACTTCACATTTTATTTGACTTTCCCTTTAGGAGGCATTCCTTAATCGTCTTTCACAGTGACGTCTTTAATGAAGCCACCTTGTTGTGCTTAACCAGATAGATAATAAATAGAAATCTAGATCATGAATTCATGAGTTATTTCTTCATTATCTGAACCTTAGTGCTATAATGTAGTAATACTTAACAAATATCCGTTAATTGATATCTTGTGATTACTTAAGTTCTTTTTAAAATGCTGCTCAAACTTTTATATATTTCCACTCTACATTTTGGGCAGAAACTGTAATACCCATAGGAATAAAGGTAGTATTAGTAAATCATTTTATGAAAATAAATTTTTTTTAAAATGCAGAGTTAAAGGATCCCTGGGTGGCTCAGCAGTTTGGCACCTACCTGCCTTTGGCCCAGGGCGCGATCCTGGAGTCCTGGGATTGAATTGAGTCCCACGTCGGGCTCCCTGCATGGAGCCTGCTTCTCCCTCCTCCTGTGTCTCTGCCTCTCTCTCTCTCTCTCTCTCTCTCTCTATCATAAATAAATAAATAAATCTTTTTTTAAAAATGCAGAGGTAACTTTCTGGGAATTATTTGCATTTTTTACTGTTTAATGGTCCTTGAAATTTTAGGTTCCTACAGCAGAGTCTCAGAAATAAAAGTTTACAAATGAATGATTATAAGATTGCCTTGCTGTGTAATGCATACTCTACAAATTCAGAATGTTTTACATTGCCCATGGGAGCTCTGGTAGAAACTATTTATGGAAATGGGATTATGAGAGTACCTCTTCCTGGAACGAGCTGCTTGGCTTCAGCATCGATTACTCCCTTACCCATGAATCTGCTGGATTCACTGACAGTTCATGCCAAAATGAGGTATGTTCTTTTTACTTATTTGGTCCTGTGTTGGGGAATTGATATCAGCATAGTATAGGGATTATTTCATGATTATGTATGTGCATGTTTTATGGTCAGGTACATTTTTTTAATGATTAGGTTTATTTTATTTAAAAATGATATTATTTATTATAAGAATTCTAGAATACACAAACCTCAAGAAAGTATTGCCATAATCTCTTAATGAAAAATAAGCATTATAAAAATTTTTTGGTATATGTTCTCAGTCTTTTTTCCTGTGTATAAATATATGTATTTATGGGTTGGGTTTTTCTCTTAACAAAATGGATTCTTAACTGCAATAGTCTTTTGTAACCAACTTTTCCCCATAATAATCTATCAAACACCTCTTTTGGTCTAGAGTTTTTTAAAAACATCTATTTTAATTGCTACAAAGAAGTCTTTTGTGTGGCTATATTTGATTGGTTAGCCAGTTCCACATTGTTGGACATGAATTATTTGCAGTATCTTAGTATTCTAATGATGGCTATGAAAACTACCTTTATGGCTGTCTTTGCACCTACTCATAATCTACTTCTATTAAATAATTTGCTGGAAGTAGAAAAGCTGAGTCCAGGAATATGAAAATTATAATGCCTGTACTGAATTGATTATTAATAGGATGCTTTTAGAATTGACATTATGGCTTCTGAAAGACAGAAATGGCTCTGTTGGATGTGATTCTAGAGCCTCAAGTACCCGTAGGAGCCAAGCTGACTATATGAGTGAGTGCCACATGCTGCTGAGTGAGAGAGCCAGATATTCATGCACATGCACGTATGCATATGTAGAAGGACTTGAGGCTTACTGAAGCATTGCAGGCCTTACCTCATGGTGCTGCCATTTTAGCTAATTTCTATAATGTAAGACTGTAGACTAGTATATCTAGAAGATATCTTCTCAATTTTTTTTGAGAAGGGCTAGAATTCCAGATTTTTATATCTAGTCCATTAGCTCTTAAGTATTGGCTCAAACTTCAGACACTGTTTAGGTAAAAAAGAATGTATCTGTGGGGCATCAGTGCTAGAAGAGCCATGCTCTTTTTCTAGTGGGAAACATTATCATAGCATCATATGCGTGCTTTGCCTGCTTGTGTGACAGAGTTGAGGAAAGCCCTGTTAGGACTCAATGTTTAGATCCTAGCACTCTTTTAAGTAATTCTATAATAAAAGTCATTTAATTTCTCAAATAGTTTTAGTTACATATTTGAAAAAGAAAAACAGACTAAAACCATTCACACATGTTCTTTTTGTTTAAATTATTTTGGGTTTTTTTTTTGGTTTTTGTTTTAGTCTTTTTTTTTTTTTTTTTTTTTTCAATTCCAGTGTGTTCTTATGAGTCATACCCAAATTTGCTTTTCAATGAGCAAGGGATCCTGATGCACATTGAAAGCACCATGGAAACCAGAATTAATCTCAGATTATACAGTGCATCACTACCAAGTGTCCTATACAACTTAAATGATTAAAATGGAGCTCATTCATTTCATTTATATAAGTTTAGATTTATACCAAGCTCCCTATATATAAGTAAAGTAACTGCTATATCTATGTCAAAAATATGGATTTTCTGGGCAACCCCGGGTAGGGTGGCTCACTGGCTTAGCACAGCCTTCAGCCCAGGGTGTGATCCTGGAGACCTGGGATCAAGTCCCACGTCAGGTTCCCTGCATGGAGCCTGTTTGTCCCTCTGCCTCTATCTCTGCCTCTCTCTCTCTCTCTCTGTGTCTTTCATGAATAAATAAATAAATATTTTTTAAATATATATGGAAAAAATATATATATATATGGATTTTCTTTGTTTTTCCTCAGCCTTATCCATAGCATCGCTACCAGAGTGATAAAACTTGCTCATGCAAAATCCAGTGTGGCCTTGGCTCCAGCCCTAGTGGAAACGTACAGTCGTTTATTGGTCTATATGGAAATAGAGTCTTTGGGCATCAAAGGATTTATCAGTAAGACAGGACTTTCTGGTGTTTATAACCATTAACTTGATATTCTGATTAGGGTATGGATTTTTTTTTCCTTAACGTTAAAGAAGGAATTATGGAAAAATTTTGGAAAGTGTGTGTGTGTGTGCGCGCGTGTGTGTGTATGTGTTCATGATCAAGTCTTACATAGATTTTATTGCCTGTGACTTTTCTTCAATGTCTTTGAATTCACAGCTTTTATAATTGGTGCCTTAAATTGTCTTGTTCCTGAAGGTCAACTTTTGCCAACTGTTTTCAAGTCCCATGCCTGGGGGATCTTACACACACTTCTTGAGATGTTTAGCTACCGGATGCACCACATCCAGCCTCATTACAGAGTGCAGCTCTTGAGCCATCTTCATACTCTAGCCGCAGTTGCACAAACAAACCAGAACCAGCTCCATCTCTGGTGAGCTATTGGATGATGATCTTTCCTTTAGATTTCTTAGAAACTTTGTTGGACACGGGAAATTTAATCCTTTATAGTATTTGTATTCATTTGTCATAAATTTCCCCTGCTTCTAGAGTATTTTATTTCCAATACAGAAGAAGTAGAGGACAGCTTTTTATTTTTTAATTTTTTTTTTTAAGATTTTATTTATTTATTCATGAGAGACATAGAGAGAGAGGCAGAGACACAGACAGAGGGAGAAGCAGGCTCCATGCAGGGAGCCCGATATGGGACTCGATCCTGGGACTCCAGGATCACGCCCTGGGCCGAAGGCAGGCGCTAAACCACTGAGCCACCCAGGGATCCCTATTTTTTAATTTTTTAAAGATCTGTTATTTATTTCTTTGTGAGAGAGTGCAAGGAACAAGAGAGCATGAGCATGAGTGTGGGGAGTGGCAGAGGGAGAGGAAAAAGCAGACTCTCTGCTGGGCAGGGAGCCCATCATGAGGCTTGATCTGGGGACTCTGGGATCATGACCTGAGCAGAAGGCAGATGCTTACCAACTGAGCCACTCAGGTGCCCTGAGGGTAGCTCTTTAAATAGAAAGTTAATGGGGTGCCTGGGTGGCTCAGTTGGTTAAGCATCTGCCTTCGGCTCAGGTCATGACCCCAGTGTCCTCTGATCGACCCCCAAGACGGGCTCCCTGCTCAGTAGGGAGTCTGCTTCTCCCTCTCTTCACCCCCCTACTCGTACTCTTTGTCACTCTCTCTTTCTCAAATAAATAAAATCTTAAAATAAATAAATAGAAAGTTATTAAGGTAGTTTAGTCCTTGCCTAGTGATCTTTGGCCTGAGAATAATTATTTCCAAGGCCTTTGACAAAATGTTCTAATTTAGCCCTTTTGAATGTTGGATTTAAATACACTTCAGGGGGGAATCCCTGGGTGGCTCAGCGGTTTAGCTCCTGCCTTTGGCCGGGGGCCTGATCCTGGGGACCGGGGATCGAGTCCCACATCAGGCTCCCTGCGTAGAGCCTGCTTCTCCCTCTACCTGTGTCTCTGCCTCTATCTCTCTCTGCCTCTCATGAATAAATAAATAAAATCTTAAAAAAAAAAAAAATAAATAAATAAATACACTTCAGATTACCATTAAATTATTATGTTCCTTTAATTTTGCTCTAAGTGAAAATATATTTCAGATTGAAAAATATAATTTTTGAAGTGCTGTATATCCAGGTGAAATTGTTTAGTCCTATAAGCTACAAGCTGTCTTTTTCAAGTGTGTAAATATTGTCAGACGGTTTTGTTATAAAATTTGGCACTCAGGTTTTTAAAACATATTAAACAAAGCTCATTCTCAAATAAAGGAGAAGTGTGTGTGTGTGTGTGTGTGTGTGTGTGTGTGTGTGTTTAATCAAAGAAGAGGAATTCATAGTTTGCATATTTTTTTCCAGTTTAATTAACCTAGATTTAGATTTAATTCTATAATTGTGAAATTTTATATGCAACTTTTTCACATTTCTTTTTGTTCTTCTTTCAGTGTTGAGAGCACTGCACTTAGGCTTATAACAGCATTAGGGAGCTCAGAGGTACAGCCACAGTTCACACGCTTCCTGAGTGATCCCAAAACAGTGCTGTCTGCAGAATCTGAAGAGCTAAACCGAGCCTTGATACTGACCTTAGCTAGAGCAACTCACGTAACAGGTACAGTGAACATGCAACCACCAACAACAAAAACAGATGAATTAAAGTATGCTATGTCCCTACTGATTATTAAGAGGATAATATACTCAAAAGATCCATTTCATTTGTTTAAAAAAAAAAAGTTGTGTTAAGACTTTCACCATTTCAACCATTAATATAGGTTCTTCTGTGTACTATCACTTTAACTAGGTTGAGCTTCAGTTTTCAGCTTTTTTACATCATTTTTTTTTTTTTTTTACATCATTTTTAAATAGTAGTTCTTGAGGTTTTTGGTCTCAGGACCACTTTATACTCATAAAAATAAAAAAAGAAATTCCCAAAGATTTTCCATTTATATGGATTATATCAATATTTACTTTATTAGTTATCAAGATTGATGCTTTTAAAATTTTTTATTTGAATTCAATTTAGTTAATATATACTGAGTTATTAGATGCTTTTTAAATATTTTTTGATTCACTTAATATTAAACTTGTTACATATTAGCATAATGGCTTTTTTTGTGAAAAATAAGCTATATATTCTTCAAAACAAAATTTTAGTGAGAAAAGGCACCATTGTTTCACATTTTTTGCATCTCTCTTTAATATCTAATGTAAAGGAAGCTTTGCTGGATACTCATATTTAATTTACTTCTACATTTCATCTATTGAAATATGTTATTTTAGAACTGAAAAAAATATATCCTCACACAGGTAAGAGGTTGGAAAGGGGAGGAGTATCTTAATAGCCTTTTCAGATAATTGCCAATGTTCTTTGATGTCACACAAAATTGGACAAGTGATGGTTTCTTAAATGTTAGTTGCAGTGTAGATCCAAAATTCTATTCAGTAAACTTTTTGTACTCTATTACATTATAATCCTTTGGTCTATTTTGCATACCTAATGGATTTTTTTTTATCCAGGCATATTTTATAACTTCATGAATTAGTTTTTGGAAAACATTGATTCAATGAGTTACGTAGATCTCATAAGTGTTGGCACACTTCATTATGCAATATCATAAAATTACATTTGTTAATATCACTGCAAATTTCATTAGGAAAATCTTTAAGTTTTGGATTACTATCAGGCTTATAGTAGTGGATAGAAGTTTTCCAAAACTTTGATTTTTCATTTGAAAAGTCAAATTTTATCATTGGCAAAAGATGTGGTCATTTGTTTTCCTTGAAGTAATAGGTTCCCTTTGTTCAAGAAAATGCTGCTTATTGCCCAAGTCTGAATAACTGTAGTTTTTCTGCCAGATGTTCTTTCAAGTAAAAATGGAATTCCATTTAAAAAAAAAGAGCTAATTTAATTCGATATTCAGACAATTGCACAAGTACTTTTCCTTTAGATGCCCATCATACTTCAGTGTGTAGCTAGGACACTGCATACTTCGATTTTTATCACAACAAAATTAGATGTATTTAAGGGCTAAGATACAGTCCTTTTCACTACTTCAGGGATATTCTAGAGTAAAACCTGCATTTTCTCCCAACCTGGGCCCCCTCCCACCCCGCCCTGCTGCCTAGTGAGAGTATAGTGAAGATTACAGTGGCTATTAGTATAGTCTGGTGCCACTGTTTGACTTGTTCTGAGGGCTAGCAGTTTTCCCTACCATTACCTTTGCCCCATTGGTACACATATGAACACAGTAAAAAGTTTAGTACTATCTTAGTATTACTATTTTAATAGTTTTGACCTCATCAAATCCTTGGAAGGATATTGGGGACCCACAGAGTCCACAGACCACACTTTGAGAACTGCTGTTTTAAAGAAATAGTTACTGAATTTGCAACCTCAGATACATCTGTGTAAACTCTTATTTTACATAAATTAACCCTTTTTTTAAGATTTATTTATGTATTTATTTATTCATGAGAGACACAAAGAGAAGCAGACACAAGCAGAGGGAGAAGCAGGCTCCTTTGCAGGGAACCCGATGCAGGACTCTATCCCAGGACCCCGGGATCACGACCCAAGCCAAAGGCAGACACTCAACCGCTGAGCAACCCAGGTGTCCCAATAAATTAACCTTCTTGATTTAGAGAGTTATAGTCTATAGCTATTTCAACCACTGGAAAAGATATATTTTCTCAATTCTGTTTCCTTGGCTCAATCAAGTGTTGATACCTCATTGTCAGACTGAACTACATGAGCGATCATGGTGGGCCTATGTCACTATTAGATCATTGGTGCTCTGTAACCTTAAAAAAAAAAAAAAAAGATTACAGAGGCTCCTGAGAGTCTGTTAAATGTCCAACTCTTGATCTCAGCTCAGGTCTTGATCTTAGGATCATGAGTTCAAGGCCCGAGGCATGCTGAGCATGGAGCCTACTTAAAAAAAAAAAATAGATTGAAATGTCTTCTTTTCACTAATTGTGTTCATGTTTACTAATGTAATCATTCAAATCATTCATAAACTAAGAAAATTTAGGTCTAAACTGAATATAACTAGTTAAGCAGTGAGTGTATTGCCATGGAATTCAATGCGTGTACATAACTTTTTCTATGATACCATTTATGAATTATGGGTATGATCATTTATATCTGGATTACCTCTGTTTGTTTATGTTTAGATTTTTTTACAGGCTCTGATTCAATTCAGGGAACTTGGTGTAAAGACATACTTCAGACCATCATGAGTTTTACTCCTCATAATTGGGCATCACACACTCTTAGCTGTTTTCCAGGCCCACTACAGGTAATTTGGTCTTGAATTACATATTGAATATATACAAAATCATTCTTCCATTTAGTATATATGAAATCATTTTTTCCCATTAATTCATTTCTTCCCATTAATTTCCCATTAATTCATTTCTTCCCATTAATTCTAGAGAGCTGGTTTTAGCGATATCCAAAGGAAATTAGCTTCTGTTTCTTTTTTTAAAAACCTGTACTATTCCAAAGTCTCTTGAGTTGTTCCCTGACTTACTCTAGGCCTGGATACGTTCCTAAAAATTTAATTATGGTTTCATGTTATTAGTTAACAATTTTAGAATGTTGTGAGAATTAACACATTACCTGAAAAATTCTTTCTCTTTTTTAGAACTGAAATGGGGAGAGATACAACTTAACAGAGCTTCATAGAATACACATTGTTGCACTTGACTGAATTTTTTTTTTAATCATACAGAGAGAAAAACTACAAACTTGGCTTTTATACTATGGAAAAAGGAAAACCTCATCTGTCCTCTACTTTTCAATTAGCAATAATCGTGCCTCGGATAGACCTCATTGGCTGCAATACTGCCACTGCGCAAAGCTGTCCTTTACTTTTCAGAGAAAAGTTTAAGCATAATGAATATCTGCTTTATAGAACTTCCAACAGGGCTAGGGCAAGTAACTCTCAAACTTGGTAGAATTACCTAGAGGGCTTGATCAGATACAGACTGCTGAACTTCCAAAACAGGAGGTCTGAGACCCATTGGTTTAGTATAATGGATTTTCCTTTTAGAGATACTAAAATCTTTAACCAAAAGGCGCATAATTTCTTTCTTTTTTTTTTTTTTTCTTTTTCCCAAAGACAAACAGAAATATCAACAGATGTTTGAGGAAGCTTTGAATTCAGGCTTGCTTGGAATATCTATTTAGGAAATCTAAGAAAGGAATCTTAGAGATTATCTAGTCAAGCCTGTATATTTTCCCATTATAGAAATTCACACCTTGAAAAAAAAAAAAAAAAATTCACACCTTGATTACTTAATTACCTGAGGTCACATAGAGTTTATTAGTGTCAGAATCAAGTCCAGGACTGATTTCTTGACTCTGGCCATTGCTCTTCATTTTAGTATAAAAGTAAACTTTTGATCTTCTTTTTAGGCATTCTTCAAGCAGAATAATGTACCTCAGGAAAGCCGTTTTAATCTGAAAAAAAATGTGGAGGAGGAATATAGGAAGTGGAAGTCAATGACCAATGAAAATGACATCATTACCCACTTCTCTATGCAAGGCTCTCCTCCGCTCTTCCTTTGTCTTCTCTGGAAAATGCTCTTGGAAACAGATCATATTAATCAGATTGGCTATAGGTAAGCCAGAAACCTAGATCTGCATTCTATTTAACAAGCTGTTATACCACATAGCAATATAACTTGGTTTTTACTCTCTGCTTTCCAGAGTATTAGAAAGAATTGGAGCCAGGGCCTTGGTAGCCCATGTGAGAACATTTGCAGATTTCTTAGTATATGAGTTCTCTACATCAGCTGGAGGTCAGCAACTCAACAAATGCATTGAAATTCTTAATGACATGGTATGGAAGTATAACATTGTTACATTGGACAGATTGATTCTCTGCTTGGTAAGAATATGCTTATAAGAACAAGTTTCTAAGCTACTTCACTCTCTTTTAGATCAAGGTGTGTGATTGATGGATCTTGTGCTGATGATCTATAAGGATTTAAGGCAATTATACTATAATCAAGCATTGTTATCACTTCCCTAAGGAACTAGAGATTTCCCATTGTCTCATTCAGCAAGTGTGTATTAAATATCTGCTGTGTTCTATGCACAGAAAATATAGAAGTAAATAAGGCAGACATTATCTGGCCTTGTGATGCTGTAAAAAGTACAAGCAATTAGGCCCTGAGTTGATTCCCAAAGGCTCTCATTAGAGGCAGGAACTGGTAAAAAGTCATTTTATTTCTTTGCAGAGTGCTAATAATCATTTCTGTATACTTTGACAGTCAGAGTCAGAACTGAGTATTTCTGATAGCCACTCAATATTCCCCAAATGATTTTTCCTCTTGACTTGATATCTATTTCAGGAAGAATTTTAAGAGAAGACACTGAGCCAGGCTGGAAAATGCTACTTTTTAAAAAATACTATAGTGGTGATATTTAGGGTGGCTTAATTGGTTAACATTAATCTCTTAGCTATGGAATATAAATATAAATATGGTTATGATATAGTAGGAGAAATGAGCTGTCTATAAATTGGTAAAATACAAAGGTAAGATAGAGATATAAGGAAAATATCACCAGGCAACAATGAGAAACCACATCTATCTAGGTGAGAGATTTTGACAGTGGATTAGATTTCAACAAAAGAAATAAGAAGGACACTTTGGGCAGAAGGAATGATGAGAACCAAAAATGGGCAAGAAAGTTAAATACGACAATGGAATATTACTCAGCCATTAGAAACGACAAATACCCACCATTTGCTTTGATGTGGATGGAACTGGAGGGTATTATGCTGAGTGAAATAAGTCAATCAGAGAAGGACAAACATTATATGGTCTCATTCATTTGGGGAATATAAAAAATAGTGAAAGGGAATAAAGGGGAAAGGAGAAAAAAGGAGTGGGAAATATCAGAAAGGGAGACAACATGAGAGACTCCTAACTGGGAAATGAACTAGGGATGGTGGAAGGGGAGGTGGGTGGGGGGTGGGGGTGACTGGGTGACGGGCACTGAGGTGGACACTTGACGGGATGAGCACTGGGTATTATTCTATATGTTGGCAAATTGAACACCAATAAAAAATAAATTTAAGTCAAAAAATTAAAAATGAAAGTTAAATATGTTTGGGGGAATTCTGAACAGTTAAGGGTAAATTAGACATATAATGAAATTCTAATAGTAGTGGGATATTAGTGTATTCAAACATAGACTGTCTAGTAGCAAAGCCATGCTTTTGCACAGTTCAAACATTATAATATCATTTTTCTGTTGTTTTCCAAAGGCCATGCGTAGTCATGAAGGAAATGAAGCCCAGGTTTGTTATTTCATAATTCAGTTGCTGTTACTCAAACCAAATGATTTTAGAAATCGAGTAAGTGACTTTGTGAAGGAAAATTCTCCAGAGCACTGGCTACAGAACGACTGGCACACCAAGCATATGAATTATCACAAGGTACTAATTCAAATCAGTGCTTTAGTGAATCTTTTTTAAGCTCTTCTTGGGTATTTGGCTAATTGGTTTGGCTGTTTTCTCTGTGTGGTTCTATTGTTTTCTCTCTATAGAAAAGGAAATTAACTCTCTAAACTTTCTCAAGATTCTGTTAGAGTATCTCTACTGTTAGGAATTTATCGAGACTATGGTTTTAGTAGATTGAGTACTTACATACTAAATGAAAGGGTTATTACAAATTCCTTTATACATAAATTTCTTGATATATCTTTGGGATAATAGAGATTTTTGTCAAGTAAAAGACTCTAGATTTATTTCATTGCATTGCAAAAAATAAACATGGTTTCATATTCTTTTAAAGATGACAAATTTAAATAGGTTAATTTTTTTTTTAAGAAAACAAAAAAGGATATCCTGAACATTTGCTGTTTTCTTACTTCCACAGAAATACCCTGAGAAACTATATTTTGAGGGCCTGGCAGAGCAGGTTGATCCTCCTGTGCAGATCCAGTCTCCCTATCTACCCATCTATTTTGGAAATGTGTGTCTTCGATTTCTCCCAGTATTTGATATAGTAATCCACAGATTTTTAGAATTGCTTCCAGTTTCCAAATCACTGGAGACTCTACTAGATCACCTTGGTGGCTTATATAAATTTCATGGTAAGCTTTTTCAAATTTTAATTCTATCTTATAGTTCAATTAACAGAAGTAGTTTGGGCATGACCATATGGGTAATCATGATTCTAAGAATTTTAATTGTTTTTTAATAAAAGTGTTTTGAGAATAAGTGCTGTGGGGGATCCCTGAGTGGCTCAGCGGTTTAGCACCTGCCTTTGGCCCCGGGCGCGATCCTGGAGTCCCGGGATCAAGTCCCATGTTGGGCTCCCTGCATGGAGCCTGCTTCTCCCTCCTCGTCTCTCTCTCTCATAATTAAAAAAATGTAAAAAAAAAAAAGAGAGAATAAGTGCTGTGTCATGATGCCATGAAATATAAAACAAATGACATAAAATATGAATAGGTAGATCATGGCAATTGTATTAAATAGCAGAAATAAAAGTGAGGTGCAACAGATGCCCCCTTTTACAGTGTGATTAATTGCCAAATGAGTAGAGAAGAAGGGTATGATATGAGTTCAGAACAGACTGATGTTACTATGAACTAACAGGTCTTGGCAGGCTTCCTGGATGATAGGATTCGATCTGTGGTATATGTGGCTTATATAAGTAGGAAGGAGAATAGAACATCCTAGGCAGGAGTCCTTTGGAAAAATCACAGCATTCTGAAAACAGTCTCCTCATTGGCTAAATTGAGAATTTAAACATTGTACCTGACAGTAGATCGCTGTAAGTGCCAGGCTGAGAAGTTTTGATCTTATAACCTGCAGGTAATCAAGAAGCTATTGAGTAAGGTCATTGCATAGAAAGCATTATTTTAGAAAGATAAATGTAGTTGTAATTGGTAGCGTTTTGGAAGGAGAAAGCCATTTCAAAGACTTAAGTCAAAAATTTCAGTTATATGGTTAGTACCTAGACAACTATGATAGTATTGGAAATGAGAAAGAAGGGACAAATAGTCAAGGAGGAAGGAACAGAACATGATTTGCTGCTTGTGAGGAGAATACAGAAAAAAAAAAATCAAAGACAACTTTAAAGTTTTAAACCAGGTGATCAGAGAATGGTGGAGTTAGCAATAGGAGTGTGAAAGTCCTAGAGCAGCCACTGTGGGGACAAAGTGTTTTTTTCCAGGCAGGGCGGGCAGTTCTCCTCAGTCCTTTATCTAAGATGCCTTCTTCCTAACCAGAAATCTGAATTTAATTTTAGCACTACAGAATAGGTATGAAGTTCAAACAAACATTCCTTTAAAAACATTTTTTTAAATTAGGTAACATATCCACATGGTACAGAGGGGTATGCAGTGAAAAGTAGTTAACCCCATCCTAACCTTCAGCTGGCCAGTTTCTTTCTCTGTAGGAGACCACTGTTACCAGTTTCCTGTGTACTTTCCAAAGATATTCTGGGGTTATTTTTTTCCCCCACAAATAATATAGAATATATATATACATTGTTCTGCACCTGTTTTTGTTTTGTTTTGTTTTGTTTTGCACCTTGTTTTTAATGCCTTCATAATGTGTTAGGATTGACTATTTTGTATCAGTACATAAAAAACTCATTCATGCCACATATGCCATGTTTTGACCATTTAGGCTCTTCTAATCTTTTTGCTAGTGTAAACAGCACTGTAGTGAATATTCCTTTACCTACCATGTATATATTATTAGAAGCCACCTGCCTTGTCC
Organism: Canis aureus; assembly: GCF_053574225.1. Lineage (NCBI taxonomy): Eukaryota > Metazoa > Chordata > Mammalia > Carnivora > Canidae > Canis > Canis aureus. The sequence continues at coordinate 72,432,320 of NC_135617.1, read as the reverse complement.
TAAAATAAAAATATTTATTATATGCAATAGCTCTGCATGTGAAAGTTTCATGAGTTTCTTGAAATCTTGAAAGCAGAGGGCTAGTTTTTCATTGTGGGTAAACAGATAAACATTATGATGATCTGTTTTCTTCTCCTCAGATCGCCCTGTGACTTATTTGTATAATACTCTACACTATTACGAAATGCACCTGAGAGACCGCCCACATCTCAAGCGAAAGCTTGTCCATGCCATCATTGGCTCACTCAAGGATAATCGGCCACAAGGCTGGTGTCTAAGTGACACATATCTGAAGTGTGGCATGAATGCTCGAGAAGAAAATCCGTGGGTCCCAGATGACTCCTACTATTGCAGATTGATTGGCAGACTAGTAGATAATATCCTTTTCATTGTGATTTTTTTAGACTCCTCAGAAATAACTGTATATTAATTTGTGAGAACACATTATCTTTTCAAGGTAATACTTTTATATATTCCAAAACTTCAACTTTTTCATGATCATTTTTATTTTTACTTTTGTTAAAGGTTTTGAAATCTTAAATTAGCAGCATCAAATTAGTTGCCAGATAGGCATTTACTCCATTAAATTTTATATCTAAAAAACAGACCTTATGAAGTTTATTTCAAAGAAAAAAATTCAGTTCCTAAAAAAAAGGAACTATGTATTGTAGTAAATACATCTGTTTCCTACAGGAGAACATAGAATTTTGTTGCTTTAAGTAAATCTTTAAATGCTTTTTTAAAATATTAATAGGTAATAGTAAAACTTATTTTTTCCTCTCATTTTAATGAAAAGGATGCTGTTTTTGTATTATAGTTCTTTATTTTAATTTCATGTTTTAAGTTATTAGCACATTATGCTTACTCTGTACACCGTGCCACTATTTACTAAGTAGAGCAGTTTTTTTTTGTTTTTTTTTTGTTTTTTTTTTTAATTTTTATTTATTTATGATAGTCACAGAGAGAGAGAGAGAGAGGCAGAGACATAGGCAGAGGGAGAAGCAGGCTCCATGCACCGGGAGCCCGATGTGGGATTCGATCCCGGGTCTCCAGGATCGCGCCCTGGGCCAAAGGCAGGCGCCAAACCGCTGCGCCACCCAGGGATCCCATAAGTAGAGCAGTTTTACATAAATGGGTGTAAGTTATTTTCCTATACAAAAGCATTTGTTTCTTGAAGTAAAAGAATTACTCATTATAAAGTAATGTTCTTACCAACTGTCATATAACTATTAAAAGAAATAGATGGAGGAAGCCTGGGGATACTCTGGTTGCATCTCTAGCTATCATGTCACAGTTTCAAAAGCACATCTGTTTAAGAGTAACCATTATACTTTGTGGTTAATCCTATGGTTGCTCTCAGTACATTTCAGTTAATGTCAAACTTAATGTGTATTTGGTTCGTATCATTTGCCTCTTACTTTCTGTTCTTCACTTCTTGGGGGCTCACAATCAGATAAGTTGATAATAAAATGAGATGCTTACATGTGAAACACTTTGAGAACTGTAAAGCACTATAAATTCGAGCCATTCATCTCAACATAAACAGTTATTGCTTTAACCATCTGCACCAATGGCTGGCAAATCTCCTGGTCCATTCCCAAACTGTGACTGGAGATTCAATGAGTTTCCCAACCCAGCTGCCCATGCACTACATGTTACCTGTGTGGAGCTCATGGCCTTGGCTGTTTCAGGCGAAGATGTTGGAAACGCTCTTCTAAATGTTGTCCTGAAAAGGTGTGTATCCTGTTTCATGCAATAAGAGTCATTGTTTATTTGTAAAGAGAATGGTATTTTATTTGAAAGTGTTAAACAAACCTGTTGTCCCAAGGCTGATGCACATGGGATGGTAACTGTCTTGTGTTCCCAGATTTTGTCTTTGTAATATAGATGTAATGGAGTGAGTCCTGGACGGGGTCAGAAAACCTGGGTTTGTTCCCACCTCTACTCTTTAGTAGCTGTTTGACATGTAAGTTAGGAATAATGTTAACATCTCACTGAAGGTAGTCTTGGGCAGCCCCAGTGGCTCAGCCTTCAGCCCAGGGTGTGATCCTGGAGACCCGGGATCAAGTCCCACGTCAGGCTCCCTGCATGGAGCCTGCTTCTCCCTCTGCCTGTGTCTCTGCCACCCTTCCACCCCCTCCCCCCCATCTCTCTCTCTCTCTCTCTCTCTCTCATGAATAAATAAATAAAATCTTTAAAAAAGAAAAAAGATAATCTTCGAAGATTCCTTTCTTGAAGATCAATATTAAGTAGGGGATAATGATTGGAGAAGTATAAATATGTGGAAATTGTCTTTCATCCCAGCAGCCATTGTTAAAGGAAGCAACTAAGAAAAGCCTTATTTAGCTTTTGGGTATATTAAATTTTTCCTCAATAAAAATCCATTGTACTTTTATTGGAGTAGGTTAGTTGTTAACCCTGAATTGTATGTGTTCTCAAAATAAGATCCATTATCAAACATATTTTTATAATTTCACATTTTTATTATTTTCTCTTCACTTATAGTCAGCCATTAGTACCAAGAGAGAATATTACAGCATGGATGAATGCAATTGGACTGATCATCACTGCACTACCAGTGAGTTAATATCTATGATTTGTACGTAGTAATGGAATGCAGTTGTTCTTTGTCTCCACAAGAATAAGATACATTTAAGATGCCCTAAAAAAAAAAAAAAATAAGATGCCCTGCATAAGGACATCACACAATTAAGGAAGTGTTTCATATTTTTAAAATTTCTGTATTCTTATTGCTTCAGAAACCTACAGTGACTGTTTTGTCTTTTGCTTCAGATCTAAAAATCTGCCTGAGCTGTGGGTCCCTGCATCCTTTGGTCCCACTTTGTCTATCCAGCCTTACTTTTACATTAAAATCTAATCTAGGGGATCCCTGGGTGGCTCAGCGGTTTAGCACCTGCCTTTGGCCAAGGGCATGATCCTGCAGTCCCAGGATCAAGTCCCATGTCAGGCTCCCTGCATGGAGCCTGCTTCTCCCTCTGCCTGTGTCTCTGCCTCTCTCTCTCTCTCTTTCTCTCTCCCTGTCTATCATGTATAAATAAAATCTTTTATAAAAAATGTTAAAATCTCATCTACTTTTGACCACTTAACATGTTAATCTATCTAGAGCCTTTGTGCAAATAATACTTGTTAAGGTATCTTTTAAGTACTTCTAATGTGTTGCAGCATGAGACATTATATAGAACCTCTCTTCCTTTCGGTGGCTTCTCGAAAGCCTCTTCATTCTTTGCCAGCTTAGGTCCTGCTTCTTCAGTGAACCTTTCCTTGACTGTCCCTCATGTGAGGTCTCCCTTCTGTGACACACAGTTGTCTGTTGTGGGATCTTTCAGTGTCAATAACATTGTCTAATCCTGTGTTCTCCAGACGTGTTTGATTATTCACCTCTCTGAATCAATCGTTTTTTTCCTTGCACACCTCCTAATATTTATATATAAATATATATATTGACTTCTGAGTTATATATAGTTACTAGTGTTGTCTATATAACAGGTATTGGTAAGAGCAATTTACTGTGTAGTAAATATCAGATACTAAATGAACTGGACAGAGCCTTTTTTTTTTTTTTTTAAGATTTTATTTATTTATTCATGAGAGATAGAGAGGCAGAGACACAGGAAGAGGGAGAAGCAGGCTCCATGCAGGGAGCCCGATGTGGGACTCGATCCTGGGTCTCCAGGATCAGGCCCTGGGCCAAAGGCAAACGCTCAACCACTGAGCCACCCAGGCATCCCTGGACAGAGCCTTCTAACTCAGACGCTTATCCCCAGGTTCTTACTGATTAATTTGACTTACTATGAAGCCACACACTTTTGCCTTCAAAATCTCCATTACACAAAACACAAGCTAGATAAGTTTAAAAAAAAAAAAAAAAACTTTAAAGAATGAGAAAGTGCCATTATTTTAGGTTTTGGAGTGGATATTGGAAATGGGGTGGAATACTGGATAAGTGATAATTTTTCATGAGGCTTTCCTGTGATTTTAAAGGAACCATATTGGATTGTCCTGCATGATCGAATTGTGAGTGTTATCAGCAGTCCCAGCTTGACATCCGAGTCAGAGTGGGTTGGCTATCCATTCCGCCTCTTTGATTTCACTGCTTGTCATCAGTCCTACTCCGAGATGAGCTGCAGCTATACATTAGCTCTTGCACATGCTGTGTGGCACCATTCTAGCATTGGGCAACTTTCTCTCATTCCCAAGTAGGTATTATGATTTCTTAAATAAACTTTGCTTTTTTTATTTTGTGTTTTTTAATCTCATTTACACATGAGGTGTGTGTCTCATTCAACAGACTAACTTGCAAAGTGAGTTTTAATTAGAGTTTCTAGATAATGAAAAAGCTCCTTTATTTCAGAATTGTTTGAAAAAATTAATTTGTGCAAGAAATAATCTGCTATCTAATTTTCTATTACAGTTTCAAGAGGTTTAGTCAAGTGCATGCTTTTTCCAGAATATATCCCAAAAGCTGCATTTTTTTTTAATAACAAATTTATTTTTATTGGTGTTCAATTTGCCAACATACAGAATAACACCCAGTGCTCATCCCGTCAAGTGCCCCCCTCAGTGCCCATCACCCATTCACCCTCACCCCCCACCCTCCTCCCCTTCCACCACCCCTAGTTCGTTTCCCAGAGTTAGGAGTCTTCATGTTCTGTCTCCCTTTCTGATATTTCCTACCCATTTCTTCTCCCTTCCCTTCTATTCCCTTTCACTATTATTTATATTCCCCAAATGAATGAGACCATACAATGTTTGTCCTTCTCCAATTAACTTACTTCACTCAGCATAATACCCTCCAGTTCCACCCACGTCAAAGCAAATGGTGGGTATTTGTCATTTCTAATGGCTGAGTAATATTCCATTGTATACATAAACCATATCGTCTTTATCCATTCATCTTTCGATGGACACCGAGGCCAAAAGCTGCATTTTGAACTGAATAACTCATATTAGCCTATTTTCTGATTATTTTTCTTGACTATAAAATTGGTATAATTAGATTCAGATTTCTTGAGGATGGCATTTATATTAGATTGGTTATTTTCTTTTTATTTCAAATACAGTTTTTTACTGCTATTCAAAAGTAGAGCATTCCTAAGAAACCTTCCATAAGCCAAAATGACATAGAGTGAAGTGTGTCCCCCTTTCTGAAAGTTCATGTTACGCCAATACACTTTTACAGAAAACCTACATTAGTACCTATTTTTGCTACCCAAAAGAAAACTAAAGAGAATTTTTGCTTTTACCAAAAAGCTATTGTTTTAATAATGTAGGTCTTTTGTAAAAGTAAAGTGGCTTGACACAAGTTTTCAGGAAGCAGGTAGGGGATACCTGTAATTCACCAAAAGAAAACCAAAGAGAATTTTTGCTTTTACCACAAAGCTATTGTTTTAATAATGTAGGTCTTTTGTAAAAGTAAAGTGGCTTGACACAAGTTTTCAGGAAAACACAAGTTTTCAGGTAGGGGATACTGTAATTCATTCAGTAATTTTACTGCTGAGAATGACCCCTAAATCTGAAGTAATTTATTTTGATAATCAAATAAGAATAATAGCCAATGAGAGTATGAGATTTTAGAAAAAGAAACTTTACAAAAAGTAACAAATTATACAAATACGTGGGTAGGCCATATCAGCAAGTTCAAACAATTCAGCTGATTGGAAGTCACAAGAAATTTGTATTTTTAATCTTCAAATTTTAGGTTTCTCACTGAAGTCCTTCTTCCTGTAGTGAAGACTGAATTCCAGTTGCTTTATGTGTACCATCTTGTGGGACCATTTTTACAAAGATTTCAGCAAGAGAGAACTCGGTGTATGATAGAGGTAAACTGTAATATGAGTTTCCTGTGATAAAATCTATCAATGTTTCTTTTCCAGTGTTTTCCAAAATATATATTCTAACCATTAGTAATGAAATTAGCTTAGTAGGATCTAAGAACAATTTTAGAGCATTTAGTGTACCCATAACTTAGTATGCCTATAACAAGTTTGATGTGGGATGTATTGAATTAGAAATGCAGGGGAAATGCTCATTTTCAAAGTTAAACAGAAAGTTAAGGATGGAGAAGTACATTTGAGAGTCTGCACTATAGGACAGAGGAATTAATTAAAATCATGGGAATGGATGAAGTCAGTCACCTCTAACAAGAGTATAGAGAAAAGAAAATGAGATAAGTAGAACCTTAAAGTATGAGCCACCAAATGGAACTAAGGAGGTACAACCTAAAGTATCTCTGAGGCTGCAATTATCTCAGACATTAAGAAATAGTTTCTAGAAAGGAGATTATCTATCTCTTTATTTTAAGGAACATTACTGAAATATGAAGAGAAATTGCATTTAAGCCCTAGTAAGGAGCATTTTGTAGCACTTTGATTCCTTTGTAAATGAAGACCATATCAGGGCACCTGGATGGCTTAATCGGTTAAGCATCCAACTCTTGATTTCGGCTCAGGTCATGATCTAAGGGTGGTGGGATTGAGCTTTACTTTGGGCTCCCTGCTCACTGGGGAGTCTACTTGAGATTCTTTCCCTCTGCCCTTCCCCCCATTCATGTGCACGCTCTCACACACATATAACTCTCTGTCAAAGGAATAGATAAATCTTAAAAAAGATGCAGACCATATCATATATCCCATGCACATAGAGGTTTGTATGATCAGTGACAATTCTTCAACAAATGTGCTGTCTTTCTGTGTTAGTCTTATAATGGAGTCCAGCTGCATCATTCTAAATTATTGAACCATTTTTGCCCACTTAAATAATTTTATATTATTTGTTAAATAGATTGGCGTGGCATTTTATGACATGTTACTGAATGTAGACCAGTGTAGCACCCACTTAAATTACATGGATCCCATCTGTGACTTCCTATATCATATGAAGTATATGTTTACTGGTGACAGCGTAAAAGAACAAGTAAGTTAACTTTATCTTTTAATGATGTTTACTTTAGAAAACTTGAACATATGTTGATATACTTTTGTTTGAGTATTTTTGTTATGTTTTTTCTTTTAAGGGGAAAAGGTTAATATTATCAGACCTTTTTAAGGCTATGAGCACATTATTCTACATATGTAATTCCAGTAATAGTGAATACATGTTATAATTTCTCATACTTTTCCCCTTGATATTTGCAACAGGACATCTGGAAAAGACCTAGGTAGTTGATAAATAGTACTCTCATTAGGAAGAAACAATACAGAATGGCTACTTTTTAAAGACCAGAGAGGTGCTGTGTAATGAGTGAAGGAGATTCTACTTTTCGCCACAGTGACTAGGGTATGCACTATGAGGACATTGGACAGATTGCAGCATGACTTGAAGACTGAAGCCAGGAAGATCAAGGGAATAATTCATAAAGGGTATTTGAAGGAACTGGAGGTACTTAGATTGAATTTTCAAAGTCCTAGGGAATTGTTCGTGTTCTCATTATTTGGAAGGTTGCCATTCAGAATAGGCATTAGATTTGTTCTGTGTCACTTCAAAAGGCGTATAAACTCCAGTAAAGTTAAAGGGAGGCACATTCTGCTCAGCATGTAAAGAGCCAGTTCCTAGTAAAGTGATCTGAAAATGGAAAGGATGTCCTTGAATCATAACTGAGTTTCCTATCTATAGGAAACAGAAGCTTGGCTCTTTCAGAGGGAAGAGGTAGGTCAGGTAGGTGAAATGACCTCCCCTCCATAGCTTAACGTTAATTTTTTCTCTGGTAGGAAAGGAAGGTAAACTGATATTTAAACCTATGAATCCTAGTCTACTGGATTCTTGACTTGGAGCTAGGGACATGGGGTGGGGAGGATATTGACTCCCTTATTGCCTCAGCAAGATTGTCACAGTTGAGTGGGAACCAATACAGAAAAGAAAAATTATTGGGCAATCTCTTCTGGTAAGGTCAAAGAACATTTGAATAAAGCTAAGAAAACCATGGAACTGCTTGATGTTTTTTATTTCTTTAAAATATTTTAAGTAAAAGTAGATCTAATATTATTTTGTTTGAATTCCAAGTATAAATCAAAACCAAAACATTAATTTATAGATAAATGTTACAGATATAAGTTATTCATATAACTTCAAAGTTTAATCATGCTTCTGTGATGATGGCATTTGAAAAGGGTGGTGAACTGGGGGCCTGGGTGGTATAGTTGGTTAAGTGTCTGACTCTTGGTTTCAGCTTAGGTTGTGATCTTGCAGTCATGAGATGGAGACCTGTGTCAGGCTCCGTGCTCAACTCGGAGTCTGCTTGAGATTCTTCCTCTCCCTCTGCCCCTCCCACTTATACTTGCTCGCTCTCTCTCACAAGTAAATAAATAAATAAATATATATATTTTTTTTAGAGAGATTTATTTATTTATTCATGAGAGACGCAGAGAGAGGCAGAGACATAGGCAGAGGGAGAAACAGGCTCCATGCAGGGAGCCTGATGTGGGACTCGATCCTCAGATCTCAGGATCACGACCTGAGCCAAAAGGCAGATGCTCAATTGCTGAGCCATGCAGGCATCCCTAAATAGATAAATCTTAAAAATATATATTTGAAAAAGAAAAGGATGGTGAGCTGGTTGGATGCATAAAATTTCTAGTGTAGGGGATCCCTGGGTGGCACAGCGGTTTGACTCCTGCCTTTGGCCCAGGGCACGATCCTGGAGACTCAGGATCGAGTCCCACCCACATCGGGCTCCTGGTGCATGGAACCTGCTTCTCCCTCTGCCTGTGTCTCTGCCTCTCTCTCTCTCTCTGTATGACTATCATAAATAAAATTTAAAAAAAATTTTTTTTTAATTTCTAGTGTAAGCTATATTAACTTTTCACAGTGGGATGACTGGCTGGCTAGGTAAGTGAGTATGTTTTTGTAAGTTGATACATATATAGACTATATGTACATACTCATATGCACATACATAATGTGTTTGAGGGAGAACACAATTTTTTTCCTCATGTAAGAGAGAAATGATTTTATTTGCTTTTGTTAAAACATAAAACACATAAAGAAACTTCTCATCCACTCCCTAGTTTATTGCCTCCATATGTGTATAAAGCACTTTTTTAAGGGTGGGAGGTTGAAATTCTCTGGTTAAAATACTTTTTAATGTGTTTATTTCTTAGGTAGAGAAGATTATTTGTAATTTAAAACCAGCTTTAAAACTTCGTCTTCGATTCATCACACACATTAGCAAGATGGAACCACCTGCAGTGCCTCCACAAGCCATAAATAGTGGGTCTCCAGCTCCTCAGTCTAATCAGGTGCCAGTGTCATTACCAGTAACTCAGTGAAGTCCTCTCATGTACGGTGTTGACAATGGAAATACATTTGTCTTTGAAAATGGACTCTAATCTATTAAATCTGAACATAATCAGGCTACATAGTGGTGTAGTAGAAGCAGTGATGTTCAGATTGTCTTATTTTGATTCAAACGATGAATCTACTGATACTTTATGACTCCCACCTCTCTATCTATATTTTTGTCTCTAAGAGATCAAGTAAGCTACATGTTGGCCATATCTATAACTGTTAGTGCTACCTAGTAATACGGAGGGTATCTGTGGTCAAATGAGTTTCATTAGATACTTCCAGTCTTTCTTATTCTAGCCACTGGTTTTATTTTTAATTTTTATTGTTAATGACTTCAGTGTTCAAATATATTGGAAAAGAGTTCTCAAATGATTTTATACATAAGTCTCTTTTGGTGTATGTTTGGGATAAGAGATTTTTTTTTTGTCAAGTGAAGGCCTCTAGATTTCATTGCATCTCAGGACCAAACACAGTTGCATATTCTTTTAAAAATGGCTTAAAATTTTTACCATAGGCTTCCAAATAAATGGGTTAATGGTTCTATCAACGTAGATTGGCAAGTTAGTTGCCTTTGCTGTGGACTTGAACTTATTGTATGAAATGAGTTGGAAGCCATGTAAGAAAATAACATAGAGGGACACCTGGGTGGCTCAGTGGTTGAGCATCTGCCTTTGGTTCAGGGTGTGACCGTGGGGTCCCAGGATCGAGTCCCACATCAAGCTCTCTGCGTGGAGCCTGCTTCTCCCTCTGCCTGTGTCTCTGCCTCTCTCTCTCTTTCTGTCTCTCATGAATAAATAAATAAATAAAATCTTTAAAAAATAAATAACATAGAAATGCATACACTTAATAAAATCATGCTTAAATGGTGATTCTCCAATCTCTGTTATTTAAAACAAATTAATTGCTTTCCAAGTTTGACACTTTGACCTGGCCTATGATGCGATTCTTTAAATTTTTATAAAAAATCTTAAAATTTTTAAGTATTTGTATTTTTAAATATAGCATAGTTTTTGGTTCTTTAGGGTTTATCAGATTTTGAAAGACAAACTGTTAATTTGGGCAGAGAGAGAATGGCATTAAGATTGTAAAAGACTTGAAAAATAATCAGTAAAATCTGTTGGATAAATAAACGGTTTGATTATTTATTCAGTCTGAACAAGTGTCTGCTGTGTTCCAGGCAGTATGCTGACTGGGTTACAACAGAGAACTGGGCTGTTTCTATGGGTTGTGCACTATAGTTGGTGACTGACATTGGCCTAGGAATTAAGAGTTACTGCTTTTTGTTGGGTTTTTTTTTTTTTTTTAAAGAATCAGAGAAGTTTGACAAACCATACTTCAGATCTTTATTTCCAAATACATTCCTCTTAGACCTTTATATTCCTTGTGGTTCATATTTTTCTAATCATTAAATCTTTATTTGCCATGTAAGTCCAGCTTAAAATTTCTTTAATTGTATAAATAATTTTTCTAGGTTAATAATATCCTTAAAATTCTCCAGAAATTTTAAGCTAGAAATGAATTCAAGTATTGCTTTTAACATAGTTTCAGTATGTTCTCACTGTCTTGAAGAATATGTCTTGAGATCGTAGAATGGAAATAATTGTGACGCTGATATTATACCCACAATAAAGGAAGTGAAAATCAGTGTCACTTTCTTAAGGACAAATACATTCCAGTTAATTTATTAAAAATTCCATTTTTTCCTCTCCAACTAAAAATACAGGGATGTGATTTTCCTGAAATAGGCTTTTGAAAGAATTGTTAATCAGGCATTAGAAGAAGATAGATTTATTTGGTTTTAGAATGCACCTGAGGGGAAAATAATAATGCCTATATATTCATTGTATCCTAAAAGTTTTTCTTTCTGAAAGTTAAGAGTAATTTTAGAGTGGCTGTGTCCAACAGGACTTTCTACAGTGGTAGAAATATTCTCAATCTGTGCTGTCCAATACAGAGTCAGAAGCTACATGTGCCTACTGAGCACTTGAAATGCAGAACTGAATTTTATTAAGCTTTAATCTTTTAAATGACCCTATGTGCCTACAGTATTGAACATTATACTTTAAGATCCATCACAACTGCTCTTATCTAAAAGTAATTCAGTAAAATACTTATCTTACAGAGCCTGTAGTGTCTACAGGTCTAAAATTCTAGGTTGCATGTGAAAAATCAGGTGATAGAGGCTCTTTAACACATAGCTATTACAGCAATAAAAATCCTTTCATGGGATGGACTTCATTACAGATCCACTCAAGTTCTATAGAAGTTGAGGAAGGAGAAGGGGAAGACTTCGCTTCCCTGGTTTTGATTATACACCTGACCCTTAAACCATGCAAGGGTAGGAAATTTACAACTTTTGACTCCCCAAAAGCTTAACTACTGATGGCCTATTAATGACTGAAAGCCTTACTGATAACATTAGCAGCCATTCAACACATATTTTATATGTTATATGCATTATATACTATATTCTTACAGTAAAGCTAGAGAAAAAATGTTACTAAGAAAATCCTAAGAAAGAGAACATGTATTTTATGTTGCTGTGCTGTATCAAAAAATATATATATTTCTATAAGTGGGCACATGCAATTCAAACCCTTGTTCAAGGATCAATTGTAGTTTACTCTTATTTATTTTATTCCACTTCCCTCACTATATGCCTGAGCCAAGATGAGTGTTTGGGTTGTTTGAGGATTTCAGCTAATGAGACATACTATAATTTCAGTGGGTGAAGTTGAGGGTGGGGGGAGTGTTTAGAAGCCACAGATAATTCTATGTGAAATTCCCATCTGAATTAGAAGATCTTAGAAACAAAAGAAAAAAAGAAAAAAAAAAATCTTAGAAACAGCAGTTTGATTTCTTTTTCTACCTCCAAAAAGGCTACCAGAATAGCAGCCTTGCTTAAAATATAAATCAATATCATGTCTGAGTTTTAGACAAAGCAAAATGTGATCATTTAACATTAATGAACTTAGAGATTCACGAGGCCTAACCATTACCCATTTTACAATTGAAGAAACCAGAGCCAGAGTTTCATCTCAGCAGTCCTACAATTTTGGGGGGATGATGATTTCACTGTGGCTGTTTAAACCCTTAGTAAATCTATGTGTTTAGAAACATACAGACATAATAGAACCTTAATATAAAGAGTTTATTATAAAAATCACATCTTTTGAACAACCTGGGAATATGGTCTCTTTTCAGGTGGGGTATCTTTATCTCCTGATATCAAGAGTCCCACCCTATGTGTCTTTTTAATTACACAAAAGTTAGGATTTCCAAGTCTTGAATTTCACACCAAGAGGGAATTGGTAGCTCATATTAATTATACTAATACTTTACAAGGCAGAACATTTTTCAGAAAGACCAAATCTTTGGGAGGATAACTGTAAGCTTAAGTAAATTATTAGATTAGCTAATTATGACATTAGCTGTGAGATTTTTACAGATGTTTCCACATTTACTTAGGTGGGTTAAGGTAGTCAATAGGCTTATGATTACCCTCCCGAGCAACTCCGAAGCAAGCCAGGGTTATTGCTACTGCTGTGTTCACTGTTCGAGTTATTTCTTCTGGTGTCTTCCCCAGAGATGGGTTCACTTCCATTATATCTAATCCTGAGAGTAGCCCTGTAACAACAATTGAAAATAATGTAATTTGTTAGACAATTGACATGTTTAATTCAGTACCCTGCCTTGAAATATTATCTAGGAGTATAAATAGGTGGTGATTGCCTCATGTGATCGGCATTCTGGAAGTGTCCAGGAGGACTTGATTTTCAGATTGGGGGAGGGGGGGAAGGTATAGTTATATACTGGCTATGTTTATATACTTGCTTCTCTATTCATCCCAATTTTCACCTACCTGTTTTGTAAATTTCTTCTGTAATGTAGAGACCTTCTCTGTAAGACAGACCTCCCGTGACTGGTGTGCCCGTAGCTGGTGTGAAGGATGGGTCCAATCCATCAACATCAAAGCTCAGATGAATTGGTCTTTTTTTTCTTTTAAGAGGTAGGAAAGAAATTCCATTTAAAGTTGTGGTTTAAATGGAATATTACTCAGCCATTAGAAACGACAAATACCCACCATTTGCTTCGACATGGATGGAACTGGAGGGTATTACACTGAGTGAAAGAAGTCAGTCGGAGAAGGACAAACATTATATGCTCTCATTCATTTGGGGAATATAAAAAATAGTGAAAGGGAATAAAGGGGAAAGGAGGAAAAAGGAGTGGGAAATATCAGAAAGGGAGACAGAACATGAGAGACTCCTAACTCTGGGAAATGAACTAGGGGTGGTGGAAGGGGAGGTGGGGGTGGGGTGGGGGTGACTGAGTGACAGGCACTGAGGGGGGCACTTGATGGAATGAGCACTGGGTGTTATTCTATATGTTGGCAAATTGAAAAATAAAAAATAAATTAAAAAAAAATAACTGAAAAGAAACAAAACCATAAGAACTACAGTTAGCAGGATTCAAAATAAAAATTAAGTAACTTCAAAAAAAAATAAGTTGGTGGTTTAATATACAGTACATAAATATAGTTCTTACCTTGCTTTATAAAAAGTAACAATCCAGTGAAGTTCCATATTTTACATGAGGGCTTTATTAATAATTTACATTGATTAGCATCAGTAGGAAATCCTTTTAATAATATTTACATTACACCCACACAAGAATCATACCTTCCTAGTAGATAGCTGAGTGCTTCTTCCATCACCTTGCCAATTCCCAGTTTATCCACTTCAGTCATTGAAAAATATTTAATACCCAGAGTTTTCAAAATGTAGCTATGAAAGAGGAGATAGTAAGATAATCCTACAATTAATAAAGAGTATAACTCTATGCCCTCATTTCCTTTCCCATTCTTTTAAAAAAAGATCATTGTGGTAAGATTCACAAAATATTTAAATTCTATGAACTATATGTATATATAAATGTATTTTTAATAGCAGGTCAATTAATGTAAAAAATCACCTGATTTATATACATAAATATTTATATGGGTATATAGATATTGACATATATACCTGGTGCTTATAATCATTTTTTTCTCATAGCTTTGACCAGTATGCCTAGCATGCAAAAGAGAAAATGAAGATAATTCACATCAAGGAATAAACTTACTGTTCCCCAGGGTCCACATCTCTTAGGCCAATATACACAATATCTTTGGCAGATAGGCAAGGAGTCACCCAAGAGAATCCTGGTACATCGGGTATCTAAAATTGCAGTATTTCCATTTGGTTAATACATGTGATTCTTGAGCAAATCTTACATTTAAAGTTAAGTTGCACATATCTTATATTTAGAACATAAATTTCAAGGCAATCATTAAAAGAAGATACAAAATTGAGAAGACACTGCCTACCTCTGCTTGTGGTACTCTATAGATGACATGTATAGGGCTACCTTCAGCCTGTGGCTCAGACCCGACCTGAATCATTTGTCAGCATTTGCCTGCTCTGTGCCCCCATTCCACTGGGCCCTGCTTTTCCAAAACTCTGCTATAAAGAACTCAGTGTGCTTTTATAATTTTTCATAGCTTCTTTATTTCTCTTCTCAGTAAGGACTTAATCCCAAGGATGGTTTAGAGTGACTAGGGGAAATTTTGAAGTAGACCTTTGGTTGCTCTCCAAATGTCCTAGAGCCAAGAGTGGCTATTGCCATGTGCTAACTACACTGCAATTTTATAAACCTATCACTTGGTCATCAGTTCAGAAAGTGTTACTTCAGGGATGCCTGGGTGGCTCAGTGGTTTAGAGCCTGCCTTCAGCCCAGGGCATGATCCTGGAATCCTGGGATCAAGTCCCACATTGGGCTCCCTGCATGGAGCCTGCTTCTACCTCTGTGTCTCTGCCTCTCTATCTCTCTCTCTCTCTGTGTCTCTATGAATAAGTAAATAAAATCTTTTTTTAAAAAAGTTACTAAAAAATAAATAAAAATAAAATAAAATAAATTTAAAAAGTTACTTCTGAGCATTTAACAAGGGGATTTGAATCCCCAAGTATCATTGTAAAGACCCATATTCTACAGCTACATCAGTAAAAATTGTTTTATTGATAGGCTACAGAATATCAATGAATATGAACCACAATGTTAAATCTTAATCCGGAATGTCAGCTCACATCTTTTAGAAAAATTTCTAAGGAGCAAGGAGTTCTTCCTCTTATGTAGATACAAACTTCTCATAGTAAAGATGTTAAATAATAAACCACTGTAATTCACATTTAAAACTCCATTTTTGAAAAAAAATAAAATTAAAAAAAAACCCTCCATTTTTGAAAAAGATCCCATGATGTGGAGGAGACGATTGGTAAGAATGAGAGCCTGTGTGGCAGGCAGCAGAAAGAGGTAGGTTATAGGAGACCAGTTCTGGCCCTTGCCTTGCTATGTGCTTGACATGTATCTTGAGCAAGTTAACTTCTGAATCTCTACTGACTTGCTTATAAAGGATTACTCTCTGCCCTACACACTAAAAAGTGTAGTTTAAGAATCAAAAGGAAAGATCGATGTAAAGTCAGTTTGCAAACTGTCATGTAAGGTAGAGGCACAGAGCCTCACTACCTTCATGCACCAACCCTTAAGCTTATTGGCTGCTGAGAAAATGGTTTGAGATTACACCAAAAATAAGATGGCATAGGGTTCTTCCCTTGTAACTCCTGAACCTCTTCTAAAGAGCTGATTCTTTCCTAATAGAATACCAACCAGCCTTTTACCTTTCCTTTTAGTTCCTTCAGGAGGAAAGACACAGGTTGTCCGTGCAAGTTCCCACTTGTGGTTGTCAGTGGAGTGTTGATATCAGTGTGAGCATCCACCCAAATGACACAGAGATCTGGGTGGACCCTGGCATGGCCAGAGATGCTTCCAATAGCCATGCTTTAGAGGAAAAAAAGTTTGTGTGAACATCAGGTTTGCAATATTATTACATCCATCATATTATGAACTCAGTGCTCTCACTTGGTTTTCCTTTAAGTCAAAATGGCTGATATTTCTGATAGGTTTTTAATTGGAGATGCCAATTAAGCAATTACAACAGTAGAAAAGCACAGCTTATGCTTAATTACTAATAAGTTAAGTTTGCATCAATGGCCTTACTAAATGTGATTTTAGGGGGGAAACCGCCTTCTAATAAAATTGCAAATTATTGTTTTAGCCAAAAATTAAATCTGTATAAACACAGTAGCCACACAAGAAATTCCTTAGCATGAGACACTATTTAATTCTCAAGACTAAATCAGACTCATTTTCTGTACTCTCATCTCTCTTGGTAAATACTTCATTCTCTCAAATGAGTTACCACAGAGCTCATTTTTCTTAAAATCCAATTATTTTACAATTAGGGAGCATCACTCAGAAATCCCTGCATCCACTTCAGCCAACATACCCTGGGTGCTCACTTGCTGTTCAACGCTCAGGTGCTCTGCTTGAACTTTCTACCTGCATACATTTAAAGACCTTCTCTTGGGGATCCCTGGGTGGCTCGTGGTTTGGCGCCTGCCTTTGGCCCAGGGCATGATCCTGGAGTCCCAGGATCGAGTCCCGTGTCGGGCTCCCAGCATGGAGCCTGCTTCTCCCTCTGCCTGTGTCTCTGCCTCTCTCTCTCTCTCTCTATGTCTATCATGAATGAATAAATAAATCTTTTAAAAAATAAATAAATAAAGACCTGCTCTTAGCCAGGTCCAGAACTTTCAAAATTCAGCTCAAACACTCCAAGCTCCAGAAAATTTTCCAGAATGGAAGAGCTAAGTGGTATTTTACACAAAATTTCAAAGATTAGGATTTGTCATACAGCGCCCATGTTCTCCCACCTGCAGATGATCAAATATCATTCAGAGAATTGTGGAACTTATAGATTCTCAAAGAGATGGCACTCTGCCTTGAAGTTTAGTTCTTGATTATCCAGCTTGATATTTGTTTTCCCTTCATATTTTTTGTCTTGGGGCTATTTGCCACTCAAAATTTCCACTTAAGATTTTTCCACTTAGGGATCCCTGGGTGGCGCAGCGGTTTAGCGCCTGCCTTTGGCCCAGGGCGCGATCCTGGAGACCCGGGATCTAGTCCCACGTCGGGCTCCCGGTGCATGGAGCCTGCTTCTCCCTCTGCCTGTGTCTCTGCCTCTCTCTCTCTCTCTCTCTGTGACTATCATAAATAAATAAAAATTAAAAAAAAAAAGAAGTGATCATCGACATCACAAAATATTAAAAAAATTTTTTTTCCACTTAAAATAGAAAGTGAGCCCCGGTTTCTCTAGATTTTTTTTTTAATATTTTTTTCTTTATTTATTTATGATAGTCACACAGAGAGAGAGAGAGAGAGAGAGAGGCAGAGGGAGAAGCAGGCTCCATGCACCGGGAGCCCGATGTGGGATTCGATATCGGGTCTCCAGGATCGCGCCCTGGGCCAAAGGCAGGCGCCAAACCGCTGCGCCACCCAGGGATCCCGAGCCCCGGTTTCTCAACTGCAGTTTCATCATACAGAAGCCCTCCTTTTTTTTTTTTTTTTTTAAGATTTTATTTATTTATTCATAGAGCCAGAGAGAGAGAGGGAGAGGGAAAAGCAGGCTCCATGCAGGGAGCCCTACATGGGACTCGATCTAGGGTCTCTAGGGTCTCCAGGATCACGCCCTGGGCTGCAGGCGGCGATAAACCGCTGTGCCACCGGGGCTGCCCTAGAAGCCCTCCTAATGTTCTGCTTTAGAGGCAAACAGGGAGCTGAAGTGATTGACTCTTGCATCAAGAGCCATTGTCATGCTTGTACTTTTTGATCTGATCAGACTTCTGATAATGTATTCAGGGACCTTGAGAGTAGACATCAAAAAGGCTCATGCACAAAACTGGTCTTTACCACATTATTTATAATCATGAAAATTTGAAAATTACCTGAATATGTAGCAATATGGACATGTATAGTGATTTAACACCTTGATGAAAAATTACACAACAGGAATTGTATATTGTATATATGTATACATATGAAAAATATATATATTGTATATATCATGAAGTAACAGGGAAATTTATACTTTAGATTAAGAACAAAGCATAGGATAACACCATTGTTAAACAAAATCAGGTACAAGGAAAACAGTACGGCAGGAAGGAAATATGCCAAATTTGCAATTTCACTTGAAATGGTGGTTAGGAAACTGCAATTACTACTATTTTATTTATGTGTTTGTGTGTGCATTTCAGAAGTTTGAAATTATTACTTTTATAACGGGAGACATACTTGTAAAGGTTGACTTAAATGAGTTATTCTTGTTATCAGGAATCAAGTGCAATAAGATGGCTATGAACTTCCTCATGCTTATTTATTTAGGAATGTGAATTTGTACTGAATATTTTACTGAAATCCACTCATGTTGTATATTTTCTGCTGTAATAAAGATAGTGCAAGACTTCAAATAGAGCTAAGTCTCTATTTCCAGAAGAAAGTAATAACCAAAACAATTTAAAAAGTCAGAAAATTAGGTACAGAGTATTGATCAATGCTTTCCCATTCATATTTTCTCTCTTCTTACGGTTTTGGTTATGCCATTTGTGCCAGATTTCGCAGAGAGAATCATTAAACAAGACCTGTGGTCTCCACCCAGCACCAGGCTAGTCCTTCCGTTCTTCTTGACTTCTGCCACCACACCAGCCAGCTGCTCATTCGCCTTGCCCACAGACCTTGGATTCTTCACAATTTGAAAGGGAGGATCACTAGGGACATCAACAAAGGGCACGTCCCCATAATCTTTCACATCACAGTCTATAATTAAGACCAAAAAAAAAAAAAAGACCAAAAGTTTCAGGTTACTACACAAAGATTGCAAAACAGTCCATGTAGGAAGATTCCAAATTCACAAAACAGTGTACTTTTATAAGTAGAAGCAAAGAAAATACCTGGAAGGACTGTAAAAGTTGCAAACGTAGAAACCATGTCTGTTTTTGCCTGACATCATCATCTCAGCTGTAAATTGGGCTCATGGTAAATACTTCTGGAATCAATCCAGTGAGGCTGGACACCAAAGCCTAAGAGCACTAATCTTCTGGTTTGGGCTTAACGAGTGGCCTCACTGTCTTTATCTCTATATGGCCCTCTCTGCTTATATGCTTTCTACTCTTCTCCAGTAAGCAAGTTTTTCTATTTGTAATAAAGAAATCATTTTTTTAAAGAAGAAAATACACCAGTATTTTCTAAATTTTCTGACTATAATTAACAATTCTTGGTTTCAATCCAATCTGCCACCTGCTGAAGCAGTTCAGCTCCCTCCACTGTGCACTGCACCTATCTCATGGTAGTATTGTCAGAATTCAGTAAGAGTGTGATTAGCAACAAGCATCACACGTCAGGGAGCTCAGGAAATAAAGGCTTAATTATTATACCTTTTTAATAAGGAGAAATCACAGGTAACTTGAAGTTCCTAAGGACCTGGGTGGACTTCCTAGAAGGCCTTGCATTAGGAGGCTTCAAGATACAGACTTCATGTAAAACTGTGACATGAGATCAGTTGAGTGCTCTGAACTAAGTAGTCATTGTATATTGTATTTATTATATATTTGTGCATATCCATGATTCAGGGACACCTTTAAGTGATTTAACCTGATATAAAATCTGACCAATCTGCTTGTTAACTGAGAGACAGTCCAGTCCATTTCTACAACCCTTCTGTTCTCTATCCCCCCTCCTTTTTTCAGCTTCATGACATAATTCTTACTTACTAAAATTCATTTTAAGTGTACAGGTCAGTAAGTTTTAGAAATATCTACAGTCTTGTAACTGCCACCATAATCAAGATTAGAACACTTTCATTACCCCCCCAAAATTCCCTAATGCCCCTTTGCGGTCATTCCCTGCGCCCACACCAAGGCAACTGCTGATGAGCTTTCTGCTGCTATGCTTCTGTCTTTTCTAGAATTTCATGTAAAAGCAATCATGCAGTAGGTAGTCTTTTGTGTCTGGGCTCTTCCGCTTAGCATGTTGTCTTTGGGGTTCATCCATGTTTTTGCCTGTGTCAGTGGTCTATTCCTTTTTACTGTTGGTTACTGTTCCATAGTCTGGACGTACCACTTGTCATGGATCCCTTCACCAGCTGATAGGTATGTTGTTGTTTCCCTTCTTTTGGTTATTATAAATAATGCTGCTAGAAGCATTCAAGTACAAGTCTTTGTATAGATATGTTTTCACTTTTCTCGGGTAAATACCTAGGAGTAGATTTTCTGGGCCAAAAGGCAAATGTATATTTATTTAAGAAACTTCCAAACTGGGCAGCCCCAGTGTCCAAATGCAGAGGCTCAACTGCTGAGCCACCCAGGCATCCCATCTGGTCATCTTTCAATGGAAAAATTACCTTGTTCCTTAAGTTTCTCCAGCAGGCCAGCCTTCCTCAGTGCTGTGGGGCCTTTTTCCACCCCTCCTCGTGGCTGAATGATTAAAAGAAATAAAATAATTCAGACGTGATCAGATGTCCACAATAGAAAATCTCTTCATTCTTTAACCAAGTGAATAGTAACTATCATTTTTTTAGTTCCTACAGAGCCAGGAATTTTTTTAAATAATAAATTTATTTTTTATTGGTGTTCAATTTGCCAACATACAGAATAACACCCAGTGCTCATCCCGTCAAGTGCCCCCCTTAGTGCCCATCACCCATTCACCCCCACCCCCCCGCCCTCCTCCCCTTCCACCACCCCTAGTTCGTTTCCCAGAGTTAAGAGTCTTCATGTTCTGTCTCCCTTTCTGATATTTCCTACCCATTTCTTCTCCCTTCCCTTCCATTCCCTTCCACTATTATTTATATTCCCCAAATGAATGAGACCTATAATGTTTGTCCTTCTCCGATTGACTTATTTCACTCAGCATAATACCCTCCAGTTCCATCCACGTTGAAGCAAATGGTGGGTATTTGTCATTTCTAATGGCTGAGTAATATTCCATTGTATACATAGACCACATCTTCTTTATCCATTCATCTTTCGATGGACACCGAGGCAGAGCCAGGAATTTATACCATCTCCTTGAAGCATCCCAGAAAGGCAGATTGAGTTAGATTGAGTTAGTCCTATGCCAAATATGAGGATCTAGAATCAGAAAGGTTATATAATTTTCCTGTAGACACACAGCTAACAAGTGGAAGAGCCTTTGTTCATAACAGGTTCTTTGGATTCCAGAACCTGCATCTCCTCTTCCCATGACAGACACCACACTGTCAACATGGTGAACATGTATTTTGTTCAAAACCACTCTGATAGAGATACAGTCACTAAAAAGAGAGGGCTTCTGTTTTTGAGGAACTCATAAGCTAATAGGGAATTTGTATACTTAACCCCAATTACAGTACTTTGGAGATATGCTTCAGTGTAGACACAAGATATCATAGTAACAAAAACAGGATGCTCCTGATTCTGCTGGGGACAGAGTGTGTCAAGCAAGGCTGCATGGAGTAGATGTCATTTCAGCTGAGTCTTGCAACATGAGCAGGTTTTCAGGAAAACAGATTGAGTGGTAGAGCAACTTGGCTAACCCTGGAATGACTTGGATAAAAGCCTAAGAAAAAAAGAGCCTGGCATAAGAGAGCCCTACGTGCAGGTCCTCACAGCAGTGAATTAGCTGAGTTAGCAAGCTCCCAGGAAGGAAACAGGCAACAGAAATGCATCATCACCTGGGACCTGAATCCAAGATCAACCCAGTATTTCAGGTTTTGACCTGCTTAAGCACAACTAACAAGAATTCTCCCCCTGCTGTTTTTATGTCAGAGAAGTGAGCACACTTCTTCCTTGCAATAAATCCTCTCTAATTTCCTGGCAGAATAGAAATCTGAAGAAACAGTTCTTTTATGTACCTCTCTGATTCTAATTTCCAACTAGGCTTGTACACACAGAAAGTTATTTTGCATTACCCAACGACAAGATGCACCAAAAGACACATGTGTCTGTCCCTAGGGTTGGAGCTGTGGCCCCAAACGAAGCAAATATTTCTACCTAATTCCAATTACAGATGACTTGCCCTGGCTGCCAGTCCAATCCTGGATGTCAAATTCCCATTCTTGGCAACAAGCACCCACCACCCCTCTGCCTGACACATTCTGCTCTCTTCCTTCGTTCCCTTCTTGCATGACCGCCCCACACACCGCCTTCATTGAGCAGATATAATTGCCCCTTCTTTAAACCTCAATCCAGGGACCCCTGGGTGGTTCAGTGGTTGAGTGTCTGCCTTTGGCTCAGGGTGTAATCCTGGAGTCCCAGGATCGAGTCCCACATCGGGCTCCCTGCATGGAGCCTGCTTCTCCCTCTGCCCATGTCTCTGCCTCTGTGTATGTATGTCTTTCATGAATAAATAAATTAAATCTTTAAATAAAAAAGAAAAGAAACCCTCAATCCAGTGCTGCTTGGCTCAAATTTTGCCTTTCATTTTGTGTTTGTTTGCTTGGTCTTTCCTCCATTATTAGATTATAGCCCAGTGTTCTTTCAGCTTAGGGAGATATGTGGTGTAGTGCTTAGTAGATGCTCAAAAACTGTCACCTTGAGAAAACTCCCTGGACAATTCCCTTTTCCTTTCAAGCTTTAGAACAAGTCTCAGAAACCTCTTAGTTGACACTATATTTGCTCTAACACCATGGTTAAATTTCCCAGAGTGATACTTTCCATGATTCTTTTTTAGTTGTTTGATTCTAACTGCTTCTCACGATTGCTTTCTTCTTATTTCTTGGTTTATCTGCTCACTTTGGGAATCACCTCTTTAGCTCTACTGACTTTGAGGCTGGGCCCCAAGCCCTAACTGGTCACAAGTGTCAAGTCTGCTGTGGATCCACAGGCACAAGTCAGGTACATAGTCTTTGGGATTATATGATCCTGTCTGGAATCACACAGTCAAGGCTAGTAATTTAGCAAATTACTAAACGTCTCTGAGCCTTAGTGAACAGTATATTAAGTATAATACTTATCTCATTTTTGCCATCAACTCTCCCCCACTGCTCACTGCCTTGCAAGGGAGTGAGATGGGATGAAGTCTTCTTAGACTCAACCTTCTAGTCATCTACCCTTAATCTCCTTTGTCTATTTGTAAACTTCTATTGCCTTTCGGTGAGGAGAGATGCTAATATGCTGGCCACTATTTTCCTCCTATGCTATGACTTGGTGTAGAAACATCTCTCTCTGAGTCCTTACTATCAGGAGACAATGAGCTTCATTCTCATGGGGCCAAATTTTAATAGGGGAAGAGCTGTAGCAGTAAAGAAAAAAAGTACTAAGAAAAGAAAATGCATCAGGCTGTATTTCAAAAATACTATCCCTTCAAAAGGCTATTATTCTCATAGCATTGAATCTGCTGAGATCCAAGGGCCAGAGTATGTTCAGGCTGTTGTCTGTCCACTTCCTCCTCCTCTCCCTCAAATTTTTTGTTTTCCCTCCCGCCTTTTCTTCCTTTTGTTCAGTTATTTTAATTCTGTCTTCATCAAAGCCCATCCCAAGAATAAGGGAGTATATTGCAGGTTTTGCGATTAACGCGAGCGCTAGAAGAAACACTTCTATGTCAGCAAAATGTCCCCGTGTTCTGGGAGAGAACTTTGAAGGAGGACGGGGGAAGTGCAGCAGTGTTTACTGACAGTCCAGATGCAGTTCGGGTCTCTACCCTCGACCTCTCCCAATCTGTTTTGCAATAAAACGCCAGAGTGCCAAGCATGAGATCAAAGAAACGCGGCCCAGGTGGGCAAAGAGAATGTCGAAAATGAAGCCCTGTTTGAAACGACCACCATACCAACCCTAGGAGATCCAACTCACACTTTGTCTTGTGGCTTGTGTTTTTGTTCTTGATTTTCCCTGCTTTAAGCACAGACACACGCTGACATCTGAGGTCTATAATCACACCGTCTTTGCCAGGACGAGTGTGTTTGGGCAGAAGAAAAGACATTGCAAAGGGCAATGTTGCTGGGCGTGTATTGGCTATCTGGGAATTTCATAAATGCATTAGTCCTTTCATCGTTGCCAACCTCCAGTTGGATTCTCTTTTCTTTCCTTTTTCTTTTTTCTTCCCTCAAAGAGAGATACACAAAGCGTTCTACCTAGCCTATGAACTAACACTTTCATAGAATCATTAAAGCTCTCAAATAATATGATTCACAAAGTTACATAAAGCAATCGCATTTAGGTTTTGCAGAATAAAAGAAGTCTGAAAATTGCTACCAATCTATGAAATGTTTCTAGGCATGAATACATGACCTGACCAATGTGTTTTCATAGAATCCTCTCACCTTTACACAGGCACTCTAAAACCCAAAGCTATAATACAGAAATAGCCCATTTCCATTCAAATAAAAATACATTCTCTTGAACAATACAAAGAAAAATTTAGTAGATTCAAGTAAAATTGGCTGCAGCTGAGATTAGGAGTCCCAAGAATAACTGAGTTTGTGACCACAGTTCTCCAATGTTGCAAAATGGTTAAGAGGACTTTAAAATCCATATTTCAGGCCCGTCGTACCAGGGAACTGAACTAAAAAGACATTAACAGCTTACTAATTCTAAAGTCTGAAACTTTGTAATGAATTCATTATGCAAGGCCACACTTTTTACTCACCTGGCCCTTTGAGAAAGGCGCTCCGATGATCCCAATGGATTTTGCCGTGGAACTCATGCTCTGCTCCCTTCTCTCCACTGCACTGAGTTCTCCAGCCAGGCACCACTCTCTACAACCCTCAGTGACTGAGGACACATATTTTTTCCATTTATAACTGGGTTGGATCTGTTTACCTTATTCTAATGAGGAAGGCTAGCTCCACCCACTGCACCAAAGAACAGTCAAGTGGAAGTCTCACAAGTTCTTCATACCAGAAACAACCATGAGTCCTTTGAGTCTAGGTCTCTAATTAAATGAGACTATTCATGACACCAGTTCACTCCCATTTTACAGTCAGCTGGATGACTTGAATCTTTTCTAACCACAGCTTCGATTTCCTAAGCATGATAATCATTTCAAATCATAATCAATTAATCATAACCACATATGTAGTGTCATGGTTCTAGCTGTGGAAATGCAGGGCAGGGCACTTAACCTCCTTTAGGCCTCTGAATCCTCCTGTGTGGAACAGGGCTGGATCTAGAGAGTTGGTCGCTCGCATGCCTTCCAGCCCTGCAACCCTGAGTACAGGTTTCACACACTAGGATTAATGGTTAATCCATGAGACACGCCTCATGCAGCACCATGGTACAGTGTCAAGGGAAGCATATGATTTCCTTTTCTCCTTATTACTTAAAAAAATAATGCAGTATCTGATTAATAACCCAAAGATGTCACCATACAAATTTTGAAATATGGTGTGTGGGGGCGTGGGGGGATAACAATTCTTGGAATCATAATATAATCAAGATATAGCAATAAAAATAGCCAACATTAAGTTTTTATGTGCCAGATGTTGTTCTCATTTAATCCTATACCAATTGTACAGCAAGTCTTCCCATTTGTTCTATCTTACTGGTAAAGAAACTGAAGCTCAGGGAAGTTGCCAGATGCCATGCACGGATTATAGAGGAAAAGCCATGACTCAGTCTTAGGCTTTCTGGATCCGCCTAACCAATAGGCTCTACAGCCTTAACACAGGTGAAATGTCAGCTCTCTGTGCCTGTTAAAACTGGGTGTCCCTGGAAGTTGTTTATTGTCATGCAAAAGTATGGATTTTAAAGAAAGGCATCTGAAAAATTCCTCCAGCTTTCAAGTGACTGGCATTTAAAAAGGAAAATTCATTTAGTAGAAACTAATGTCTTTTTCCTATTGATGGAAGAGAATATGATGGAGTACTTAAATGCCATAAGGGCAGGGAATTGTGTCTGCTATATTATCCCCAGGGCTGAGAACAGTGCTGGTGCATGATCCCACTCAGTACATAGTCATTGAATGAGTCAATGAGGAAACCAAGGACTCACAGATCCATTTTCATAGGACCATTTTCTAACTAGCCTTCCTTTTTCTCACTTGTGAATTTGTCTGTATAGATATTTACTTGTGGTATTTTTAACCTCTTAGGGTGTTCATGTTGCAAATAACTTTCCAACCTGTCAGTATTTAATCTGATAAATTTGTATATGTTATCACTCAAAATCTTTCATTTTGAAATAGAGAATTCTATATTTCCCCTTATGCTTTGTCTTTGGCAATTTCATGTAAATCCTTCCTATTCCAATATCAAAAATATGTATTTCTATATTTTTTTCTGTTTGCTATAGAGTTTCTTTCATACCTAGTTCTACATCCATTTATGCTGTTTAAGTCCTCCAACTATATTTTTCCCCATGAAGTCCATCAGTTTCTGCTGTGCGGTCCATTGGTTCACCACTGAATTGTATCTCCATCATGTACTAGGTTCCCCTGAAAGCATGAATCTGTCACCAAGTTCTTTTGTCTATTCCTTTGGCTTATTTCCCTGTGGCTGTACCAGGTCTGCACGGTTTTGTTATCATGGGTATGTGGTACATCTAACCATTTTGGGGGCAAGAATAACATTTTTGTTCTTCTTTTTCAAAACTGATTCAGCTACTTATAGGCTTCTATTCCCCTATGTATTTAGATTAAGTTATTAGAGTCCTAAAAAAGAATTCTGCCAGAATTTTTACTAAACTTATAGGTTAATCCATAGTGATTTGCTTTCTTTCAAATTTCATTGTCAGCTTTTTTTTATACTCTAACATCCTGAAAGTTCCTCTTATATCAAGCTGAGATTACCTTCCTATTATTTGATCCATTGATCACAACGCTTCAAACCAGGTAAAACATACTATCTCTTGACTGTCATGTCTTTCTTGGGTCCTCTGTTGGTTACCCTGAATATCCCAAATACTTTACTTGGCTTTTTTGTGTTACATGACTACTATTCTCCTTCAGGTTACCACCTGGTCACTCACTTCAAAATGTCTTCTGACCTTCCTCTGCCCTCCTGGTATGTAGTTCCATCTACAACCAAGTGCATATATACATCTAGGCATCTAGAATCAATCTGGCCCATCAAAGACAAAACTGGTAAGGCTTGGCTTTTCCAGGCTACTGATAAAAATGTTGAATGGCACAGCACCTATGTAAGAGCTCCTTGGCACTCCACTAGAAAACTCAGCTCAGATTGACATAGCTCCATTAAGTAATCATCAATCCATAGGTACAGCTGTTTACTCAGCTCATTCAGCCACTTCATCTTGTCTATAAGGGCACCAAAAGGAAGATTACGAGTGTGTCCACAAATTCTTGCTACACTTTGCTACCTTTTGTCATACCAGTCTGACTTCCTCGTCAAAGGTAATGAACTGAGCCTGACAGATACAATTCTTGAAAAACAGACCGACTTCTGGCGATCGCTGCTTCCTTCTTGCTATAAACACAAACGATCTTTTCAGTCTCCAAAGTTGTCATCTCAGGACCTCTAAAGGAAGAAGACAGAAGCCCTTTTATGTATATCATCCCATCAAAGCTCTACTTTTTCCAGGCCAACTTACTTACTTATTTATTTATTTATTTATTTATTTATTTATTTATTTATTTATTTATCAACACTATGTATATAGTGTTGTTAAAGCCCTTTTCCTAACAATACAAACTCTTAAACAACCTCTTTCTGTCTCTTTTAAAAAATCATATCTGGTATTTCCCTGACGGTGGGACCACATTTTATTTGACTATGATCCAGAGCCACTAGGATGAGATTTGGCACATTGTGCACTCGTCTTAGTCTCTTAGGGCTATAAAATACCACAAACTGGATGACTTAAGATGACAGAAATTGGGATCCCTGGGTGGCGCAGCGGTTTGGCGCCTGCCTTTGGCCCAGGGCGTGATCCTGGAGACCCGGGATCGAATCCCACGTCGGGCTCCCGGTGCATGGAGCCTGCTTCTCCCTCTGCCTGTGTCTCTGCCTCTCTCTCTCTCTCTCTCTCTCTCTCTCTCTCTCTCTGCGTGACTATCATAAAAAAAAAAAAAAGGATGGCAGAAATCTCTTGTCTCAATTCTGGAAGCTAGAAGTCTGCAATCTGGCTGTTGCAGTACCATACTCCTTCCCTATACGGGAGGTCTTCTTTGCCTCTTCCTAGCTTCGGGTGGTGTTCCAGCAATCTTTGCCATTCCTTGTTTTGTAGATGCATCACACTAATCCTCCATCTTGACATGGCATTCTCCTTGCATCTCTGTGTTTTCACATGCCTATCTTTTTATAAGAGCACAGGTCATACTGGGTTAAGGGCTCCTCCTACTCCAGGATGGGGTAATCATCTTCACTAATTACAACTGCAATGACAGTATTCCAAATAGGGCCACATTGTGAGATACTAGAGGTTGAGACTTTCACGTATCTTTTGGGGAAATACAATTCAGAACATAGAATGACAGACATATAAAATAACTGTGGCTCTTGAGATAGAGTTGCTTGTCCAAACCACACAACTAGTTAAGTCTAAACTGAGATTAGAATCCACATTTTTAAAATTCTTCTAATGCTATTCCTGCCTCCTGTGCCACCTCTCTTCACCTTAAGACTTATTCATTCTTGTAAATGAGATAGTCACCCTATAGCTTTTAAAGTATCAAAGGGATTTTCAGCTTCTTCCAGACACTAAATCCAATGAGTGGTGAAACACAGTCTCAGAGAATTGACAAAGAATCTCCAGAAAAATTCATCATGTTCTCTACCCAAATCCAGAGAGTCAATTCAAGTTTTTATGTTATGTTTTAGCATTTGCTTTCTTTTTATTTGTTCTCTTAAATGATGAATACCCTCAAAGTCTAACTTCTCTGGAAATTGAACATAAATCAGAAGCAAAATTTTATTTTCTGCTGAAGAGTTTAGTATGTTTGCATATTAATTGACACTGGATAGCAATTTCTTATTATTGTTCAAGGAAACCAAAAATGTGCTAATTTAAGAGATGGCAAGGGTTTTTTGTCTTGTTTTATCTGGGTTTTGTTTAATAAAATATCTGGGTTGAAGCTCTGGGAACTAACTCACGTAAATATCCATTGAGGCATTTCTGGAGGAAAGTGGGTTTAGGGATCCCTGGGTGGCGCAGCAGTTTGGCGCATGCCTTTGGCCCAGGGCACGATCCTGGAGACCTGGGATCGAATCCCACGTCGGGCTCCCGGTGCATGGAGCCTGCTTTTCCCTCTGCCTATGTCTCTGCCTCTCTCTCTCTCTCTCTGTGACTATCATAAATAAATTTAAAAAAAAATTAAAAAAAAAGAAAGTGGGTTTATGTAGTCATTTTCAAGGTTCTTTTCTCTTTGACTTTGGCTTTCTGTAATTTCAGTGTCCTGTATCTAACTGTGGATTTTTATGTATCTTTCTCCTTCTGAGATTAAAGTCAAAAGTATGTTAGGCTTTTAAACTTTGTTCTCTCTTTTTTTTTTTTCATTTTTTAATATTTCAAGTTTTTATTTGAATTTTAGTTAACATATAGTGTAATAGTAGTTTCATAAGTAGAATTCAGTGATTTATCCCTTACAACACTCAGTGCTCATCACAAGTGCCCTCCTTAATACCTATAATCCATTTATTCTCTTATCTCTTGCTCTTTTTGTCTTCTTGTGTTGCTTTTGGGACCTATCTTCTAAGCTGTTCCCTGGTTCAAGAATTCTTTCCACAGCTAAATCTGTTCAATGAATTCTCATTTTCAATTATTTTATTCCTTTTTAAAAATTTTTTTTCAGTTATTTTATTCTTTTCTCTTTCTTTCTTTTTAGTATGATTTCTTTCTTTCTATACTTATTTTCAAGTCCTCTTTTATGTCCTTAAGCATACTTAACATAGTCAGATTGTAGCCTGGATCTGGTGATTTTAGTATTTGAAATCTTTGTGGACTTTTCTTTGTTCTTATTGTTTCTTTCTTATGGTGACTTTTTTTTGTTGCCAAATCATCTTTGTTTCTATGCTGGTCATTGTTCATGAAAATATTTTAAGGAATAATGCAAGGGTATAATGAAGGTATCTTCCTCCAGAGATTGTTTCTGGGCATAGTTTCCAGGTATGTGATGGCAAAACAAGTCATGGACCAACATAAATCAAATTTAGAACCTGAGGTTCCCTGTACCACCCAGGTGAATTGAAACTTGGATGCAAAACTTTGTGAAAGCTGGTTAACTTATGTTCATCTTACTCTAAAGATGTAGCTTCTTAGGTCACAGATTTATTTGTTTTTAGCTCTCCTCTTCAATTCTGAACTTTTTATATGACCTGAGCTTTGATTTCTGTCTACTTCACTGTACAAGGCTGTCAAAACAAAAGTTAAAATTTATCAGAATTGTCAAAGGCCCCAGAACAAAAGCAGCTTCTGTTCTAGCTCACTCCCTGGAGGTTCCATTTTCCTTTTGAATTTTAGCCTCATAGTTCTTTACTGTCATATTAGGTCATCACTGCTCCTAAGTGAGCTTTGCCCAGTATTTTTCATTGTTTTCATCAAGAGGCATGATCTCAGTAACTTCACCTACTATTCTTGAAAACAAAGTCTACAGGTGGTTTTTTGAGAGCCCTCAAGCAAATTAAAGTGGGAATTTTGATTTTTGATCTTTCCAATGACATTTTCCAAAAGGGGAAATAGAAAAGTTATCCACTCTCTGGACAGATGTGTGGATGTCAGGCTCAGTTCATTACCTTTGACGAGGAAGTCAGACTGGTATGACAAACTAATGCCATCTTGGACAAACCTGCAATGGTGACCACTCTGTGACCTGAAATCTTCTTGAACACATTCCATTATTTCTTTTTGTTTACTCTTAAGAACACCTTTGGGGCACAGGCTCTTTGATCTAATCTGGAGTTACGACAATGATTCTCAAATATTTCCTCAGTGGTCTCCCAGCTCTGAAAAAAGATCTTACAGGAGCTGGGGTAATGGAAATCTACTCATCTTGAAGCCACCCATGACCTGCTTCTGTCCATAAGTCCCTTTAGTAAACTATTTCCTGGCAAGCTGGACTTAAGGGCCTTTTCCTTCATTCTTACAGCTTCTTCAACTTTTGGAGGTTGTTTTGCATATACTTTCCTTCACAGAACAGTAGACATTCTAATATGTGGACTAAGGACCCATGCAAGGAGGCCTGGCTCTCTAGAGTCAAGAACAAATGAGTCAGAGTCACCCCTGAGATCATGTCACATTTTTACTTAGCAGAGTCTAGGCAGTTTCAAGACAACTATTCAATTTTTTTAAGCCTATGTACTATAAATTCTCTGGTGAAGGTCAGATCTCCTCTGACATGTCTTAAATGCACACTTACACTCTATGGATGGTTCAGAGCACATATTTCTACTCAGAGAGAGGGGAGCTGAGGAAGGCAGAGGACTCTAGTCATCTAGGTTCCATGGTAATCTGTAAGTATTTACTAAAAACCATTGCTTGCTTCTATGCTTTTTATTATTTGGGACCCACAAGTAAAATATATAAACACTACCCTTAACTCTGGATGAATCTAGGATCACAGATTGCATGAATTTGTCATATGTCTTTAATCTCCTTTAATTTGGTATAGTTCTTCAGGTCATTTTTTTTTTTAAGATCTTAGTTATTTATTCATGAGAGACACCTAGAGAGAGAGAGGCAGAGGCATAGGCAGAGGGAGAAGCAGGCTCCACTCAGGGAGCCCGATGTGGGACTCCGTCCCAGGACTCCAGGATCATACCCTGGGCTGAAGGCAGGTGCTAAACTGCTGAGCCACCCAGTTGCCCCAAGTTCTTCAGTTTTTGTCTCTCATGAACCTCATACTTTTAGGGTCTCTCATTTTAGCTTTGCCTGAGATTTCCTCTGATTAAATTCAAGTTGTCTATTTTTGTAAGAACACCACAAAAGTAGTATTGTGTACTTCCCAATATATCATAGTAGAAAACATGTGATGTTAATTTGTCCTGTTACTACTGATGTTGACTTTAACCAAGTCGTTAAAGTGCAATCTGCCAGGTCTCTCCACAGCAAAGTTGCTGTTTTTCTCTTTGTAATTAGTAAGAATCTTATGGAATGAAACTTTGCTACTATGGAATTATCCTGTTTCTCATACTTTGACCCACTAAAGTTTAGTATCCATTGGTGATTCTTGACTAAAACAATTATTACTGTGATATGCCAAATGGTGATTGTTTATTTCCATATTTGTTACATGTATTAGTTGGAATTCTACTCTAAGGAAGAGCTTTTATTTCTCTCCCACTTGTTCAGTTATTCAATTATATATATCACCATGGACTCGTGGATTCTTATTTTACTCTACGGATTATAATCCATTATCGATTATGGGCTGAATGTTTGCAGTACCCCCCAAATTCATATTTTGACATTCTCTTCTCCAATATAATAGTATTTGGAGGCAGAAGCCTTTGGAAGTAACAAGGTTTTTTTTTAAAAAATAAAAGGGAAGTAACTAGGTTTAGATGAGATCATGAGGATGGGGCCCTCATAAGTGGATTATTTCCCTTATAAGTAGAGAGATCAGAAAGCTTGCTCTCTCGCCACACATTCACAAAGAGGTCATGTAACTCCACAGTGAGATGGCAACCACCTAAAAGCCAAGAGAAACCTCAGAATGAAAACTACCTTACTTGTCCTTGGACTTCAGAATGTGAGAAATAAATTTATATTGTTTAAACCACTCAAACTATGATATTTTGTTATACCTGCCTGAGCTAAGATGTTATTATTTATTTTGTTGCTCAGATTACCCCAGATTTAGCCAACATTTTAAGTTGACTTCTGTACCTTTGTTTACATGACTCCCACATTTATTGAGCATTTCCTTTCTGGCACCACAAGATATTCCAGGCTTATCTTGTACTTCATTTTGTATTTTCCTATTATCCTGCTACTCATTTATCCAAGGAGCCCCAGGTCCTTTTATTTTAGAATGGCATATGAAAACCAAGATGTGTGCTAGGAGTACCCATTGGTACTGAGAAATCATTGCTCCTCTGTGTTCTTTCAGCTCGTTGAGCTAAGAAATAAGTATCTGTATATACTTGCGCACACACACACACACACACACACACACACTATTCCTGTATCTGTCCAGCTGAAAATACTGTAAAAAATCACAAGTGTTTACCAATTGACATATACTGGATTGTACTGATGCTCCAATTCAATCCCATAGATTTCAAGCATTCTAACCTATTTTTCCATATTTGTAACTCCCTTTTCTGACAGCAAGAAATCTAGCTTTCATTACCCACAGTTTGTTCATTTGCTGTATGTATTTATTCTTTAAGTTCATCAAGTTCTTTGTCCATCTTTTGATCTCTTCTTTTTCCTTTCTCTCTCTCTTTTTTCAGAGAGAGAGAGAGCATGCATGCACGTGAGTGGAGATAGGGGGTGGGGGACAATGGAAGGGGAAGAGAAAGGCAGAGAGAATCTAAGGCAGGCTTCATGCCCAGCATGGAGCCAAATGCAGGGCTCGATCTCATGACCCTGAGATTGTGACCTGAGTTGAAATCAAGAGTCAGTGCTTAACTGACTGAGCCCCCCAGGCACCCCTTCTTTTTTTTCTCCTCAACGATTTTCAAAAGTTCCTTTTATATATTAAGACTATTGGTCCTTTGTTGCTCAATCGTGTTGCAAATGTATATATTTTTCTTTACTTCTTTGTTTTTGCATTATAGTAGTTAAAAATACTTTTCTCTAAGTTAAATTCATTAACTGGTGTTCACTTTCTTACAAATAAGTATATACTTGAGAAAGGGGAAGAAAAGAATGTGCACTGACCAGCTTTACCTAAATGTCTCTTGTAGGTGAATAGCTGAATTTAGCAGGTTTTCACTTTCCATGTAAGCCCAGTGACTCCCTTTGGTTTAGGACTAGCAACTGCCATATAAATGGAAAAATCCACATGCGGTAACAGCCCACCAGTCCACACTAACGTGGAGAAAGGGCAGTCTGAGTGAAATGTGTGAATTATGAAATCATGCAAAAAATGTTGAACTTTTAAAAATAATTCCTACATAATTGATACATTAAACACAAGTGAATACAATCAGATGATGCTACTAGAGTGTTGTGCCTTAAATTATCTTAACTAGATTAAGATATTCTAATAAATACCATGTTATTTACAGTATTCACACGTTTGGCCAGCTCCTTTTTTCCTACCTTCTATTCAACTACAAATAAGCCCAGAAAATTATTACAAATATCAAGTGAGACATAAATAAAATATTTTACATATGTATTTATTATATGCACTGATTTATGACCTATATATTTATTTAGTTGTACTAGTTGGATTTTTCAAAGCATCTTACTGAACATCACTTTTTGTTTTTAATAATCAATAGCTTGACATAATGTTGTGAAGGACTTCATATAAACATTCATTATAATTATCATCTGGTCTTCACCTATGTGAGTTAGTGGTTTATTCCTTCAGTGCTGTTTAGGTGAGAGCTGGTTGCAGAAAGAAAAATGTAAAAACATATTTTTGTAGTAAGGCCATGACACACTAGAACTAAATTTATTTGATGTTAACAATTAAGGAATGACTGTGAAACACATAAATAAGCATTAAGCAATTTATACTGTAAATAACTGGTTTGAAGTGCCCTTTGCATTAGAAGGATTGTAGAGGCCAATGGGGACAGCAAAGGAGCTAAGAGAGTCCTAAAATGA
The DNA here is from genome assembly GCF_053574225.1 of Canis aureus. Taxonomy (NCBI): domain Eukaryota; kingdom Metazoa; phylum Chordata; class Mammalia; order Carnivora; family Canidae; genus Canis; species Canis aureus. Next base: position 72,397,431 of record NC_135617.1, on the reverse strand, counting down.
TCTATGCTGTGCATGTTTGCTTTTGGAAAACACTTGAAAAGATCATTCTTGAATAGATGTAACATCTGAACTAAACCTTATTATCTTTTAAGATCTGAGCCTCAGGCAATAAAATTTAATCTCACACAGAAACTGGAATACAGCTCTCAACCCAGGGGCAATTTTTAAAAATTCTTTCAACATTTTATCAGTTGTACTAGGGGTGGTAGAAGGGGAGGAGGGCGGGGGGTGGGAGTGAATGGGTGACGGGCACTGGGTGTTATTCTGTATGTTAGTAAATTGAACACCAATAAAAAAATAAATTAAAAAAAAAACATTTTATCAGTTGTTAAGTACTTATTAGTGGGAACTATATGACAAGATCACAAAGGGCTTGATAAAGAAGAGAAGGAGAAACACTCCCTGGTATCTTGCTTTGAGAGGCTCCCTGGGGCAACCCGGAATGCTCTCAGCTCTGACAGATCTCAACTAGCAGAGTTCATGGCAGGGACATTAGTGCATCATTAAATAGCACAATGTTCTAGAGATTGTATTCTAACCCCCTGTGTATTAAGGGACCATGTTTTCATTTTGTCCCACCAAGAGCATTTGATAGGTAGTCAAATAAATACTTGTTAAACTGAATAGGTAAAGAATTTTAAGGGAAAACTATTAGGGCTATAATCAGAACATTTAGTCCAAACAAAGTTCTAATGGTCCTTAATAAAACGTTAACACATGTAATAATATCTTAGATATCTCCTTGGTGTTTTACAATATACAGTGCCTTTTCAAGTTAGTTATGTCATTTGATCGTTGATCTTTGTTTATATATTCCTGTTTTTCCAAATGGAAATAAACTCAGAGATACTGGTTAACTTATCCAAGGCCTTACTGTCACTGGTGGAAGCTAACTTGAAGCAGACTTATTTTTAATCCAAATGCTTTTTTTTATAATCTTTTTTATTTTCTGCCAAATTTTTTTATTTTTCTACAAAATCATAAGAATATACATATATCCAAGTAAATATGGAAACTGTATCAAAATATTTCTCCCATGTCAAGATACTCCAAAGAGAAATTATAAAATTTCAAAAACAAATTCTGTGCACTTTTCAGTTGTCATCATTGAATTGATTCAGTTTCTCCTGTGCTTTTATAAGGAGAAATTTTGATGTCTTCCCAATTACAACTTTTGTTCTCAATAAATGAGATTAGTTAACATCTTTAAATGCTTTTTTTTTTTTTATGGTACTCCATCTGTTGTGTGATTTAATAAAAGATTTCTTTTTTTATAAATTTATTTTTTATTGGTGTTCAATTTACCAACATACAGAATAACACCCAGTGCTCATCCCGTCAAGTGCCCCCCTCAATGCCCGTCACCCAGTCACCCCCACCCCCTGCCCACCTCCCTTCCACCACCCCCAGTTCATTTCCCAGAGTTAGGAGTCTCTTATGTTCTATCTCCCTCTCTGATATTTCCCACTCATTTTTTCTCCTTTCCCCTTTATTCCCTTTCACTATTTTTTATATTCCCCAAATGAATGAGACCATATAATGTTTGTCTTTCTCCGATTGACTTATTTCACTCAGCATAATACCCCATTCACGTCAAAGCAAATGCTATCACTCACTAGATAATTTTGAAATATTTTCTCCCATTTGGTACAGATTTACCTTATGCAATTGCCAGATGTTACAAGTTGACACTCTTAAAATACTGTATTTTAAACCAGTTGGTTCAAATGGAGTCCCTACATTGTAACATGTGCGGCCTGGGGTTGTAGTGGAATGGCTCATCAGGATAGATTGGTTTAACCCTTGATTTTATTAAAGAGTATTAACACCAACTACTTGGTTGATCTTAATGTATTCGGCTGGAAACTCTGTCAATTAACATAACTTTATATCTGTACCTGTTGAGAGAGAAGGATCTAAGGTGAAGTAATTCATTAATTCTGATTTTTTGATGCAAGTTTTATTCAGAGTTTGAACTAAAATCTCTGAAACTAACAACCTTGGTCACCACTTTGATTCACAGGAGACTAGTCTGCCTGAGTTGCTTTTTACTATCACAAAATTGACTTTGAGGGGAAGACATAACAATAAGCAGCCTTATGAAATTGCTATCTATATTTGCTACAGGAATATTACTGAGGTCGTCATGTACTCAAACTGTTCCTTACGTGCAGTCCACTGGATGATTTCTTTCAGAACTGAGTTCTATAAAGTCTTTGCTTGGCCTGAGAAACTATTATGGGGGAAATAAATACTATGCAACTGACTTTTCTTTCAGGCTGTGTTTTCCAGGAAGCTCATAGCCAAACTTGTGTCCTACCTGTAGCCAATTATGTTGAACAGTATTACCTATTTGCAAAAGTCATGGGGATGTTATGTAAAGTTTGCACTTTACTTTCATTTTATCTGGTCCTGGTTTTTAATTTATTTTTGACTATTATATTTTATGTGTTGCCTAAAAGCACCTTCAGATTCTTAATAGTCTCAGGCATGAAAAAATAACACACACACACACACACACACACACGCACAAAAGCAATTATATTTTAAATGTTAAACGTTTTGATAGACTTTTTTCTTAAAATGCCATTGGTTGATTTATTGTATCTTTTGTGTTTTTTTTTTTTTTTTAATTTTTATTTATTTATGATAGTCACACAGAGAGAGAGAGAGAGAGGCAGAGACATAGGCAGAGGGAGAAGCAGGCTCCATGCACCAGGAGCCTGACGTGGGATTCGATCCCAGGTCTCCAGGATCGCGCCCTGGGCCAAAGGCAGGCGCCAAACCGCTGCGCCACCCAGGGATCCCCTATTGTATCTTTTGAAACAAAAAGAAAAAGACCCTAAATTGTTTGTGAGAGTTATGAATAGCCACAGAGAGCCAAGAGTATAATAATACAACTTTTGTTTGATAAGTAGTTTCTCAATTGGGTGAATTTAATCTCTTTTCTCAGATTTAGGAATAATCCATTGCTTTCCACTCCCACTGAGGTCTAGCTTCTGTGCATGGTACCTCCAGAATTACAAAATTTATGCCAACAAGGCAGTTGGCAGGAGGACTATGAGTGCTCTTTACTGTGTCATGTCCACGTGCATGGACTTGGTTGCCAAATTCTATTACAAGTGAACACGTAGGAGAGTTTGTGAAACTGGGAGGAGTTTCTACCCAAGACGATTGTATGCAAATTCAAGATCTGATGCTTTCTTTCATATTGACAAAAAGAAATCACACCCTCATTAAGACACATGTAGTTCTAGTATTAGTTGAATTCCTATTGCTGTTATAAGCATACAAAAGCTAATCCTTCTAAAGAAGACTTAGAGAAAACTACAATTAAAAAATCTATAGAATAAATGCTTACAAACATACTTGATGACTGATTAAAAAAAAAAAAAAAGAATCCAGTTGGAGCACCTGGGTGACTCAGTGGTTGAGCGTCTGCCTTTGACTCAGGTCATGATCCTGAGGTCCTGGAATCTAGTCCCATGTTGGGGTCCCTGCAGGGGGCCTGCTTCTCCCTCTGCCTGTGCCTCTGCCTCTCTATATCTCTCATGAATAAATAAATAAAATCTTAATGAAAAAAAAAGAAGAATCCAGGGCCCCTGGGTGGCCCAGTCTGTTAGGCAGCCAGCTCTCGATTTCAACTCAGGTCATGATGTCAAGACCCTGGGTCATTGCCCCAGCTCCACACTCAGCAGAGTCTGCTTGAGGATTCTTTCTTTCTCCCTCTTCCTCTACCCTCCACTCACCCTGCCACTAGTGTGCCCACACATGATCATGCATTTACTCTCTCTCAAATAAATAAATAAATCTTTAAAAAAAGAGAATCCAAGATTGCATTGGTAAAAGGGAGTGGGAAAATGGTGATCACTTCACTCATTACAACCTGAGTAATCATTCCTACTCCTCCTTTCGTCCAAACTTATGGACAACACTCTGTGCAAGGCACCTCTACTCTTTCTAGCATCAAAACAGTGGATATTTACAAACCAGCATAAGACTAAACTCCCAAGGAAGGCATTAGATCTGTTGTATAGAAACTTGTGGTTTCATAAAAGTTTTATATCTAAACATGAATATTTTTAATGAGACTAACTGGGGATATTTATCATTTCAGTAAGTCAACTCCTAGTTATTCATCAGATGATTTCTGAGATTCTTCAGAATTTTAATTTTCTTCCTACTGTGATGGACCAAAATAATATTTCTACTTATTAAAAAATGGATATGTGTTCATTGCAAAATATCTATAATACTGAAAAAATAAAGAAGAAAATTAACATTACCCAAAATCCTACCTCTTATGTAAATACTACTTATATTCTGTTATATTACCAAAGAACAATTTTGTTCTTTGGGAACAATTTCATACCTTACTTTTTTCTCTTGGAATTATTTTCTGAACATTTCCCTTATTATTAAAAATTCTTCAAAGAATACTTCTAAAAAGATATCAATATTCTATCAAGAAAAATCTATCAAATACCACAATTAATTTGAATGATGAATATTTAGATTGTATCACTCTTCACTACTGTTAAAAATACTGTGAGAATTTAAGTTATTTCAACATCTGATTTTCTATAAACAATATATAAATGAATGATAGTGGTATTTGATATAACTGCTAAATGTGGGCATTTCTCTTTTTACTTGTATCAAGAACTTTGGTTCCTGACTGAGTAAGTATTTTATGGATTAACAACTCTAATTTTCTGAAAATGTATGTTGATATAATAAATCAGCATTCATTTGTGGTTGAAGAAAGCAATATGTTCCTAACAAGCACAACATCATCTCTTTCTTTTTTTTTAAATTTTTTTTAATTTTTATTTATTTATTTATGATAGTCACAGAGAGAGAGAGAGGCAGAGACATAAGCAGAGGGAGAAGCAGGCTCCATGCACCAGGAGCCTGATGTGGGATTTGATCCCAGGTCTCCAGGATCGCGCCCTGGGCCAAAGGCAGGCGCCAAACCGCTGCGCCACCCAGGGATCCCCACATCATCTCTTTCTTAAACAACTGGCATTTCCAGGTCAGCATGAGGTATGAGTATTTAGAGGCCATGGTCATGATGAGAAAAAAAGTAACGTGAGCCAAAGTTATTTTTATTATTTTTGCTTGAAAACTCCCTTCTCCCTAAGATGATCATTTTATTATTTTCTATTTTTTCTTCTGGTGGAATGTACCTCTGTAATCCAACATGATAAAGCTGAAGGTTAAAAATTATTCATAAATCAAATTTGCAACATTAGGGGATGAAATAGACTTATGATAGAATACAGAACTATATAATTGTGTGTCTACCACATGTGAACTTGAACAAGTAATTAACTTGTTGGCACCAAAGGGCTTCTACTGTCTTTCTTTGGGGGCCTGACAAGCGGCCCTTCTGGCTTCCAAGAGGATAGATGGATAGATCTGAAGTTCTATAAAAGAAAGACTTTGCATCTATTGCTTTTGCCTAAAGAACACAGTATGACTATTTTGTTGTAAACCAAATAAGCCATTATGGTTTCTAATACTTGGAAGAATCATGGGGTTGTTGGGATCCCTGGGTGGCGCAGGGGTTTGGCGCCTGCCTTTGGCCCAGGGCGCGATCCTGGAGACCCGGGATCGAATCCCACGTCGGGCTCCCAGTGCATGGAGCCTGCTTCTCCCTCTGCCTGTGTCTCTGCCTCTCTCTCTTTCTCTCTCTGTGACTATCATAAATAAATAAATATTAAAAAAAAAAAGAATCATGGGGTTGTTAATTAGCAAGTGTGTGCCAAAATTCTGTCTCACCTAAAATTCTTCCCATGTGTCATTGTCATGTCAGGATCATGTAACTGAGCCAAGTGACGATTGGGCAAATGTCTGTTTATCTTCATTAATATAAAGACATACTGCATTCAACAGGCCCTAGATGGATAGATTGTTGCTTAAACAATATGGTTAACTTTTCTTCAACTTACCAAAGAAAGCAGATAATTCTTAGAGTAGCATGTTATTCTATGTGACTTCAGTGCAGTCCAGATGAATGTGTGAGTCCATCCGTTCTACAGGCTCTCATACAAATGCCAAGATAGGGCAGCCCAGGTGGCTCAGTGGTTTAGCGCCACCTTCGGCCCAGGGCATGATCCCAGAGTCCTGGGATCAAGTCCCATGTCGAGCTCCCTGCATGGAGCCTGCCTCTCCCCCTGCCTGTGTCTCTGCCTCTCTCTCTCTCTCTCTCTCTCTCTCTCTCTCATGAATAAGTAAATAAAATCTTTTTTTAAATGCCAAGATAAATCTAATATCAAATAAGAATGTTTTCCCAGCTTAAAACAGAGGCAGCTCTCTCAGCAGCTAGAGTTGGGGGATGGTTAGCAGTGTGTAACTAGTTTCTCAAACAACTTAAAGGTGCCATTGCAAGGGGAGCTTGGAGCTCCATCCTGTGAGTCTTCCACCAGAGTCGTTTGTGGAATATATGACTGTTAGCACTCTCTGCATCATTACAGGTTAGAAGATTGTGCAGTGTGGTAAGAAGTCCATAGATTCTGGAATCAGATAGGTATGGGCCTGAATACTGAGTATTTGACTTTGAACAAGTACAAAATGGGGATGACCATAACTTTGAATGATTCTTGTGAAGAATATATTAAGTAATGTATGTAATATATCCATTACAATGTCTATCTATATTAAATGCTCAATATGACTATTATTATTTTTTAAATAAATGTATTTCATTTAAAAAATCACTAAGTTTTTATTAAATTTAGTGTGAAGGGCTGTGTCTTTTATCTGACTTTTGTGACCCCATGCAGATATTCCAGAGGGCAGTGACTTGCAAAAATTGCTTCTCCTGTGAACCAAAAGCCTACAATCTCTTCAAAGCAAAGATTTCTCCATTTATTGTGAAATAGATATCTTAACAGAAAGTGTTAGCAGAGAGGCTGATCAGTAACAAAGATTGATCTATTTGTCGCTAGGGACAGCAATTGGAAGTTAAGAGCCTCCACCTCCAAAATGGATTTCCTATCTTCTAGTTTCATCCAAACAATTCAGAGATTTTATTCTTTTTTCATTAAAAAAAAACTAAAAGAAAAATTAATATTTATTAATTAACTAGAAAGGAGGATTTGGAGTTTCTGCTTTTGAATAGTTGGGGGGAGGCAGAGCATTGGGACATAGCCTCCAAAGTGCCCTGGTGATGGAAGCAGGACTGCCTGGTCCTTTAAAGCTCCCAGTCACAGTGCATTCTGGGAGCCATAGATGCACAAGTGTAGACAATGGATTTTCTTCCTTTTAGGGATACAGATGTTTATCAGAAACCAGAAAGTACATTTCCAGGGTTTAAACCAATAAACCTTAATTATGTTTGCATATGCAGGTTTCTTGGACATGTTTATTTTTTATTTTTTATTTTTTTATTGGAGTTCAATTTGCCAACATATAGCATAACACCCAGTGCTCATCCCATCAAGTGCCCCCCTCGGTGCCCATCACCCAGTCACCCCAACCCCCTGCCCACCTCCCTTTCCACCACCCCTTGTTCGTTTCCCAGAGTTAGGAGTCTCTCATGTTCTGTCTCCCTCTCTGATATTTCCCACTCATTTTTTCTCCTTTCCCCTTTATTCCATTTCACCAATTTTTATATTCCCCAAATGAATGAGACCATATAATGTTTTTCCTTCTCTGATTGACTTATTTCACTCAGCATAATACCCTCCAGTTCCATCCACGTTGAAGCAAATGGTGGGTATTTGTCGTTTCTAATGGCTGAGGAATATTCCATTGTATACATAGACCACAGCTTCTTTATCCATTCATCTTTCGATGGACACCAAGGCTCCTTCCACAGTTTGGCTGTTGTGGACATTGCTGCTAGAAACATTGGGGTGCAGGTGTCCTGGCATTTCACTGCATCTGTATCTTTGGGGTAAATCCCCAGCAGTGCAATTGCTGGGTCCAGGGCAGATCTATTTTTAACTCTTTGAGGAACCTCCACACAGTTTTCCAGAGTGGCTGCACCAGTTCACATTCCCACCAACAGTGCAAGAGGGTTCCCCTTTCTCCTGGACATGTTTTAAGAACACCAGTGAGTGGCCCCCCCATACCAGACCAAATAAAACCTCCAGGGGTAGGGCCTGCATATGGCACATTTTGGTTATGGCTGGTGTATATCAAACTTCAGAATGCATCAGAATGACCTGGAGAGCTTGTTAGATTGCTACCCTACATCTAACATAGTGGTTTTTCATAGTATAGGTGCTCTAAAAATATTTGCTGCTGGCTCAGCAGTTTAGCACCACCTTGGGTCCAGGGCCTGATCCGGGAGACCTGGAATCCAGTCCCATGTCAGGCTCCCTGCATGGAACCTGCTTCTCCCTCTACCTGTGTCTCCGCCTCTCTCTCTCTCTCTGTCTCTCATGAATAAATAATAAAATCTTTAAAAAATATATATTTTGCTGAATAAATAGTGTCAGATTTGCATTCGAAAATCTAGAACAGACTTCTAGAACAGGGTGGATTACCTGGTGCCTGTGCATGAGTTTGGTTGTTCTTGAGCTCCTGAAACTATCTGCAGTATTTCATGGGCATATGGGTTATGTGCATTCCAAGGGCAGATCCTTATCTTCATCAGATTCTTCTGTGGGCAGGAATGGGGAATCCATGATCTACAAATGTTACAAGCCACCACAATGAGAATTAAGTGTTATTTCCTTTTAGGCTTAGTCCTCGTGAATAGAGGGTTTTGAGGGTTTTTTTTGTTTTGTTTTTTGTTTTTGTTTTTGTTTTTTTTAGATTTTATTTATTTATTCATTAGAGATGCAGAGAGAGGCAGAGACACAGGCAGAGAGAGAAAGAGGCTCCCCATTGGGAGCCCAACATGGAACTTGATCCCAGGATCCTAGGATCACGACCTGAACCAAAGGCAGATGCTCAGGCGCCCATGAATAGAGTTTTGTGTTTTTCTTTAAGTAATCTTTTGTTTAAAAAAATACATTTCAGTATTGACAAGAATAAAAAGCATTTCACCTTGTTAAAAATAATAAATAAGTCACTACGGACATGAACCTCTTGACCTAAGAGCCTTTTGCCGATCTTTGGTTCTACCAATGCTTATTTTACTTTGAACAGAATTTACTGCAGGTTGAAAAACAAAAGGTAAGACTGTTGACTCTCCAAGGCAGAGACCTTGTCATCTTTGTCCCCCTAGGACCTGCCCAAGGGAGGCACACCATGATTGGCCCTAAGCAGAATGAGAGTGTAATAATAATGATACATACTACCCAATTCTGGAAAAGCATATAAGAAATATTAATAAAGTATGATCTTATGGCACTCCATAGTTGTGAATTGGAAAAATTTTTTGGCTATTTTTCAAATATGTTTTTTTTTCTTTCTCCCAGCCTGTTCTTGCCCTTCAAGACTCAAAGATGCACCTTCTCCAAGAGAAGTTCTTCTTGCTAAACACATTTCCCTTTGCAAAGTGTATAACAATTTTTTAATATTAAAGTTTATTTTTATAATGTTTGGCTCTTATAAACTAGTACCTTCATTATATTACTCTTTTGGGTACATACACTAATGTTACACTGTTATGTCAGATGAAATGGAATAATATTATAGTTAAGAACAGAGTTGTGATTCTGAGAAGAGCCCCCAACCAAAGGCCACCACCTCTCATGCAGTTCTTTCTATGCCAAATACATCTCAAATTCACCTACAACTTAATTTAGAGAAATTATCTCTTGTGCGCTCTGTTCCATTAAGGGTCCCGTGAAGGCTCTATTGACTAGTGATGTTCCAATGGCACCTGATTACCAAGGTGCCAAAAAATGTAACCTTAATCTGCACTCTGACAGTGCCCTCTCTCTCTCTGTATAGATATGTAAAAGGAAATGGCGTCAAAGAATTTTAAATTCATGCACATTTTTTCCATAAAAGTAACCATTCTCTACTTAGAGTTCTGTGATTACTTTTAAAACTTCACAATGCATCACAAATATTATTTCCATTAATAAAGATTTGCCTTTTCCTTTTGAAAAACTGCAGAATATTCCATATATATGCAATCCATACAGTATTCCATTGTGTGGATTCATAATATTTTGGGTTTTTTTAACCAATCCCTATTTATGAACATTTAAATTATTTCCAATTTTTCCCTGTGGTAAACATAGCAATGGACCTTTGTGTAAACACACCTTTATGTCCTTGTCTTTCAGGGGATTAGTGTACTTATCATTAGTGTTTTCTTCCTTCCAGGCCCTATAGTCAGAAGTCCTGGATATTATCCATGCCCATCATCTAGCAGCCATAGAAACTTGGGGAAATTGCTTCCATTATTTTTTGTGTGGAATGGAAACACCAATCACTGCCCCACACATAGTTGACATGGAGAGGAAACAATGGATGTGAATATGCTTTGAAAACTCTCGGGATCCCTGGGTGGCGCAGCAGGGATCCCTGGGTGGCGAAGCGGTTTGGCGCCTGCCTTTGGCCCAGGGCGCGATCCTGGAGACCCGGGACCGAATCCCACATTGGGCTCCCGGTGCATGGAGCCTGCTTCTCCCTCTGCCTGTGTCTCTGCCTCTCTCTCTCTCACTGTGTGCCTATCATAAATAAATCAATAAAAAATTAAAAAAAAAAAAAAGAAAACTCTCTATTCCATCAGTGTTTTGTATTCCCTTTCTCATATACTGAATGCCTTGCTTTTGTTCATGAGGCTCAGTTTTATCCTGAACACTCAGTAAACACTCATTGAATGAAAAGACTGTGAATGGCCTCTACTCGCATTTCTCAGATTGTGGTCTATGCACTGTCTGCCAACAAGTCACCTGGTGTGCTATTTTTGGGGACCATTTCCCTGACCTACTGAGTTAGAATCTGTGCATAATGGTGAGGGTAGGAGTAGAGAGATCCTGGATTCTGACTTTTATCAACTTCCCAGGTGACTTGGATAGAGAAGAATATTTGAGAACCATTGGACCAGGCTAACACTGTCCTCACCAGTGATCATTTAGAGCTCCCTGGTAGGAAAGGGTCATGCTAGCTCTTTCGGGGAAGGAGAAGCAAGTTCAATCCAGGGAAATGTCCTCTACATGTTTTACTGACTTAAATCCCTTCACAGGGTCTTTATTTTTTTTTTTAATTTTTATTTATTTATGATAGTCACAGAGAGAGAGAGAGGCAGAGACACAGGCAGAGGGAGAAGCAGGCTCCATGCACCGGGAGCCTGATGTGGGATTCGATCCTGGGTCTCCAGGATCACGCCCTGGGCCAAAGGCAGGCGCCAAACCGCTGCGCCACCCAGGGATCCCTTCACAGGGTCTTTAGAGAGCCATCATAGAATAGGCATACCCAAACAGACAGTAAATTTCTTGTAAATCAATTTCCCAGGAGGGGTTTCAGCTTTTTATTAAGTTTTAGAGTGTCTGTCTAGATCTGTCTGAATAGAGTACTACCTGCCATGACTGCTAACAGTCACTCTGACTGTGGGCTGTGCAAAATGTCCCTGTGTAAATAGGAAATTAGGCCAGTCCTTTCTGAGTAATGAAGGCCATGAATAAGGCACAGAGAATGTAGTTTCTTTTCATATAGTTCTTACTGTGCTAATATTTCTGACCATTTTAGAAATAGAAAATGCCAGGGAAATAAGAGGGGGAGTACACTAAAAATATATCAAGCAAAACAAACAAAAAAATCAAATCAAGCAAAGTTCAACAACTTAGACATTCCTTCTCATATCGTGTGGTAAATGGCTATGTCAAAGAATGATGAATAAAATTACTTCTCTGAAGATTATAGGTAACCAGAGTAGCTCACATTGGGAGAGTTCCATTGGTGTCGAAGCTGGGTTAAGTATTTACATATAGTATCTTATTAAACCTCATTAATTTGCTAATCAATACAATGTTGTTAATAAAAGTAAATGTGGAACAAAGTTAAGAAAACATGAATGGGGGCTCCAGATACTTCAAGCCAGCAGGTGAAGCCAGGAATCCTGGTTTGTCCTAAAGATTATTAGCTTCTGTATCTATGGTGTCATTTGCCAGACAACTTTATTGGACAAGGCTGTAGTTTGGTAAGCCAGTTGGTGAACTGCTCCAAGAAGGACAAGGTAGTCCTCTTGGGAAAGAAAAACAAACACAATAGGAACATCTAGTGCTGTTTGGCATTGGCCTCAGTGACGCTGAGGACAGGACTGTCAACATTTCCATCAAAGTGAAGGGAAAAGATGCCAATCAGTTAAGATTTGACTACACTGTTTGCATAGTTCATGATATAAGGCATCTTGTAGAAGGTGTGTTCCCTGTCTCAAAGGAGCTTACAATCTATGCAGGGGGAAAGAGTGTTCATTCCCAAACAATTTTATTTTTGAGCTTGTATAGTAACCCTAAAAAGTGGCCTGGTGGGCAGGAACCCAGAGATGAAAAACAAAGGTAATGAGGTTCATGGAGCCACTTAGAAGGGGCCCCAGCCTCAAGGAGGATCCCCTCCTTGTTAGGCATAAAGTAAGGAATCATGAGGAGCATCTGAGATCACCTCTGCTACAAAAGAGCACAAAAGAAAGAGGGGAAAAGTAAGTTCCTGGTTACCAGACTTGTCCCAGTCACATTAGGCTTTAATCCCCCAGATCTGTCTCTGGGGATTCAGTGATATCCTCTCTCTGCACCATGGGCCTTATAGGACCCACCCCCTTCCTATTCCTTCTTCCTGAATCTATGCAGCTAGACTGTAGATCCTTCAACTCCAGAGCCTATCAGAGGCACCAGCGAGGTGGCTTCCCAGCCTTCCACTTCCTTCCTAACTCTGACCTTCCCCAGAAGTCCAAGTGTGCCCTGGAAGCCACTGTGCACTGATTTTCTCTTGGAAGTCCACCTGTGCCTCTTTTCAGTCAGGGGCTTGATTCCAGTGGTGACCGAGGAGCACTCCTTCCTATTCATATTAATGGTGATAACAACAGGAACAATATTAGTGCCCAACTCACATATTCTGGGCAGTAAGCTAGGTGATATGTGACAAGGATCGTGGTATCAGGAGCAGGCAAGGGTCTGTCATGTGGTCACTTCCACTGATATTCATTATTCTTTAGTTTTTTTGTTGGCTGCCTCTGCTCTTGGGCAGCCAGTTCCACAAAGCTTATCCATCTTTCTGTATCATCCTAAGGCTTCTCCAGGTCCACTGCCTCCTCAGCCACATCTCCTTTAGAGTGGGATAAAACTCACATCTCTGCTTATGACATCTTCTATGTTCTCTTCTAGTATAAACATTAGTGTGTGAATTCTCCCAGTTTGCTCTTGATTTCAAAGAGAAGATTTAGGGACTTCTAACAAGCAACTAATCAAATTTCTGGGTACCCTCAAATATCTGAATTGACATTGAATTGAAAATCATGTCTTAAGTTTAACACATCCTTATTGAGAGGAACCCAAAAGTCAACAATATGACTCTTTGTACCATTCCTGTCTTGAGAGCAGTCATACCCAAAGCCGTCTTTGCTGCCAGAACAGGCAAGAAGTTATATAGATACTGGGAAATGCTGGCATTGGGTTGAAGACTACTTCAATTTAATATCTCCAATTATCATCCTGGTGCACAAGGGAGAAACAAAATGTGGAATTCAAAATTTGGTTGCTTTTTCTTTTCATCTTCTTTTTTTTTAAGCAAACTAATGAGGATAAAAGAAATGTCAAGGACAGGCTGAGAGAGAGAGCGAGTGGGTCAAGATAATTTATTACAGATGAAGTAAGGACAGATAGTACATTCTTTTTCCTCACTCTTTATATTTAATCACTACTTTTTCATAAAGAGTATTTAGGTCAGAGTTCCTAGCTGTAAGCATAAAAAGCATACTCTGGCCAATTAAGCAGTAAAGGAATTTATTAAAGAATCCCAGGCAGCTCAGAGAAATGTTGGATGGGCTGGAAAAACTGACTCAAGGCTCTGGGAACAAGTCTCCAAACATCACAGCAGAGGGGGCCTGACAAAGGGATCCTCACTGCGATTGCTGCCCACAGAATACCAGATGCTGCTGTTTGCCCTGTTGCCACCAAGTGGACTTAATCAAATCTGCAAATAACATAGTCACCCATGCCACTTCTGCACCACAAACTGATCTTGGAAACACTCAAAAGTCTCATGCTCCTGCTGCCACCAACGTCATCCAAAGGGATATTGTGCAGATCTTCTTCCCAAGTGCTCCCTGCCACTTCAGCTTCATTACTAGTACCCAGAAAATATGCAAATGCCATTTTGCAAGGGGATGGGGGCATGTGAATCAATTTTTCTGGCTCTATCTACCCTTATGAGGCTACATACTCACTAAAATACAATGAGACTATTCAAAAGATCGTGGATTAGGGGACTCAATACTCTTTGCAGCTAGAAAAAGGTAGAAATACACCACTGTGGGGAGATCCCCAGGATACAGTTATGTATAAAAGCAAGGGAGAAAAATAAAAAATAAAAAAGGGGGAAAAATAAATAATATGCAACCCTTTGTGCAGGAAAGAAGTGCAATAAGAAAAAAAATATGCACTTGCAACAATCAACATTGGGAGGATGATAAAGAAACCATTAAAAATGATCACCTCGGAACTGGAGGGTATTATGCTGAGTGAAGTAAGTCAATCGGAGAAGATGTGGTTTATGTATACAATGGAATATTATTCAGCCATTAGAAACAACAAATACCCACCATTTGCTTCGACTGGATGGAACTGAAGGGTATGATGCTGAGTGAAGTAAGTCAATCAGAGAAGGACAAACATTATATGTTCTCATTCATTTGGGGAATATAAATAATAGTGAAAGGGAATAGAAGGGAAGGGAGAAGAAATGGGTAGGAAATATCAGAAAGGGAGACAGAACATAAAGACTCCTAACTCTGGGAAACGAACTAGGGGGGGGTGGAAGGGGAAGAGGGTGGGGGGGTGGGGGTGAATGGGTGATGGGCACTGAGGGGGGACTTGACGGGATGAGCACTGGGTGTTATTCTGTATGTTGGTAAATTGAACACCAATAAAAAATAAATTTATTGTAAAAAAAATGATCGCCTCGGGTAGGGAGAAATGAGGAACAAGACAGAGACTTCTTTTTTTTTTTTTTTTTTTTTTAAAGATTTTATTTATTTATTCATGATAGTCACAGAGAGAGAGAGAGGCAGAGAGGCACAGGCAGAGGGAGAAGCAGGCTCCATGCACTGGGACTTCTCATCTGGATCTGATTTCTGAGTCATTACGTACTAAAAATCGCATTTCGTTTCAATCTCAATGGCTGAAATGGAAAGCCAAACAAAACAAATGAACTAGTTGTATATTAGATTACTAGGGTCACTCCACATAGAGCAAAGACGTACTTTAAGTAACTTTAAAACAATGTACCTAAACTATATACATTCTTACTGGGATGTATTCTAAGGGAAAAAAAAGACTAAGTTTTTTAAAACTTCTTTTAGTAGTAAAACTGGTATTGTTTTTAAAAGCAATTTCTTTATATTGTTAGGATAAAACATAAGGGAGAAGAGGTGAAGAAATTAGGTAAAAATGCTGTAGTGCTCAGATTGAATTGGAAATATCAGTGTGAACTCACATTTTAAGTATGTATATGTTTTCCAACTTTTTCTACTGAAATAGCCAAAATGTAATGTTACTGCTTTTGCCCTCACAGAGCAGTGATTTTGGTCTCTCACACCAAGGACACAGATTTAGTGCCCAAAAGCAAGCAAGAAAACTCACAGATTAAGAGAGTCATGTCAAAAAAGACCCAGGAGCCAGCTTAAAGTGTCTTCCACTAATCATACTTGTGATAATTTGAACACCCCTCCTCCGATTGTAATTGACTAAAATTCACCAAATAACATAAAAATTCATGAGTCCATATTGATCCTAAAAAAAGAAAAGTAAAAAAAAAAAAAAAAATCTTCAGGGGCCCCTGAGTGACTCAGTCAATTAAGCATCTGCCTTCAGCTCTAGTCATTATCCCAGGGTCCTGGGATCAAGCCCGGCATTGGGCTCCCTGCTCAACTGGAAGCCTGCTTCTCTCTCTCCATCTGCCTGCTGCTCACCCTGCTTATGCTCTCTCTGTGTCAAATAAATAATAAAATCTTTAAAAAAATCTTCCACTACCACTTGAGACAGTTTTTAAACTAACTCTTACAGGTGAGAAAAAATAATTTTCCCTCTGTCCTTCTCAATTCTTGGCTGAAACACGCCCACCCATCAGTAATAAAAAACAGATTTATAGGAGAAAGACAAGCAGAATATATAGGAAATGATAAAAGTAGGAAATCATCATTTTGCAACACTTAATCCAATCACTGATTCAAGAACTTTTGTTGACCCCACTAGAAGAATGATTGGTGGAGAACTGGACACCTGTATGGGGTCACAAAAATAACATAGATATTAGTTCTGGTTGCCATGGAAGGATCAAGATGTTGCTGCCACGCCTAGTGGTCTTACTCAGCATCCCATGGGTGGACAGTCCGATGTCATGAGTCCCCTCATGAGATTAAATATAAAGCAAAACACACCATCCAGGATGTATTGTTGCTAAAAAGGTTTGAATCTAACTGAGCCTTTATATTTAAATACAACTAATAGAAAACAAGAAATGATACAGCAAGGAAACAATCAGATAATTCAGAATTCAAGGTATTTTCTTCACTGTAAGCCATTGTCTTAAGAATTGGAATTGTCAAAGACAATTCCATTAAAATATGACTGGCCAGCTCTCTCTCTCTCTCTCTCTCTCTCTCTCTGACTATCATAAATAAATAAAAATATTAAAAAAATAAAAATAAAAATAAAATAAAGTACATGGAGGCAAAAAAAAAAAATATATGACTGGCCAGATTAAGAGATTTAAAGAACTAGCAATCAGATGCAATACGTGGTCTCAAACTGGATCCTGTTTCGGAGTTATATATGATTTGGGGAACATGTAGGGAAATTAAAATGTAGACTAGTTGTTAGAGAGTACCAAGATTTTATTTATTTATTTATTTATTTATTTATTTATTTATTTATTTAAGTACCAAGATTTTAAAACAATGTTTTTAAGTGAAGAAGTGTTATTTTAGCTATGCAGGAAAGTGCTTTTATTTTTAAAAGATGCAACTCATGTACTTACGGTAAAATGTCTTGATGTCTAGGCAGTGATGAGCACCCTGTGTTGTATGGAAGCACTGAATCACTCTATTGTACAACTGAAACTAACATTACATTGTATGTTAAGTAACTAGAATGTAAATAAAAACAAAAATAAAAAACCAATTACATGTAAAAATAAATATTCAGAAAGCTTCTGGGTCTAGTGTATGGGAAGTTATTGGGCAAAGCACAGTAAACAGGGTATGGTTGTTGATTTAAGTTCTTGCCTTCTGCCTGGATGAGAATTTGTAGAAATGTAGTCATGGTTTTTCTGGTACAAAGAGGGAAACACCCTTGCAAATGGAAATTTCCTTTATAATGTAAGTGTTCCTTACAAAAGGGTGACTTCTACTCCATTTCCAGAGCTTCCCTGTGTCTGTTTCTTCAAAATAACCAGCTCAAAATAATCCTTATGCCAAAGAGGCATATTTGGGGGTGGAATATTCTGCTCCCCTTCAGGGACAATTTGAAAACACGTTTTTCACTGAGCTAATGACATTCTATAATAGAATATTTAATTGCACTGTATTTCAAAGTTGTCATATCTCTGAGTAAGACAGGGAACCCAAAGGGACTGCATCCTTCTTTTCCTGTATCTATCCTTGGTAGGACCTGCACCCCCACCTTACAAATGACTTAATGTATGTCTACCTTGTAAAAGTCAAGAAGTTAATGATTTCTTTGGAGTCTTCCATCACACTAGATGACATCTAAGGAGTGTCATGAAGTAAGTAAGGTGAAGTAGTCATGAACATTTTCCAAGACCACTGACTCCAAATATCTTGATGCCAAGACCCTTGGCTCCAGGACGTGACTTATGAAGGACACCTGAGCAGTAATCTTTGATGAGTTCCTGGATGCCAGAGAGGACACATCCACCAGACCACTGTCCTCAGTAACAACTCCAGACAGCCAACAAAGACAAAACTCATTCTCCTTTTCGTTTCTGAGTCTCCCAGATGCTCTGTCTGTATCTGTTCTCTCTATATCTTCCATAAACTCTGCCCTCACTTCCTGCCAGTTTGCATTTGAGCCTTTAACTTCCATCCTGTGCAAAGCAAAGGACTCTCTGGGCTGCTCTGGCAAGACACCCTCCGAGTGTTCAGAGCTGGCCTGCCTGCATCAGGCGGATTTTGAGTTGCTCAAGCTATTCATGAACTCTGTGTCTGGCAGAGCTACATGGGGCAGCATTAACAATCCACAGCTAATTCAAGGCATTAGCTTATTAGGGCTACAGTAACGAACAGGTGGCTTACACAACAGAAATGGATTCATCTGGAGGCTAGAAGTCCAAGCCAAAGGTGTCAGCAGGGTTAGTTCTTTTGACAGTTGTGACAAATCTGCTCTAGGTCTCCCCTAGCTTCTGGTGGTTTACCAGCTACCTCTGGGGTTCCCTGGCTTGCAAGTATGTCACCCCAGTCTCTGCCTTCATCTTCACAAATTGCCCCTTTTTATGAGAACAACAGTTGTGTTGGATTAGAGCCCAGTGCAATGACCTTAAGTCAACCTGATGATTTCTGTGAAGACCCTATCTCTGAATAAGTCACACTTTGAAGAACTTGGGATTAGAGCTTCAATATATGCACAGGGGAAGGCACAATTAAACCCTTCATGGGGGGAAGAGCAGAATCTGTTACTGTGCTATCAAACCATGGTTCTGAGAAGTTTAAGAATTCACAGAGGACACAGCCTGAGCAGCTCCCCAGAGGAAGGTCCAGTACACAGGATACCACCCACCTTCCCTCTGATCAGTGCAGACTGTTTGTCCCTTTCCACATACTGAAGGGCACATGAGATTCTCTGAAAAAAGAAAAAGTGACAGGAAGGGCAAAGGAGAGGTTGGTGTTCTGGGGGTATAGAGCTTTCGTTTCACAAGATGAGAAAATTCTAGAAATCTATTGCCCAACAAAGCTCATGTATTTAATGCTACTGCACACTTAAAAATGGTTAGGATGGTATATTTTATGCTACATGCTTTTTATGATATTTTTAAAAAGCAATTTGTCAGAAGACTGCTCTGTGTGAAGCACCAACACCACCGCCAGCCTTGCCAGCCTCACACAGTGACAGCAGCATTTACACAGGAAAAGCAAATGCTGACCACATTCTGTTCCTCACTAGATCTCTACATTTTCTTCCTCCCTAAAACTCCAAGAATCTATGAGAAATAATTGTCCTCTATTACAAAATTATTTTTCCTTTGTCTCCTGATAGTATATCTGGTTTTCTTAAGAAATATCCTGACTCATAAGTGTTTTTTGTTCACTGACCATCATAGGCATAACACAAAACCTGCAAATTTCAGTCTTGCTGCTTTCTATAGTTTTTATTATGTGTGCCTTTGGAGGTGTAAAAGAACAACAACACACAGAAAGAAGATAAAATAATGACACAATCCAATGGCTATATTCCTTTAGAATTAGAAATCAAAAGATAGTATATAGACTTCCGAAGTTTGTTATTAAAATTTATTAACATATAACAGAATGTGTGACAAAAGGATTTACATTTAAGTTAGCTTTATTATATAATTTAACCTAAATGAATTTTAGCTATCATCATCATTTTTCAAAGCGGAAAATTGGCAGTATTTACTAATTAAAGAGTCTTTTCACATTCAACATAGAATTTAATCTCTCTTTACTGCTGAAATACCAAGTTTCTTTGAATGAACCTTCCAAACACACAAAGACTCACACACATTTACGCAGACACACCCACAAGTGCCTGGCAAATACATGCACATACCTCTCGCTTGATCTGAAATAGCAATGAGATGTTAAATTATTACACACTTCTCTTACCCATGTAGTGTGTTATATTAAGTAATTAGAAACAGTTGTCAAAATAAATTAAGTAAACTCCATTGATGATCCAGCATATCCTTGAAAAGGTTGTTCACTAACATGGTTGCTTAGTTTAAATCTATAAGGGAATTACGTGTTGTCACGAATGACAGGTCATTCTAGCAGGCTGGTTCCTCCTAACTGTCCACTTACCCATCCCACAGAGTTATTTATAGAAACTACTATCTGGCCAAATCAGCAAAATTTTCAGAAGTGAGAAGAATTATCTGGAAACATTCATGTTCTCATTTCAGATTTCTCCAGGAAATGCCCAAAGTACAAAATTTTGACTTTACATAACAGAAGAAAATCATCACACTCCAAAAAGTGCTCCAAATTAAAAGTCCAAAAAGTGCTCACAATTCTAAATGTCATTCTACAGACTGGCTATTCAATTAATAACTTTGTAAAGATAACCAGAAATTTCACTAAGTCTCTTCCCACCCGCCCCCATCACATACACTAAGTTAAAAACAAAGTGGGGTCTGGAGATAGGTGTACATGTCATTAAACCCGATTCTGAGCATTGGTTTTTCACTTCCAAAATGGCCTCACTATTCTCAATGCATTTGCTGTAACATTGGTAACATTTTAAATAAGATAATGTTTGTACATCCTGAAGGTCAAATTAATATTTATAAAGTGTAAGATATTTTTCCTCTTTCCTTTTTTCCATTCCCTTCTTCCTTTCTTCCTTCCTGTCTCCTCCTTTGTTCTCTCCTAAAATCCCTGATTTCAAAAGGCTTCAAAGAGTGGCAAGCTTTATATGTAGCTTCTACCACCATGGTAAATATTATTTGATTGTTCTCTGTTAACCTCTTCTTGCACCATCCTTAGTCACCTCATACCCACACTTGTATTTAAAAACTCACATGGGGGGATCCCTGGGTGGCGCAGCGGTTTGGCGCCTGCCTTTGGCCCAGGGCGCGATCCTGGAGACCCGGGATCGAATCCCACATCAGGCTCCCTGCATGGAGCCCGCTTCTCTCTCTGCCTGTGTCTCTGCCTCTCTCTCTCTCTCTCTCTCTCTCTCTGTGACTATCATGAATAAATAAATAAAATCTTTAAAAAAAAATAAAAAATAAAAAATAAAAACTCACATGGGGACAAAATATGAGAGACACCTAACTCTGGGAAATGAACAGGGGGTGGTGAAAGGGGAGGTGGGCGGGGGGTTGGGGTGAATAGGTGATGGGCACTGATGGGGGCACTTGGCGGGATGAGCACTGGGTGTTATGCTATATGTTGGCAAATTGAACTCCAAGGAAAATAATTAAAAATTAAAAAATTTAAAAAAAAACTCACATGGGAATATACTTGGGGGGTGTACTGTAAGCACATTGCAGAGTATCTGGTGCAGATTAAGGGAATCAACTATATTTATGTGTGTTTCAAAGGTTATATGGTTTTTCCACTGCACCTCCCCAGGTAAGAAGATACGTACGTACAAACTCCCACATGTGAGAGGCTAGTTGAAATTGCATTCAAGGAACGCTTCGTTCTCGGAGATATATACAGTGGATTTTCATCACCCTTCCAAAACTACTGTTGAGATAGATACAAATAAGTTAAGTGACAGGCTTGTAAAAAGATGCATTCAAGGAACTCTTGTGTCTCAGAGTTAAGTATATTCCATTTCCATTGAGCCTCCACATTTATTATTGATAGGGGTTCTAACTCCCTTATGTCAGAGGCCAGCTGTTACCTGCCATAGAGGAATGCTTGTTTCCATGGAGAGAAGGACAACCCTTTTCTGTAGAGCCTCCACCCTTTTTTTTTTTTTTTAAATTTTTATTTATTTATGATAGTCACAGAGAGAGAGAGGCAGAGACACAGGCAGAGGGAGAAGCAGGCTCCATGCACCGGGAGCCCGACGTGGGACTCGATCCAGGGTCTCCAGGATCGCGCCCTGGGCCAAAGGCAGGCGCCAAACCGCTGCGCCACCCAGGGATCCCTCCACCCTTTTTTTGAGATAGTTTCTAACACATATATGAATTGGGAGCTGAGTACTGACAGCTTTCATGGATGCTTGTTTCTCACAGTTCATATACCACATTTCCATTGTGCTTACACAGCTACTGTTGAGATAGGTTCTAACTTCCTTATGTGAGAGGTTATTTAATTTTTTTATTGAAGTTCAATTTGCCAAAATATAGTATAACACCCAGTGCTCAAGCTGTCCAGTGCCCCCCTCAGTGCCTGTCACCCTGTCACCCCATCCCTCGCCCACCTCCCCTTCCATTGCCCCTTGTTCATTTCCAGAGTTAGGAGTCTGTCATGTTCTGTCACCCTGATATTTTCACTCAGTTTCTCTCCTTTCCCTTTATTCCCTTTCACTAATTTTTATATTCCCCATATGAGTGAAACCATATAATGATTGTCCTTCTCCGATTGACTTGCTTCACTCAGCATAATACCCTCCAGTTCCATCCACATTGAAGCAAATTGTGGGTATTTGTTGTTTCTAATGGCTGAGTAATATTCCAGTCGTTGCTAATGTGGAACTTCGTTATTAGTCGTTGCTAATAATGGAATATTGTATACATAGACCACATCTTCTTTATCCATTCATCTGTCGATGGACACTGAGGCTCCTTCCACACTTTGGCTATTGTGGACATTGCTGCTATAAACATCGAGGTGAGGTGTCCCGGTGTTTCACTGCATCTGTATCTTTGGGGTAAATCCCTAGCAGTGCAATTGCTGGGTCGTAGGGTAGCTCTATTTTTAACTCTTTGAGGAATCTCCACAGTTTTCCAGAGCAGCTGTACCAGTTCACATTCCCACCAACAGTGTAAGAGGGTTCCTCTTTCTCCACATCCTCTCCAACATTTGTGTTTTCATGTCTTGTTAATTTTCCCCATTCTCACTGGTGTGAGGTGGTATCTCACTGTGATTTTGATTTGTATTTCCCTGATGGCCAGTGATGCGGAGCATTTTTTCATGTGCTTCTTGGCCCTGTGTAGGTCTTCTTTGGTGAAATGCCAGTTCATGTCTTCTGCCCATTTCATGATTGGATTGCTTGTTTCTTGAGTGTTGAGTTTAATAAGTTCTTTATGGACCTTGGATACTAGCCCTTTATCTGACATGTCATTTGCAAATATCTTCTCCCATTCTGTAGGTTGTCTTTTAGTTTTGTTGACTGTTTCTTTTGCTGTGCAGAAGCTTTTTATCTTGAAGTCCCAATAATTCATTTTTGCTTTTGTTTCCTTTGCCTTCATAGATGTATCTTGCAAGAAGTTGCTGTCGCTAAGTTCAAAAAGGGTGTTGCCTGTGTGTGTTCTCCTCTAGGATTTTGATGGATTCTTGCCTCACATTTAGATCTTTCATCCATTTTGAGTTTATCTTTGTGTATGGTGTAAGAGAATGGTCAGGTTTCATTCTTCTGCACGTGGCTGTCCAATTTTCCCAGCACCACTTATTGAAGAGACTTTCCTTTTTCCAATGGATAGTCTTTCCTGCTTTGTCAAATATTAGTTGACCCTAGAGTTGAGGGCCGATTTTCTGGGTTCTCTATTCTGTTCCATTGATATATGTGTCTGCTTTGTGCAAGTACCACATTGTCTTCATGATCACAGCTTTGTAGTACAACCTGAAATCTGGCATTGTGATGCCCCCGGCTCTGGTTTGCTTTTTCAATATTCCCCTGGCTATTCAGGGTCTCTTCTGATTCCACACAAATCTTAAGATTGTTTGTTCCAACTCTCTGAAGAAAGCCCATAGTATTTTGATAGGGATTGCCTTGAACATGTACATTGCCCTGGGTAACATAGACAATTTCTCCACATTAATTCCTCCAACCCATGAGCATGGAATATTTTTCCATCTCTTTGTATTCTCCTCAGTTTCTTTCAGAAGTGTTCTGCAATTTTTAGGGTATAGATCCTTTACCTCTTTGGTTAGGTTTATTCCTAGGTATCTTATGCTTTTGGGTGCAATTGTAAATGGAATTGATTCCTTAATTTCTTTCTTCAGTCTCATTGTTAGTGTATAGAAATGCCACTGATTTCTGGGCATTGATTTTGTATCCTGCCACATGGTTGAATTGCGTTATGAGTTCTAGCAATCTTGGGGGGGAGGCTGTTGGGTATGTATGTACGGTACATCTATGTACGGTATCATCTGCAAAGAGGGAGAGTTTGACTTCTTTGCCAATTGGAATGCCTTTTATTTCTTTTTGTTGCCTGGTTGCTGAGGCTAGGACTTCTAGTACTATGTTGAATAGCAGTGGTGAGAGTGGACATCCCTGTCTTGTTCCTGATCTTAGGGGAAAGGCTCCCAGTGTTTTCCCATTGAGAATGATATTTGCTGTGGGTTCTCATAGATGTCTTTTAGGATGCTGAGGAATGTTCCTTCTATACCTACACTCTGAAGAGTGTTGATCAGGAATGGATGCTGTATTTTGTCAAATGCTTTCTCTGCATCTATTGAGAGGATCATATGGTTCTTGTTTTTTATCTCGTTGATGTGATCTATCACACTGCTTGTTTTACGAGTGTTGAACCAACCTTGCATTCCTGGGATAAATCCCACTTGGTCATGGTGAAGAATCTTCTCACTGTACTGTTGGATCCTATTGGTTAGTATCTTGTTGAGAATTTTTGCATCTGTGTTCATCAGGGATATTGGTCTATAATTCTTTTTGGTGGGGTCTTTGTTTTTGGAATTAAGGTGATGCTGGTCCCATAAAATGAGTTTGGATATATTCCATCCCTTTCTATCTTTTGGAACAGCTTTAGTAGAATAGGTATTATTTCTTCGTTAAATGTTTGATAGAATTCCCTTGGGAAGCCATCTAGCCCTGGACTCTTGTGTCTTGGGAGGTTTTTAATGACTGCTTCAATGTCCTCCCTGGTTATTGGCCTGTTCAGATTTTCTATTTCTTCCTGTTCCGGTTTTGGTAATTTGTGGTTTCCAGAAATGCATCCACTTCTAGATTGCTAATTTATTGACATAAAGCTGCTCATAATATGTTTTTAAAATCATTTGTATTTCCTTGGTATTGGTGATTATCTCTCCTTTTTCATTCATGATTTTATTAATTTGAGTCTTTTCTCTCTTTTGATAAGGCTGGCTAATGGTTTATCTATCTTATTAATTTTTTCAAAGAACCAGCTCTTGGTTTTGTTGAACTGTTTTACAGTTCTTCTGGTCTCTATTTCATGGAGTTCTTTTTTTTTTTTTTTTTTTTTTAGGATTTTATATTTATTCATGAGAGACAGAAAGGGAGAGAGAGAGAGAGAGAGAGAGGCAGAGACATAGGCAGAGAGAAGCAGGCTCCACACAAGGAGCCTGACACGGGACTCGATTCCCAGGACTCCAGAATCACAGCCTGGGCCAAAGGCAGGTGCTAAACCACTGAGACACCCAGGCATCCCTATTTCATTGAATTCTTCTTGAATCTTTATTATCTCTCTCCTTCTGCTTGGTGTAGGTTTTACTCTGTTCTTTCTCCAGTTCCTTTAGGTGTGAGGTTAGCTTGTGTATTTGAGTTTTTACCAATTTTTTTTTTTTTTTTTTTTACCAATTTTTTGAGGGATGATTGTCTTGCGATGTATTTCCCTCTTAGGACCACTTTTGCTCCATCCCTAAGATTTTGAATGGTTGTATCTTCATTTTCATTAGTTTCCATGAATGTTTTTAATTCTTCTCTAATTTACTGGTTGACCCATTCATCTTTTAGCAGGATGCTCTTTAACCTCCACATGTTTGAGTTCCTTCCATATTTCCTCTTCTGATTGAGTTCCAGTTTCAAAGCATTGTGGTCTTAAAATATGCAGAGGACAATCCCAATCCTTTGGTATCAGTTGAAATCTGATTTGTGACCAGTATGTGGTCTATTCTGGTGAAAGTTCCATGTGCATTTGAGAAGAATGTGTATTTAGTTGCATTTGGTTGGACAGTTCTGTATATATCTGTGAATTCCATCTGGTCCAGTGTATCATTTAAAGCCCTTGTTTCTTTGATGTTGTGTTTATTATCTGTCATTTGCAGTAAGTGCCGTGTTGAAGTCGCCTACTATTAGTGTATTATTATCTAAGTATCTCTTTACTTTGGTTAGTTGATATAATTGGCAGCTCTCACATTAGGGGCATAAATATTCATGATTGTTAGGTCCTCTTCTTGGATAGATCCTTTAAGTATGATATAGTGTCCCTCTTCATCTCTTACTACAGTTTTTGGGATAAACTTTATCTGATATGAGGATTGCTACCCCTGCTTTCTTTTGAGGACCATTTGAATGGTAAATGGTCCTCCACCCCTTCATTTTCAGGCTGGAGGTGTCCTTAGGTCTAAAATGAGTCTCTTGTAGACAGCAAATAGATGGGTCTTGCTTTTTTTATCCCGTCTGAAACCCTGCATCTTTTGATGGGATCATTATGCCCATTCATGTTCAGAGTTACTATTGAAAAATATGAATTTAGTGTCATCATAATACCTATTCAGTCCCTGTTTTGTGGATTTCTTTGTGCTTCCTCTTTCTTTTACATGGTCCCCCTTAATATTTCTTGCAGAGCTGGTTTGGTGGTCATATATTCTTTCAGTTTCTGCCTATCTTGGAAGCTCTTTATCTCTCCTTCTATTCTGAATGAGAGCCTTGCTGGATAAAGGATTCTTGGCTGCATGTTCTTCTCATTTAGGACCCTGAATATATCCTGCCAGTCCTTTTTGGCCTGCCAGGTCTCTGTGGAGAGGTCTGCTGTTAATCTTTCTCCCCACATAAGTTAAGAATATCTTGTCTCAAAAAAAAAAAAAAAAAAAAAAAGAATATCTTGTCTCTCATTGCTTTAAGGATTTTCTCTTTATCTTTGAAACTTGCAAGTTTCACCATTAAATGTCGAGGTGTTGAACATTTTCTATTGATTTTGCAGGGGACTTATCTATCTCCTGGATCTGAATGCCTGTTTTCCTCCCCAGATTAGGGAACTTCTCAGCTATGATTTGTTTATATATACTTTGTAAAAAAAAAAAAAAAAAAAATATATATATATATATATATATATACTTTGTGGTCCTCTCTTTCAGCCTCTTCTAGAACCCCAATTAGATGTAGATTCTTCCTTCTGAGGCTATCATTTATTTTCCTAAGCATTTCCTCAGGGGCTCTTAATTGTGTTTTCTTTTTTCCTTAGCTTCCTTCCTTTCCATCAACTTATCTTCTATGTCACTCACTGTCTCTTCCACCTCATTAACCTTAGCAGTTAGAGCATCCAGCTTGGATTGCATCTTAGTTAAAGTATTTTTAATTTCAGCCTGATTAGATCTCAATTATGCGCTAATGAAGTCTCTAGAATCCTTTATGCTTTTTTTCCAGAGCCACCAGTAGCTTTATAATTGTACTTCTGAATTGGCTTTCTGACATCAAATTGTAATCCAAATCCTATAACTCTGTGGCAGAGAGTGCTGTTTTTTATTTTCTTTTGTGGTGAATTCTTCCTTCTAGTCATTTTGTCCAGTGCAGAGTGGTTGTATGAGTGGGCTGAGTCAAACACATCAACCATGACCTAAGTAAAATATACCCTACATGATTCCAAGAGGTCAGAGAGCAGAAAATGAAAAAGAAGATCAAAACAAAATAAAACAAAAGGACCCCTAAAGTGAAAAACAAATTTTAAAACAAAGTAGTAAAAATAAAAGGCCAAAAACCACAAAGAAGAAGAAAAAAGAAAAGAATAGAAAAGAGTAAAAATAAAAGATAAGGGGGTCTGGGGGATGGTGGTGGTGATGAAGTCATAGTGGAGTGAGAATGTAGTCTACCTGAGGGATCCTAGGGACCCTCTTGGTTCTGAGTGTATTAAATTCTGTAGATTAGAAGATGCTCAGTCCCACATTTATATAACCCAGCAATACTTGTAGAGAGCCCCAACACTGACCACCAAAACATAAACAAGATAAAAGGGGCAGAATGGGAATGAAGAGAGAATATAATCTCACAGCATGAACCAGCACGGTATACCACTGGGTTCTGGGTGCATGCTGGTCATGTTTTAGAAGGTATTAACTTCTACCACTGTAGAACAAAACGAGGCAGAGAAAACAAAAAACACAAAACAAAAAAATATATCTCGTATATCTACGAAAATCAAATTGAGTATGTTGAAGGAAATCTAGAAGTGGAAAATATATCTAAGATATATAATTGTAGAAACATGAAAGTCAAAAAGGACAAAACTTTTTTTTTTTTTTAAGATTTTATTTATTCATTCATGATAGACATAGGGGGAGAGAGAGGCAGAGACCCAGGCAGAGGGAGAAGCAGGCTCCATGCAGGGAGCCTGACGTGGGACTTGATCCCGGGACTCCAGGATCGCACCCTGGGCCAAAGGCAGACGCTAAACCGCTGAGCCACCCAGGAATTCCCCCAAGGACAAAACTTAAAAATGAAGAGGTTGTAAAATATTGTAGTTAAGGTGGGAAAAGAGAAAAAATATTGGAAATTTTTAGTGTGATATAAAAGTGAGTTGTACTGGAAGAAGGGGGAAAAGGGGGGCGGACCCTCTGGTTCTATATACTGTAAATCCTTCAACTTTCCCTGGAGTTTTCCAGTGCTGCTCTGTCCAGAGCTTGCTCTTCCCCTGTTCTTCCAGCTGGTCTTCTGGGAGAGGGGCCTGCTGTGCTGATTCTCAGGTGTCCGCACCTGGGGAAGATCCCCCGCCTCCTGCCAGGTGCTGAGCTCAGTGGGAGCTGTTTATCCTGTGAGGCCTCTGTCCCCTGGCGGCCCCGCTCCGTCCCAGGCACAGGGTGACACCAGGAAGAACAACCACACTGGCCGCGGCCAGCTCTCCAGCCCTGGAGTCAGCTCCCACAGTAACTCCCACAGTCTCCCAGTCCACACTGGCCTGGATGCTCCTGGGGCAGGGGGTGCTGACCTGCACAGCTTGGGGGTGCCCGAGGGCAGGAGGGTCCTTGGGGTCTTGTGCCCTCCCCGCCTCCACCTGTCCTGGGGGGAGCACCGGATCCTGGGCTGTTTCCCCCCGGCGCTCTAGGATCTGGGGCCTGCGCTGCTAGAATCATGCTCCCTGGGCTGCGGCTCCCTGGGAAGGCAGCAGGGCAAAACACTCTCCGCCCAGAGCCCCCACCTGACCGACCGGCTTCTCCCCGAGGCCCCACCGGGTGCAGCTCCAGCCCTTTACCGAGCTCGGCCGCAGTGTGGGTGCACTCTCCCCGGGTGCCCCTCCTCTGCTAGTGACCCTGGGAGACTGGAGGCTCCACTGCACCCCTGTGCTTCTGCCCAGTATCCCTGATGAGCGCCTTTCCATCGGGGAAGAATCCAGAGCGGAGCTAAAGTCCGCTTCTCAGGAGCTGGGCTTTCCTGTCCCCCTCCCCAGGCTCCCGCAGGCTTTAGCCCAGCTCCTGGCAGGGCCCCTCCCCCACTGGATTCTTTTTTATTTTATTTATTCCACCTTCCTACCTTGTTAGAACCGAAAACCCTTCTCTCTGTAGCATTGAGGCTTTTGTCTCTTTAAATCTCAGATAGGATTCAGGGGTGCTCAGGATGGTTTGAAAGTTATCCAGGTAAGTGGGTGGGGCCGGGTGAGGTGAGGACCCTACCCCTGTGCCATCTTGCCTGAATCTCCCTGAAGACTATTCTCTAGTTAGTAAGATAACAGACTTAATGTCTTCCTTATAGTTCACTGTATTTTCTACTTCTTAAAATGAGCTTATATTACTTTTGGATGAGACAAAGTATTTTGAAAAACTAAAAATGTTTGTGATTAAGATCATATAAAGAAAACCCTTCGAGATTCTTAGAATTATTCAGAGACCCAGGCACACTTTCATTTCCCACAAGACTAAGACCTGCTTTTTACATAGCAAAAACAAAACAAAGATATGAGCTTACTTATCATCCTGAAGGCTAAGTTGTAACTTCTCTCTTGGTTCAGCTTCACTCTGGCTACTAGAAGATGACGCAGATGGAAGGGAAAACCTCCCTTCTACTAAATAAGAAGCCTCATTATCAGGATACCTACACAAAAACATTTTGTTTTGTTAATAATTAAATTAAGCATATTTAAAATTCACCATGACATTAGGGCCTCATGACTATAAAACCAACTGCTAGGTGATAAAAACAAATAGGTCCCCTGATGTTCAAAACCATCATCTCATGTGCAAAGCACTGAAAATCTATGTATCAGGAATGATGTGTATATGTATTAAACAAGTCACAGAAATCTTAAAGCTAAAAGTTTTTAGAATTAACTCCTTCATTCCAAAGATAAAGATAAAGCTTCTCACCAAATGTTTAGGTTGGGAGGAAGACAGGAAAGGAGTTAGATATTTAAGCATGGGCAAACTTTCCAGATCATCATACAAGATGGATGAACTGTACACATTACATATGGAGATGCAACTCAAATTACCAGCTACCAGTAAGACTGAACTAACACAAATCCAAAACACTGTGAACAGAGAAAACAATTAGTAGACCAAAAGGTCACTGGTACTCAGTTCCAAATCCACCCACCCACTACTGATTAAGGCAATGGAACCGGGCAGGAAACACATAAATGTTTTATAATAATTATATATATGAATATATATATAATAGACATATACATACAGATCATATGTTTATATATACAATATATGTAAAGCAAAAGCTCAAGCTTGGCTGAGAAATTTTTTTTAATTCATTTATTTGGGAGAGAGAGAGAAAAAGAAAATGTGCACATGTACCCGTGCAAGTGAGCAGGGGTGAGGGAGAGAATTCCCAAGCCAACTCCCCACTGAGTGTAGAGCCCAACACGGGGCTCAATGCCAGGATCCTGAGATCATGACCTGAGCCAAAACCAAAAGTCAGACTCTTAACTGATTGAGGCACCCAGGTGCCCTTTGGCCAAGAAATGTTTACAGGAAGTATCAGTGTGTATTGCAGGCTTTCTAGATCTTACCAAAAAAATCATCTGTTCAAGCAATTCTTTCCTGTTGTCAATACCAGAACTATTTCTAGCAAGTGTTGAAACAGCAACAGGCAAGCCAAGACTTGAACAAGGAGTGATATTTTCAAAAATCTCATTATTACCAAGTAATGAATAGTTTAAAAAGCTTGGAAATGATTTTTCAGTTACCCCTCAAAAATTTTCCATCTCACAGTGAAACGCCGGGACACCTGCACCCTGATGTTTATAGCAGCAATGTCCACAATAGCCAAACTGTGGAAGGAGCCTCAGTGTCCATCAAAAGATGAATGGATAAAGAAGATGTGGTCTATGTATACAATGGAATATTACTCAGCCATTAGAAACGACAAATACCCACCATTTGCTTCGACGTGGATGGAACTGGAGGGTATTATGCTGAGTGAAATAAGTCAATCAGAGAAGGACAAACATTATATGGTCTCATTCATTTGGGGAATATAAAAATAGTGAAAGGGAATAAAGAGGAGAGAAGAGAAAATAAGTCGGAAAAATCAAGAGAGGGTGATAGAACATGAGAGACTCAACTCTGGGAAACGAACAAGGGGTGGTGGAAAGGGAGGTGGGCAGGGGGTGGGGGTGACTGGGTGACGGGCACTGAGGAGGGCACTTGATGGGATGAGCATTTGGTGTTAGGCTATATGTTGGCAAATTGAACTCCAATTAAAAAAATTTTTAAAAAAATTTTCCATCTCACTGCAATAGTAAGTTTTTTTTAATCAAATATTACTACAAATTTTTAAAATAATTAAAAGCCTCACAAATCTTAGAAAACTAATAAATCTTAGGGAAAAATAATTTTCTGGAGTAGCACAAAGGAGATAAAATCAGCAAGCATTGAGAGGTAATTTTCATAATATTTTGCTACTTCATAGCAGAGACTATAAATGTCAAACTATCTTTTTATAATTAAAATAAACATAATAACAAAATACAATACAGCTTAATTTACTCCAGGTTTGCAATAGTAAAGAACAGCAGAAGATGTGGTCTATGTATACAATGGAATATTACTCACCCATTAGAAACGACAAATACCCACCATTTGCTTCGACATGGATGGACCTGGAGGGTATTATGCTGAGCAAAATAAGTCAATCGCAAAAGGACAAACATTATATGGTCTCATTCATTTGGAGAATATAAAAAATAGTGAAAGGGAATAAAGGGAAAGGGGAAAAAATGAGTGAAAATATCAGTGAGGGTGACAAAACATGAGAGACACCTAACTCTGGAAAATGAACACGGGGTAGTGGAAGGGGAGGTGGGCGGGGAGTTGGGGTGACTGGGTGATGGGCACTGAGGGGGGCACTTGGCAGGATGAGCACTGGGTGTTACGCTATATGTTGGCAAATTGAACTCCAATAAAAATTTTTTTAAAAAAAAGAATAGCAATTGCCACACTTATGTAGTAAAGAAGCAAAGACCCAACACTGAAGGAACACACAGATGATTTCAGGATGTACTTAAAGTCTACCTAGAATGAGTTAGGTACTCATTCTAACATGGAATAGAAAAAAAACTGAACCAGCAAAATCTAACCCCTGATTTCAGAAATTACTGTTAAGGATAAGTAAATGTTAATTCAAAAAGGAAGTCCACTAAAGGAAAAATCTAAGTTAAAGCATAGCTGGCACATATACAAGGCAAGAACCGTCAACATGTATACAAAGGACTAACTCTGGAAAACCCTGACACAGAATCTGTATTATTCTGGAGAGATTCTCCAGTCCACATTGGTTCTACTTAACCCTGCTCACAGTACTTAGGAGATGTTATCTCTGAAATATTTCAGAGTGTTTATCATGTAAGGGCTATATGGAATTCACTAACAAAAATTTAATCACAAAAGGCTCAATAAATGAGAGAGTATTGGCCCTATGCCTTGAAAAATGAGCAGAACCAAGTATGACATCAGGGGGCTTTTAATGATGACAAGTAAACAAGCAAAGGTGGAAGAGAATTCAGCTTTATTGCATACCCACTACCCCACTACCTTAACTCATTTATCCAATTTTATAAAAGAAGAAACAAACTGAGACTAAATTAGCTAAATTTACCCAAGATTGCACAATTAGGAAAATTCAAACCCAGGTCTGACTCCAAAATCCACTCAAAGCACTAAGTGTGTGATGGCAATAGCTAAGTGCTTCAATGTGTTTTGGCAATGTGTTTAGGTGTACAAAATAACACGGTGAATGACACCATGGAGTCTGATTCTAAAGACCTTAAAAGGTGTATTAGGAAGTACCTGTATTCTGCAGCCAGGGAAGGACTAATCCCAGCAGAGAAGGGGAGCGAGCCTAAAACCTGGAAGGATAATCAAAGAGCTACCACAATTGGTGAGATAGACAATGACGGACTATGCTGGGGCCAATGACAGAGGCTTGCAAGTATAGGTTTTGGGGGAACTGGGTTAACTTAATTACTCTATAGAGTAGAAAATGTGACTGTGAAATATCCATGCTCCTGTGGGAAGCTCACTTCTCCACCCCTGTCACCAACGCAGTGACATCCATTCGAGCAACTGGCCCTCCTCCTAACTGTTGTCAAATCTCTGTGCAGTCATTCCCACCAGCATGCAGTTAGTTCCCCATCTTTTAAAAAAGCCCTCCCCCTCTCATACCCTGTTGCCCCCCGGCAGCTCTCTCTGCACTCTCTTTACCACATACTCCTCCAAAAGGAATCACTACAGGTATCTTACACTCCTGTCATCTCCTGGACCCACTCCAGGCCGGCTCTTGTCCCACCACCCCATCAAAATGCTTGTCACCATCACCACTGAGCTCCCTGTTGCCAAACTCCATAATCCCACAGTCAATTTTCAGTCCCATTTTCTTTGTCCTAACAATATGGGATTTGTACTCTTTCCCCAACGAGCTACTTTCTTCACTGGTTCCCAAGACACAGATGTCTAGGTTCTCCAACCTCACCCAAGCTACTTCTTTCCTTCTCTTTGGCTAATTCCTCATCTCCTAGACCTCCACACAGTGAGGGTTTCAGGGCATGCTCCTGGATCCCTTCCACTGACTCACCCTCTCTGGGTGATTGCCCTCAGCTTCAGAGTTATTTATTTATTTATTTTTCATTCACGAGACACACACACACACACACACAGAAAGAGAAAGAGAGAGGGAGAGAGGCAGAGACCCAGGCAGAGAGAGAAGCAAGCTCCATGCAGGGAGCCTGATGTGGGACTCGATCCTGGGTCTACAGGATCATGCCCTGGGCTGAAGGCGGCGCTAAACCGCTGAGCCACCTGGACTGCCCAGCCTCAGAATTTTAAATGCAATATGAAATTTCTATCTCTAGTTTGGGCCTCTCCCCTGAACCCCAGATATGCAACTACTTACTAGACATTTCCACTTAGGCCTACCACCTATCACTTTTTAATCTAAACTATTACACAAGTCTTCCAAGTAGCCTTCCCACATCTAATCCGGTACTCATTAAGTTATTCATTCATTTACAGATCTGTAAACCACATTAAAATATATACCACATTCTGTATTCCTATTTAGAGTCAAATCCAAGAAAATTCAGATATAAAGCAAATATTCATGCATCAATCATTACAAACACAAACCATGAAACACACTCTACTTATCACTGGCAATGCAAATATAAAGGAGGATCTCTATTAATTACAACAGTGTTAAGTGCTGGGATGGAGATTGGCCATAGGTGCAGTGGCAATATAAGCCAGTGGAAGACGCCATCCAATACCTAGTCTTTCATTTCCAAAAAAAGATTACACTTGTTTAAACCATCCATGGACATACCACATTCCTAAAGTTCTCCTAAAAGGAAAAATTCCCTAAATTCCCTCTATATTGCATTTCCCACCCCTCTGCCATCACCTAAAGTGAAGAGAATACATTATTTTTTCTTTTACTGTATCTGAACTAAGTAGCTATGTCTGAGATTTCTCTTGCTATTTCTTTAAAGCAGGAGCCTCAAAATTTTACACTTGAATTCACTAATAATGCTTTAATTACATTCCTGGGTATATAAATTTTCATTTACTGTAGTCAGTAATTGTCTACACATACAATTAACCACATTCAAAAGCATAGGCTGTCAAGCTTTCCTAACATTCATCATTTACTCCGGGTGTTCTAAGAAATAATCGATAATTAGGTAGGCATTTAACATATTAGTTCAAAGTTTGAAATAGAAAGTAGAAATGTGGAGTACCTTCAGTGGAAATGGGGAAGACTCTGGAAGTAGCACATTTGAGTAAGCAGCATCACAAGCATCCAATTTAGGAAATGATTAATCTGAGATGTCTATTAGAAATGCAAGTGAGCTGCATCCATGCCTCTTTTGGACATTAAAAGTCGATTGATGAAAAAAAAAAGAAAAGAAAAGAAATGCAAGTGAGGAGTGCCTGGGTGGCTCAGTCGGTTAAGTGTCCAACTACTGACTTTGGCTCAAGTCATGATCTCAGGGCCATGAGATCGAGCCCTGTATCAGACTCCCTGCTCAGTGGGGAGTTGCTTGGGATTCTCTCTCTCCATTTGCCCTTCCTCCCAAAAAGTAACTAAATAAATCTTCTTTAAGATTTTATTTATTTTTTCATGAGAGCTACAGAGAGAGAGGCAGAAACATAGGCAGAACCCCAATGTTTATAGCAGCAATGTCCACAATAGCCAAACTGTGGAAGGAGCCTCAGTGTCCATCAAAAGATGAATGGATAAAGAAGATGTGGTCTATAGATATAGCGGAATATTACTCAGCCATTAGAAATGACAAATACTCACCATGTGCTTCAACATGGATGGAACTGGAGGGTATTATGCTGAGTGAAGTAAGTCAATCAGAGAAGGACAATCATTGTATGGTTTCACTCATACAGGGAATATAAAAAATAGTGAAAGGGATTATAGGGGAAAGGAGAGAAAATAAGTTGGAAAAATCAGAGAGGGTGACAAAACATGAGAGACTCCTAACTCTGGGAAACAAACAAGGGGTAGTGGAGGGGAAGTGGGTGGGGGAGGTGGGCAGGGGGATGGGGTGACTGGGTGATGGGCACTGAGGGGGGCACTTGATGGGCTGAGCACTGGGTATTATATGTTGGCAAATCAAACTTCACTAAATAAATATATATAAATATATATATATAAAAGAAACAGGGGATCCCTGGGTGGCGCAGCGGTTTAGCGCCTGCCTTTGGCCGAGGGTGCGATCCTGGAGACCCGGGATCGAATCCCACATCGGGCTCCCGTTGCATGGAGCCTGCTTCTCCCTCTGCCTATGTCTCTGCCTCTCTCTCTCTCTCTCTCTGTGACTATCATAAATTAAAAAAAAAAAAAATGAAGACTGTATTTAAAAAAAATAAATAAAAAGAAAATTAAAAAAAAAAAAAAAAAGAAAGAAACATAGGCAGAGGGAGACCCAAGCTCCCCATGGGGAGCCCAATGTGGGACTCAGTCCCAAGACCCTGGAATCATGACCTGAGCCCAAGGCAGACACTCAACCACTGAGCCACCCAGGTGCCCCTAAATCTTTTTAAAATAAGGAAATGCAAGTGAGGTTGGCAGGTACATATAGAATGCAGGGTAGGAGAAATATCTAAGTTGGAGAAATAGATGTGGGAGGTGATGTGTTTTAAACTGTGTTTAAAGCCTTCAGCAGAAAAAAAAAAAAAAAAAAGATTTCAGCAGAGGTGAGGTCCCTAAGGGGGTGAGGCCCATAGAAGAAAAGGAAACAGAACCAAACCCTCGACTCCTCAGAGCTAAGCAAGCTGATCAGAATGCACACCTAGAGCATACTGCAGTCTGGTTCTGTGTCTAGAAAGCACATAGACCAGGGAAGCCCAACCTTTAGTGTGCACAGGAATTTCCTGGACTTACAAAGACCTAGACAGGCTGGAGTAGAGCATGAGATTCTGGATTGATAACAAAGTAGGTGCTGCTGCTGCTGGTCTCCAGATCACAAATTTGGCAACAAACACATAGAGCAGGATTACGCACATATGGCTGTGCGTCAGTCTCCTCTGTAGGGTTTATTAAGTGATTCCTGGGCCCATGCCCAACATTCCAAGATGGTAGGTCTGCAGAGAGACCTGAGTATTTGGTAACAAAAGCACAAGCAATCCTGGGGCTTTGCCAGATAGGGAAGCATTGAAGAGAGTACTCATTGTGGGAAGGGGTCTTACATGAACATTTTTTAAGATTTTATTTACTTATTCATGAGAGACACAGAGAGGCAGAGACACAGGCAGAGGGAAAAGCAGGCTTCACGCAGGGAGCCGGAAGCAGGACCAATCCCAGGTCCCCAGGACCACGCCCTGGGCCGAAGGCGGCGCCAAACCACTGAGCCACCCAGGCTGCCCTTACATGCAAACTTAAATTGTTTTTTGTAGGAAAAAAATTCAAGATATGCTGGGAGAAACATTTTCTCTTCCATGGGATACAACTAGATGAAAGATTTAGGAAGTGGTTATTAGCTCAACATAAAGAAAAGCTCTCATTGCTAAAAGAGTAGACTTTCAATGTTCCCACCACAAAAAGAAAAAGAACTATGTATCATGATGCATGTGTTAGCCAAGGTTATGGTGGTAATCATTTTGCAGTATATAAATGTATCAAATCAACAGACTGTACACTTAAACTGACAATATGTCAATTATTTCTCAATGAAAGTGGGAAAAAATTCTGAATTCCTGATCTCTGCAAGTATTCCCTCATGGATTTCTTGTTCCTTATTTTGAACAACAGATTCCAAGTTGTTTTAATTGAAACTATATATATATATATATACACACACACACACAAAACTATATATAGAGAACTATATATAACTATATATTCTTATATATAAACATATAAACACATAAAATATAAAATATCCATAACAAATATAAATATTAAAGCATATTTTAAAATATATGAAATATATGTAAATTATATATATAGGGAAATATATACTATAGATAGATTACATAGACACATAGAGATAGTTAGAGAGTATTGGGCCTCATTTTATTTCAGAGAAAGCCACAGAACAGGCCTGAGGCTACACAACCAGTAACTGAATACACAATCCCACCCTAGGTCAAGGCCAAATAGGAACCACTGCCCCTGCTGCTGGGCACAGATGCCACAGCTCACATCACTGGACTCTGAGGCCAAGACTACTGTCGCTGCTGCTCCTTGCAGCTGGATGACACTGTGGCCACTCACCCCACCTGTGTCAGATGCATGCAGCACTGTCCCAGCTTCTGTGTCACCAGGTCCTAAGCCAGAGTCTGGCACGTGGTCACCAGACTGGTGGAGCCTCAGCCTGTGTTGAACTACAATGATGTTCGACATCATGGCTTTGATCTGGATTCCTCAGGAGTAATCACCAACACCCTTGCACTTGAACTCATTTATTCTAGTCTCTGCATTTCTA
The DNA here is from genome assembly GCF_053574225.1 of Canis aureus. NCBI lineage: Eukaryota > Metazoa > Chordata > Mammalia > Carnivora > Canidae > Canis > Canis aureus. Next base: position 72,359,136 of record NC_135617.1, on the reverse strand, counting down.
GCCACAGGATTGAGAGGCCATGCATTCCAGTGATTCCCAAAGTCACCCCTGTTGTAGGCAGACTCTAAGATGGCTCCAGTGTTCCCATCCTCTGGTATTCATGCCCTTGTGTGATACCCACTTTGGGAACAGAAGCTGGACTTGCTGGTAACAAATAAAATAGGGTGAAGTCATGCAGTGAATATCTGGGATCACCAGGAGACAAGATATGAGGGGCCTGAGGCCAATTATCTCAAGGTGGGCCATCTAAGCCAGGCTGGGCAAGTGCAGGTTTCTGATGGAACCCCATGCCAAGTGATGCTGCATTCCTTTACCATCTGAGAGATTTGTTCTCCAGATCTCAACTTCCACTACCACCACCATCGGACAGAAGGATGAGAGGTCACCAACAGGGATTCTGATTGTGGCTGCAATGAACAGGGAAATTCTGGGAAAAGGCCGGGAAGAGAAGGGAAGAAACCCAGACTCCCAAATGTAACAGCTAGTGAGCCCATGTATGCCCCCAGGGTAGCCCCGTGGTTCCAGAGAGAAGTCTCCAGTCTCCCTGTGCTGCCCCTGGGGCCCAGCTCTCCTTTATTCCAACAGTGTCCCAGGGAGCCCACAGCGGTCCCCCCTGTATACCTATCTCTGCTCATCATGAGAAGAGACCACTACGGCCACCCTATCCCAAAAGTCCTTTCCTCTTTCTATGCAGTAGTTCAGTTGTGTGCAACAGAAACCCAGCTAACAGTGGTGTCAGTGGGACAGCAGCTTATGTGTGTGTCCCATGTGTGAGGCAAGCCGTCTGGGGCTCTAGGGCAGCTCTACACCACAGGCTATCCAAACACAATGGTCACGATAACTCTGGGAAGTTGCTTGCCCTCATGAGCATGACCCAGAGGACTTAAGACTATGTCTGTGGTCCATGAGCAGGGCAGGGAGAACAGAAAAAGTTTCCCTCCTTTAAGGGCAACAGCTACTACCTCAGTCGACAGACACCAGAATGACCAAAATGTATTCACACCGACAAAAGGAGCCTCAAGGGAGGCTAATGAATGAGGCTATTTTTAATCTAAGTGACTGTGCTCCCATGAAATTGTCACTACGGAATAAGGATGACTTCTGCTTCACTTAAAGTTTAAAAAATCACCAGCGACAGAATTGTCATCGTCAATATCAAACTTGGACCAGATTTGTATGTAAATAGTGAGATGATCCCACAACAACTTGTTAATTGGGAACAAAGCAGTTGAAGAAAATTTTGAATTGCCATAGCAAGCCCCACCTCCATTTAACAGACACGTATTAAGCAGTAGTAGACATCAGGCTCTCTGCTAGTGAGAGAAACATAAAGGAATTCACCACGGGGTGAATAATTTGCTAAACATAAATTGTACAGTGCAGTCTGGGTGGCTTAGCGGTTTAGCACCGCCTTCAGCCCAGGGTGTGATCCTGGAGACCCGGGATCGAGTCCCATGTCGGGCTCCCTGCGTGGAGCCTGCTTCTCCCTCTGCCTGTGTCTCTGCCTCTTTCTGTCTCATGAATAAATAAATAAAATCTTTTTTTTTAATTTTTTTTAGTATTTTTTTTAATTTTTATTTATTTATGATAGTCACAGAGAGAGAGAGGCAGAGACACAGGCAGAGGGAGAAGCAGGCTCCATGCACCGGGAGCCCGACGTGGGATTCGATCCTGGGTCTCCAGGATCGCGCCCTGGGCCAAAGGCAGGCGCTAAACCGCTGTGCCACCCAGGGATTCCAATAAATAAAATCTTAAAAAAAACACACACACACACACAAATTGTACAACTGTTTTTGAGGAAACATCCTCCAGATGTTTATTGAGGCACTTACTGAGTACCTACTGTGTGCCAGGTGTTGTGCCACCTGCTAAGGACATAAAGAAGATGCAGACACATCTTTGTGATCTGTCTCATGCTGTTGAGGTTCCATGCCAATCCATGACTTTCCAGAAACCCTACTTGTCCTCAGTGGGAAGGAGCTGAGACTTGGAAAGAGAACTTTTGCCCATTTGGTCCAAAACTTAGTGGAAAGGTGTAGTTAGAGAATATGGACTTCCTAATGTAATTGGTTCATCAATACAAGAGAAAATTACTAAGAAATCATCTGGATGAAGGGAAAAAAAACAACAAAGTAGAATCACAAGAAGTGACTTTGTGGGATCCCATCTGAGGCAAGCTGGAATAGTGGGAGACCAGGATTTCCCTGGCAGCCTAACACAGTTAAGTTTAAAAAAAAAAGGTTTAGTTTAGTGATCGTGCTTTCCTAGATATTTAGAAGGTCTAACAAGTAAGGGGGGAAATATTCAGGGAGGACGACCTCTCAGGTTCCACAAAGTTGAGACAGACCTCTGCAAATGACAGCCATGATTCTCATATCTAGGACCCTGCTTTGATAACACAGCTCAGCCTGCAGACTATCTTGTCCAACAAGGAGCCCAGAGTGATAATTATCTTGTTCAGTGACTGTGCAGATGATGTATAAACACATCCAGTGTAAAGACCTTGTACCCTCCATTCCTGCCATCTGTCACCTAGAACATCCCATGCAGATGGATCTATAATAAGACCCTATGGTCTCCACCTCCTGGTCCACATGGCCTTGTAGAATCTCCTCCTACTGAGTGTGGGCAGGATTTGGAGTATATTCCAACCAATAAAATGTGGCAGTGGTGATGCTGGATCATATAAGATTATGACTTCCATCTTGCCAGCTTCTTCTCCACTTGCAAGTTTTGCTAAAGCAAGGAGTAGTGTGGGAAAGACCAGCAACTGAGGTCCGCCTCTCACCTACATCAAGCAAGACAATGAGGCTCCAGTCCACTGGCCCAGAAGGAACTATTCAGTCTTTCCCCATAAGGCAGCACTTCCCCCATAAGGCAGCACTTCCCTTTCTTTTTTTTTATTTTTTTTTTAAAGTTAATTTATTTTTTATTGGTGTTCAATTTACTAACATACAGAATAACCCCCAGTGCCCGTCACCCATTCACTCCCACCCCCCGCCCTCCTCCCCTTCTACTACCCCTAGTTCGTTTCCCAGAGTTAGCAGTCTTTACGTTCTGTCTCCCTTTCTGATATTTCCCACACATTTCTTCCCCCTTCCCTTATATTTCCTTTCACTATTATTTATATTCCCCAAATGAATGAGAACATAAAATGTTTGTCCTTCTCCGACTGGCTTACTTCACTCAGCATAATACCCTCCAGTTCCATCCACGTTGAAGCAAATGGTGGGTATTTGTCATTTCTAATAGCTGAGTAATATTCCATTGTATACATAAACCACAGCTTCTTTATCCATTCATCTTTCGATGGACACCGAGGCTCCTTCCACAGTTTGGCTATTGTGGCCATTGCTGCTATAAACATCGGGGTGCAGGTGTCCCGGCGTTTCATTGCATTTGTATCTTTGGGGTAAATCCCCAACAGTGCAATTGCTGGGTCGTAGGGCAGGTATATTTTTAACTGTTTGAGGAACCTCCACACAGTTTTCCAGAGTGGCTGCACCAGTTCACATTCCCACCAACAGTGTATGAGGGTTCCCTTTTCTCCGCATCCTCTCCAACATTTGTTGTTTCCTGCCTTGTTAATTTTCCCCATTCTCACTGGTGTGAGGTGGTATCTCATTGTGGTTTTGATTTGTATTTCCCGGATGGCAAGTGATGCAGAGCATTTTCTCATGTGCATGTTGGCCATGTCTATGTCTTCCTCTGTGAGATTTCTGTTCATGTCTTTTGCCCATTTCATGATTGGATTGTTTGTTTCTTTGGTGTTGAGTTTAATAAGTTCATAGCACTTCCCTTTCTTGAAGGCAGACGTTTTATTTTGCTTTTTAATTTAAATTCAGTTTAGGGATCCCTGGGTGGCGCAGCGGTTTGGCGCCTGCCTTTGGCCCAGGGCGCGATCCTGGAGACGCAGGATCGAATCCCACGTCAGGCTCCCGGTGCATGGAGCCTGCTTCTCCCTCTGCCTGTGTCTCTGCCTCTCTCTCTCTCTCTCTCTGTGACTATCATAAATAAATAAAATCTTTAAAAAAAATAATAATAATAAATAAATTCAGTTTAGTTGACATATATATTATTAGTTTCAGGGGTAGAATTTAGTGATTCATCAGATGCATGTAACACCCAGTGCTCATTACATCACGTGCCCTCCTTAATACCCATCACCCAGTTACCCCATCCTCCTACTCACCCCACCCCTGCTCCAGCCTGTTTCCTATAATTAACAGTATCTTATAGTTTGCTCCACTCTGTATTTTTATCTTATTTTTCCTTCCCTTTCCTTTGTTCATCTATTTTCTCTTTACAAATGTCAAGTTCTTAACCAAGTTCTTCCCTGCCTATAAAATGGGGTTGAAAGCAATCCCTATTTCATAGGGCTATTATGAGGTTTTTAATTCATGTACATCCCTTAAAACACTGACACTTTTATTAAGCAGAACCCAAAAAAGGAAGAGAGTCCACCAATTTAGCTTCTGTTTTCTTCTTCATACAATGAAGAGTATCAGTTCTGCCCAACACTCAGCATCCAAGCCCCTCTCACCTGCTATAGATGGAGAGTTGTTCTGTCACTTATAACCCATGGAGTGGGGGTAGAACCACCATAAAATGGCCACAGTGGAGGCAAGGCTGAGGAATTCTCAAAGCAACACTCACACAAACACATACATACAACCATATGTTTCTACATGCTCAGTTACACATATATATATACAAATCACCACAAATACTCATACACAAATCTATATATAGGACTGTGAACCTACCCAAACAGACACATACACGCATAACATATTCCTTTTACATATGCTAATTAAACTGCGGTCTGGCTTACTTCCACTTCATCTTTTTAAATATTTAGGGGAGAATTTAAAATGGTGGAGGAGTAGGGAACCCTAAGTTTTTCTGGTCCCACAAATACAGCTAGATAGTTATCAAATCATTCTGAACACTTGATACATCATCTGGAAACCTGAGAAGAGAAATGCTACAATTCCACAAATAGAAAAACAACCACTTTTTTAAAGGTAGGAAGTAAAAAAAAAAAAAAAAAGGTAGGAAGTACAGACAGTTGAATCTGTAGTGATATATCTGAGGATACAGTAGAGGGGAGGGAGCCTGCTTTAAAGGATACCGCAAAGTATTATAAGCAGCAGAGTGCAAAATCAGAACTTTGAAAAGTCAGCTACAGTGGCCTATGTTCCTGGCTTAGGGGTGCTTAGGTAGTGAAGCAGGATGGAAGCCCAGGTGGGACAGGGTGGTCTCAGGATCCCTGGGGTCACAAGAACGAGAGTATCTGAATATGACAGGTTCCCAGACATAAGAGTGGAGAAGCTGGCTGAAAACAGGGAGTCTACACGCCAGTTTTCTGCTTTGTGTTGTCATAAATCACAAACAGCCACATGTTTCATGAGGCTACTCTCTAGGCCCAGCAAAAAGCAGAAGCTCGGCAAGACCCTCCTCCCCAGTTGGGGAGGAGTAGCACAGGTCCCTGCTGCATAAGTCCATAAAATTTAGTGACCTGAAACTCAGTGGCATGCCTGAGATCAAAATGCTCCATCATGGGCAGCCCGGGTGGCTCAGCAGTTTAGAGCCTGCCTTTGGCCTGGGGTGCGATCCTGGAGTCCCGGGATCTAGTCCCGCATCAGGCTCCCTGCATGGAGCCTGCTTCTCCCTCTGCCTGTGTCTCTGCCTCTCTCTGTGTCTCTCATGAGTAAACAAATAAAATCTTAAAAAAAAAAAAAAAAAAAAAAAAAAACCTCCATCACAGGCCAGGTGAACAGAGTTCCAATGGAAACTGGAGACAGTGACTGACTGCTTTTCTGTGAGGGCTCACTGAAGAGTGGGGAGAATGAACTTTCAGCTCCAAGGCTGGACAGTGGGGTGCCACCATTCTCATCCTGCACAGGGGTGCTGAAAGCCTTCAGGGAACAACACAGCACCACCTAGGGGAGTCTGGAGCCTGGCCTCCTGGCAAGGGACACGCATTTACAGTATGTCAAGTCCACCTGAGAATCAGCACAGCAGGACCCTCCCTCAGAAGACCAGTACAACCAGTGGCACCAAGTTTGCTGATCATAGCAGGCTATGAAGATTCAGCTCTTGGGGAAGACAGTAAAAAGCATTGTTTTTTCTAGTCTTTAGGCTTTCAGTATTATTTTTTTCAGTTATTTTCTATTTTTTCACTTCTGTTTTTGTCCTTTTATAATTTCTTATATATAATACATATTTTTAGTTGTTTCCTTTTATTGAATTTTATTTTACTTTTATGTGTATATATATATATACACACACATACATATATATATATATGTTTTTCTATTTTCTTACTCTGCAATCTCGTTTCTTAACAAGCAGAACAAAACATACCCAGGATCTAGTTTTTTGTTCTCTTTTGTTTTGGTTTTTCTTCCATTGTTGTTGTTTTCTTTTTTTTCTTTTCTCTTCTAGACAAAATGACAAGATGGAGAAATTCACCCCAAAAGAAAGAACACGAGATAGTACTCATTGTCAGGAATTTAAGCAATATGGATATAAGAAGTCTGAACTAGGGACTCCTGGGTGGCTCAGCGGTTGAGTGCCTGCCTTTGGCCCAGGGCATGATCCTGGAAACCTGGGATCAAGTCCCACATAGGGCTCCCTGCATGGAGCCCGCTCCTCTCTCTGCCTATGTCTCTGCCTCTCTCTTTCTGTGTCTCTCATGAATAAATAAAATCTTAAAAAAAAGTCTGAATTAGAACTTAAAATAACAAGTATAAAGACACTAGCTGAGCTTGAAAAGAGCAGAGAAAACATTAGAGAATCCTTTACTGTAGAAATAAAGAAATAAAATCTAAAAAAAAAAAAAAAAAAAAAAAAAAAAAAAGAAATAAAATCTAGTCTGGCAGAAATTAAAAATGCTATTACCGAGATGCAGTCCCAAGGGGAGGCTACAAAAAAGATGAATGAAGCAGAAGAGTAAATCAGTGATACAGAAGATAAACTGATGGAAATAAGAAAGCTGAACAAAAAAAAAGAGACAAAGGAACCTATTAGATCATGAAGAGATACTTAGAAAACACAGCAATTCCATAAAGGGAAATAATACCTATATAAGTGGGAACCCATCATGCTAATAGACATCAAAAGGATAGTGGGGGGCGCCTGGGTGGCTCAGTTGGCTAAATGTCTGTGGCTCAGGTAATGATCCCAGGGTCCTGAGATCAAGCTCCACATCAGGCTCCTTGCTCAACAAGGAGCCTGCTTCTCCTTCTCCCTCTGCCTGCTGCTCCCCTTGCCTGTGTTCGTTCTCTCTCTCTCTCTCTGTCAAATAAAAAAATAAAGTCTTAAAACAAACAAATAAATAAATAAATAAATAAATAAATAAATAAATAAATAAAGTCTTTAAAAAAAAACCTGGGGAAGCCATCCTTGTACTGGACAAATTAGAGCTTAAACCATAGATATTAAAAGAGGAAGGAGAACACTATATCAATAAAAGGGTCTACCCAACAAGAAGATCTAACAAGCGTAAATATTTATGTCCCTAACTTGGGAGCAGCCAATTATATAAACCAAGTAATAACAAAATTAAAGAAACACATGGATACTAATACAATGAATAGTAGGGGACTTTAACACCCCATTCACAGCAATGGACAGATTATCTAGGCAGAAAATCAACAAAGAAACAAAGGGTTTTTTTGTTTTGTTTTGTTTTGTTTTTTTGGAAACAAGGGTTTTGAATGACACAGTGGACTTCAAGGATATATATTCAGAGCATTTATCCTAAAGCAACAGAATACACATTCTTCTCGATCACACATGGAACATTCTCCAGAATAGACCACAACCTGGGTCACAAATCTGGCCTTGACCAGTACCAAAAGATTCAGATTGATTCAGATTATTCCCTGCATATTTTCTTTTTTTTTTTTTTTTTGGGGGGGGGGGTTCCCTGCATATTTTCAAACCACAATGCTTTGAAACCTGAACTCAGTCACAAGGGAAAATTCAGACAGAACACAAATACATGGAGATTAAAGAGCATTCTACTATGGAATGAATGGGTTTACTGAGAAATTAAAGAAAAATTAAAATGATTCATACAAACTAATGAAAATGAAAGCACAACAGCTCAAAACCTTTGGGATACAGCGAGGGAAGTACATTTCAATACAAGCCTCTCCCAAAATATTAGAAAAACCTCAGGCACCTGCTGGCTCAGTCAACCATCTGCCTTTGGCTCAAGTCATAATCTCAGAGTCCTGGGATCCAGCCCTGCATCAGGCTCCTTGCTTGGCAGAGAACCTGCACCTTCCCTCCTTCTGCTGCTCCCCCTCCTTGTGCGCACATATGCTCTCTCTTCCTCTTCAGATTAATAAAATCTTTGAAAAAAAAAAAAAAAGAACTAGAAAAATCACAAATGCACAAGGAAACCTTACACCTAAAAGAGCTGGAGAAGGAACAGCAAATAAAGCCTAAATTCAGTAGGAGAATAGAAATAAAGATTAGAGCAGAAATCAATGATATACAAGTCAGAAGAACAGTAGAACAGATCAACAAAACGAGGAGCTGGTTTTCTGAAAGAATTAATAAGACAGATAAACCCTTGCCAGACTTACAAAAAATAAAAAGAGACAGGACTCAAATAAATAAAATCATAATGAAATGAAAGAGGAGAAATAAATGAAAGAGGAGAAATCACAACCAACACCAAAGAAATACAATTATAAGAGAACATTATGAGCAATTATATGCCAACATATTAGGCAATCTGGAAGAAATGGATGCATTCCTAGAAACATTTAAACTAACAAAACTGAAACAGGAAGAAACAGAAAACCTGAATAGACCCATAGCCAGCAAGGAAATTGAAACAGTAATCAAAAGTCTCCCAACAAATAAGAGTCCAGGGCCAGACAGCCCCCCAGTGGAATTCTACCAAACATTTAAAGAAAAATTAATACCTAGTCTTCTGAAGCTGTTTCAAAAAATAGAAAAGGAAGGGAAACTTCTAAACTCATTCTATAAGGCCAGCATTACCTTGAACCCAAAACCAAAGACCCCACCGAAAAGGAGAATTACAGATCGATATCCCTGATGAACATGGATGCCAAAATTCTCATTAAAATACTAGCCAGGGGAAAAAAAAAAATACTAGCCAGGGGATCCCTGGGTGGCTCAGCGGTTTAGCGCCTGCCTTTGGCCCAGGGAGCGATCCTGGAGTCCCAGGATCAAGTCCCGCGTCGGGCTCTCGGCTTCTCCCTCCTCCTGTGTCTCTGCCTCTCTCTCTCTCTTTTCTCTCTATGTCTATCATAAATCAATCAATCAATCAATCTTAAAAAAAAAAAAAATACTAGCCAATAGGATCCAATAGGACATCAAAAGAATTATTCACCATGACCAAGTGGGATTTATTCCTGGGCTGCAAGAGTGGTTCAATATCCACAAATAAATCAATGTACTATACCACATTAGTAAAAGAAAGGACAAGAACCGGGGATCCCTGGGTGGCTCAGTGGTTTATAGCACCTGCCTTTGGCCCAAGGCGTGATCCTGGAGTCCCGGGATCAAGTCCCACGTTGGGCTCCCTGCATGAAGCCTGCTTCTCCCTCTGCCTGTGTCTCTGCCTCTCTCTCTGTGTGTGTGTGTCTTTCATGAATAAATAAAATCTTAAAAAAAAAAACAAGGGACAAGAACCAAATGATCATATGATCATCTCAATAGATGCAGAAAAAGCATCTGACAACATAAAGCGTTCTTTCTTAATAAAAACTCCCTGCCATGTAGGGACAGGAAGAACATAACTCAATATCACAAAAGCCATCTATGAAAAACCCACAGTGAATATCATCCTCAACAGGGAAAAACAGAGCTTTTCCCCTAAGATCAGGAACATGAAAAGGATGTCCACTCTCACCTCTGTTGTCCAACATAGTACTGGAAGTCTTAGCCTTCACAATCAGACAACAAAAAAGAAATTAACAACTAAGTAGTAAAACTTTCACTCTTCGTAAATGATATGATACTTTATGTGGAAAACCCAAAAGGTTCCACTCCAAAATTGGCAGAACTGATACAGGAATTCAGCAACATGGCAGGACACAAAATCAATGCACAGAAAAAGAAAAAAAAATGCACAGAAATCAGTTGCATTTCTACACTAACAATGAGGCAGAAAAAAGAGAAGTCAAGGAATTGTTTCCATTTACAATTGCACCAAAAACCATTAGATACCTAGAAATAAACCTAACCAAAGAGGTAAAGGATCTGTACCCTAAAAACTGCAGAACACTTATGAAAAAAATTGAGGGAGACAAAGAGATGGGAAAACATTCCACGCTCATGCATTAGATGAATGAATATTGTGAAAATGTCTATGTTACCCAGAGCAATCAACACATTCAGTGCAATCCCTATCAAAATACCATGGACATTTTTCACAGAGCTGGAACAAATAATCCTAAGATTTGTATGGAACCAGAAAAAAACTCAAATAGCCAAAGGAATGTTGAAAAAGAAAACCAAAGCTGGGGACATCACAATGCCTGACTTCAAGCTGTTTTACAAAGCTGTGATCATCAGGACAGTATGGTACTGGCACACAAACACATAGATCAATAGAACAGAGAACACAGAAATGAACCCTCAACTCTATGGTCAATTTATCTTTGACAAAGCAGGAGAGAATATCCACTGGAAAAAGACAGTCTCTTCAATAAATCGTGTTGGAAAATTTTCATGTAGAAGAATGAAACTGGACCGTTTTCTTATACCATCCACAAAAATAAACTCCAAAAGGATGAGAGACAAAAATCCATCAAAATCCTAGAGAACACGCAGCAATCTCTTTGACCTCGGCCACAGCAACTTCTTGCTATACCTGTCTCCAAAGGCAAGGGAAACAAAGACAATAATGAACTATTGGGACTTCAAGATAGAAAGCTTCTGCACAGCAAAGGAAACAGTCAACAAAAGTAAGCAACCTAGAGAACGGGGGATGATATTTGCAAATGACTTATGAGATAAAGGGCTAGTATCCAACATCTGTAAAGAACTTATCAGGGATCCCTGGGTGGCGCAGTGGTTTGGCGCCTGCCTTTGGCCCAGGGCGCGATCTTGGAGACCCAGGATCGAATCCCACATAGGGCTCCCGGGGCATGGAGCCTGCTTCTCCCTCTGCCTGTGTCTCTGCCTCTCTCTCTCTCTCTCTCTCTCTCTGTGACTATCATAAATAAATAAAAAAATTAAAAAAAAAAAAAAAGAACTTATCAAACTCAGTGGTATATGCATACAATGGAATATTACTCAGCCATTAGAAACGACAAAAACCTACCATTTGCTTCATCCTGGATGGAACTGGAGGGTATTATGCTGAGTGAAATAAGTCAATCAGAGAAGGACAAACATTATATGGTCTCATTCATTTGGGGAATATAAAAAATAGTGAAAGGGAATAAAGGGGAAAGGAGAGAACATGAGTGGGAAATATCAGAGAGGGTGACAGAACATGAGAGACTCCTAACTCTGGGAAACGAACAAGGGGTGGTAGAAAGGGAGGTGGGCAGGGGGTTGCGGTGACTGGGTGACGGGCCTTGATGGGATGAGCATTGGGTGTTATATGTTGGCAAATTGAACTCTAATAAAAAGAAATTAAAAAAAAAAAAAAAGAACTTATCAAACTCAGCACCCAAAAAAACAATCCAGTCAAGAAATGCAGAGAAGACATAACTAGACATTTCTCTAAGGAAGACATACATATGGCCAACAGACAATGAAAAAATACTATCAATCAGGATCATGAAATTACAGATCAAAACCGCAATGAGATACCACCTCACACCAGTCAGAATGGCTAAAATTAACAATTCAGGAAACAACAGGTGTTGGTGAGGAAGCAGAGATAGAGGGCCTCTTCCACTGTTGGTGGGAATGCAAACTAGTGCAGCCGTTCTGGAAAACACGATGGAGAGAAGTTCTTCAAGAAGTTAAAAAGTTAAAAATAGTTCTAAGCCAGGACCCAGTAATTGCACTACCAAGTATTTATCCAAAAGATACAAACATAGTGATTTAAAGGGGCACAAGCACCCCCAATGATAAACATAAAAGCAGCAATATCCATAAAAGCAAAACTATGGAAAGAGCCCAGATGTCCATTAACAGATGAATGGATAGGGGATCCCTGGGTGGCTCAGCGGTTTAGCGCCTGCCTTTGGCCTGGGGTGCGATCCTGGAGTCCCAGGATCGAGTCCCACGTCGGGCTCCCAGCATGGAGCCTGCTTCTCCCTCCTCCTGTGTCTCTGCCTCTCTCTCTCTCTCTTTCTATGTCTACTACAAATAAATAAACAAATAAAATCTTAAAAAAAAAAAAAAAGGTGAATGGATAAAATAAAATATTCCATTGTATATACTACTTAGCCATCAAAAATAATGAAATCTTACCATTTGCAAGGACATAAATGGAACTAGAAGGTATCATGCTCAGCAAAGTCAGAGAATGACAAATATCATATGATTTCACTCCTTTTTTTTTTTTTTTTAATTTTTATTTATTTATGATAGTCACAGAGAGAGAGAGGCAGAGACACAGGCAGAGGGAGAAGCAGGCTCCATGCACCGGGAGCCTGACGTGGGATTCGATCCCAGGTCTCCAGGATCGCGCCCTGGGCCAAAGGCAGGCGCCAAACCGCTGCGCCACCCAGGGTCCCATATGATTTCACTCCTATGTGGAATTTATGAAATAAAACAGATGAACATAGGCAAAGGAAAGAAAAAATAAAGACAAAATCAGAAAGGGATACAAATTGTAAGAGATCCTTAACTACAGGAAACAAACTGAGGGTTGCTGTAGGAGGAACGGGGTAACTGAGTGACAGGCATTAAAGGAGGGCACTTAAAGTGATGAGCACTGGGTGTTAAACAAGAAGTTGAAAACAAAATTTTAGGGACCCTTGGGTGGCTCAGTGGTTGAGCGTCTGGCTTTCGGCTCAGGGAGTGATCCCAGGGTCCTAGGATTGAATCCCACATCAGGCTCCCTCCAGGGAGCCTGCTTCTCCCTCTGCCAATGTCTCTGCCTTTCTGTCTCTCATGAATAAATAAAGAAAAATTAAAACAAATTTTTTTTAATTCCATTTCATCTCATTACTGTAATTCATTTTTGCATACTCCTGTGGTGGAAATCCCTTGATCTATATAAATCAACATTATAACTCAACATTATTTCATGTCTCCTGAACTAAAATCCCTTTCAATTCTGAACAAGGAATATGATTCTTGGTTGAAATATCCTACTATACTCATAAATCTCAGCCTATGAAGTTTCACAAGTCATAACAAATGTGGGTTAAGATTTGAGATATCTTTTTTTACTATTTTGTGTATTACCATATAGACAGAAGAGATCATAGCATTGTGTTCACCTTCTTTCCCAACTACTCTCTTGAAAAATCCTGGGTACTTCATTATTGTTTTATGTCACAGGTTGGTAAACTATGGTTTGCTACCTGTGTTTAGATGGCCTGCAAGCTAAGAATGGTTTTTACATTTTTAAATGATTGGAGATTAAATCAAAATAAAAATATTTTATTTATATTTTTTAAAGATTTTATTTACTTATTCATGAGACCCACTGAGAGAGAGGCAGAGACACCAAGAGAGGGAGAAGCAGGCTCCTTGCAGGCAACCCATTGTGGGACTCCATCCCTGGTCCCAGGATCACACCCTGAGCCAAAGGCAGATGCTCAACCACTGAGCCACCCAGGCGTCCCAAAATAAGTATTTTATGACATATGAGAGTCAAATTTGTGCCCATACAGAAAGTTTTATTAACAAAGCAATGTCTGATTCCTTTGGTATTGTCTAACACTGTTTTCACATTATAAATACAGAAGAAGGGTATGGGCCTCAAAGAGGAAAACGCAGCTTATCCGGTTCTTTACAGGAAAGGTTCGCCAACCCCTATTCTATGTCATATTGTTTTACCTAAACATTCCCCTATCTTTCCTTCCATATTCAACATAAAGTCTTGTTAATAATCAGTCTCCAGGGGATCCCTGGGTGGCGCAGCGGTTTGGCGCCTGCCTTTGGCCCAGGGCGCGATCCTGGAGACCCAGGATCAAATCCCACATCGGGCTCCCGGTGCATGGAGCCTGCTTCTCCCTCTGCCTGTGTCTCTGCCTCTCTCTCTTTCTCTCTCTGTGACTATCATAAATAAATAAAAATAAAAAAAAAAAATAATAATCAGTCTCCAGGTAAACACATTCTTCATAGACCTTTGAAATGCACTTCCTCCTGGGAATGGTCACCTACAAATCGAAAGCCAGAATGGAATGCTAGTTACAAATGAACAAATCAAAACCAGAACCAAACCTCACCACCATTATTATCCTCCCTCCAAAGCAAAGCTGAAGAGGCTGGCCACCCCCGGACCCCCGATAGCGGCTTTCAAACTACCCTATCTTAGAATTGAGGCATTTTGTAAACTAAATTTTACCCCTAAAATTCCTAAGAGTCAAATAACAATGAGAAAAAAGGTAAATGTAATTTTCCCAAGTTTAATCGTCTTCAAATCATTGGCTACCAGAAAATAAGAGCAAGCAGACCGATTTTATTTAGTATGCATGATTCTAAATCCCTGTACCCTGTACACTTGATATTTCCTACAAATAAACAATTTCTGGCTCTTAGGATAAAAGGTTAAATACTACACTGTGTAAACGACATCACAACTTACACAGGAACAAAATGGGTCACTGGGCCTTTTGCTTTGTATCCTCCACTCCTCGCTCGGCAAGGCGAGCGGCAGAATGGCAGGACTAGGTCTTGCACTCCAGCGGGGCAGGTAAACAATGTCTTTACAGCCCGCCTAGAAAGGGTAGGGCGAGGAGCTGCTGAAGCCCACGGCAGGGAAACTTAGCTAATCCTGGAATGTTAAAAGGCTAAAACTCACCGAGTCGGAAGTGACGTGCCAGCTGAGCCCCGCAGGTCGGCCACGTAACTGGCCGCCGCCTCGGTCGACACCTGCTTCTGGACGGGGCTGAACAGAGGAGAAGTGTAGCTCAAAGTCCGCAAGCGGCCTGACCCTATCCCTCGCGGCTCACGGACCCACGCGGGCCAGCAAGCGTGGCCGGAGCCAGGCCCCGCAGCCCGAGGGGCCAGCCGGCTGCCCCCGCGCCCAGCGGCGCCCTGCGGGCCATGGGGCTTCAGCGCCCAACCAGGCGCATGCGCGGCCCTCTTTCTCCAGAGGATTCCTGCGGTCACCGGGACGCCCACATTCCAGCCACCTGCCCCTCGGGGTCCCTTCTCGCTCTTGCCTCCTCCGGCCGCCTCTCACCTCTGGCCCCGCGCCTCCTCCTTCTCCCGCGAGGACCGCTCGACCTGCCCGCGGCGGCCGGCCGACACCCCGGCTCCCACTGACACGAGCCTCTCGGCGCGGCTTCCGCTTCCGGCGAGTATTGTGTGTCGCGCCGCGGGGCGGGGGCGGGGGGAGGAGGAAGGAGGGAGGCAGCGCTCCGGCGGCTCCGCGCCCCGCACTCCCGGACCTGAAGCCGGGAAGGTAGGTGCCGTCCCGCCGCCGCGCCCGGGCCCTGGGGCCTGCCCCCGCCGGCCGGCTCCGCACGCCGCGTCCCAGCGCCCCGCGACTGCGTCACCGGCCCCCCGCACGTAACCACAGCTGCCTCCGCCCGCCTCGGGCCCGGGCGGACGTTTTGCCGCCCCGGCGACGTCAGCGCGTCCGGCGTTGCTTGGCTACCCCGCCGTTCCCCCGTCCCGCTGCCGCTCGCCTCCCCGGGTGAACCTCTGACGCCGTCACCGCGGGCCCCGGCTGCGTCATAGCGGCGGGCATCCCACCTCCACGTCACACCTCCTCCTCACCTGGACACGCTGTCCTCCCTCCCTGTCAACCGCGACGCTTCCTCTCCCCCTCCACTCCCCCTACGCCACATCTGGCGAGAGAAGATGGAGACGAGGGTGGGACTGAGCTTTGGACGACGCTCAGGAGAGGGTCGCAAGGTGGGACCCCGGACAGTGGTAGAAACAAAACGAGGACGTCCCTGAAGTTTGCCCTTCTACTGAGATGCGAGGAATAGAGAGAACGAAATGACCAACCCAGAGGCGCCTGAGGCCTCACTGTGGCTGTGACTCCAAGTCCTCTCTGTGCTTCCCTGACCTTTTCCCCATTTCTCTTTCACACCACTTCTTTGCCAGTCTAGATCCACCCCGGTCCCTAACTCACCGCAGGTGAGGAGGCCACCTAATTTCTGGAAGCAAGGGGCAGGTTCACTAGTCCAAGTTGGATTCCTTTCGGAAAAGAAAAAGTCATCTGACTGAACTTCTCTCCTGGTTGAGGGAAGAATTCAGGTCCAAATAAGTTATCAGCTACTACGCCAAATTAAAACACTTTCAATGTATGTCATTGATATATATAATAATCATTGTCACTCATTACATGTCCACTTCTCCCTTAGCACTTAGAGTTAACTATATTTCCTTTCTTCTCTTGGGTCACTTGGTATGCAAGGGAAGGGATAGGGGCTAGAGAAAGCAAATATTTCAGGGATAAAAGTGGTGAATTTCAAGGAAGGAGTGGGGGACCAGCCTTCTGCCTTATAAATCTCTTTGATGCATTTCCAATATTTTGAGCCTTCACTTAAGGGAGACTTTGTCTCATTATGTTTCTCTAATTCCCAACCACTCCAGGTCCTATTAATTGGAGGCACAGTACCTCCAAGGAATTAGTTATCAATAGCTGTTTCAAAAGACTCCATTTACTGCTGGATATTTAGAAAAGGCTTGTCAGCCCTCCTTTCAAGAAGTATCGACTAATACTCTCTTTAGTGTATTTGCACATATTTATCACTTCTCAGCAGTTCCAAATGTCCAAATGCACGCAAAGAAATGGGGTGTTGAGTGAATCATTTCATTCCAAGAAGGTGCACTTCCTCTAGACTAGTCTGATAAAAGGAAGAATATCAATTTTTTCTGAAAAGAAGAGCTTGTCACTCTTGCCTAACTTACTCCTTCTATTACCCTTTGAAAAAGTGAGAGAACAGTGGCAGAGAAGGTTATATTCCAAGGGGCTATTGTAATAAAGTTCTTCTGTAATACAAAACTTTAAAATATACTTAAGAAATCTTAATACTTTGGCTTTTATGGCACTTTTCACTTTCCCAACTTCCTTTCTCATCTATTAGAAGAAATATGTCAAACTAGGGATACTTTGGTCTGTTTTTAAGATACATGTGGGGTAAGTCTGGATCAGGAGAGTTCTGCTAGGCCAGAGTTGAAGGAAGCCTCTAACAAGCAAAAGTAGAGGTAAAGACAAAAGAGATTGGTGATTGGGTGTCAGTGTTCTGAGGAGGGAAAAAAAAAATAGATACCCAGGAGTCACGGGTTTTGAAAACAAAGAGGTTGAGGGGCACGTGGGTGGCTCAGTCAGTTAAGCATCCAACTCTTGACCTCAGCTTGGGTCTTGATCTCAGGGTCATGAGACTCATGTGTTGGGCTCCACATTGGGCACAGAGCCTACTTTAAAAAGGGAGAGAGAAGGAGAGGGAGGTTGAATCTAGCGGAAAAGAAGATGTAAAATACCAAGATAGGGCCAACTGGAGTTAGGATTTATCATGGGAGTAAATGTCAGGCCAGGGATACAAAAATATTAAACCCCCAACTAATATTTTTCTCTCTCTGCCCCCTTTCATCCCTAAGTTAAATAATGGCAGAGACAAGTCTGTTAGAGGCTGGGGCCTCTGCAGCCTCCACAGCTGCAGCTCTGGAGAACTTACAGGTGGAAGCGAGTTGCTCTGTGTGCCTGGAGTACCTGAAGGAGCCTGTCATCATTGAGTGTGGGCACAACTTCTGCAAAGCTTGTATCACTCGCTGGTGGGAGGACCTAGAGAGGGACTTTCCTTGTCCTGTCTGTCGAAAAACATCCCGCTACCGCAGTCTTCGGCCTAATCGACAACTAGGCAGTATGGTGGAAATTGCCAAGCAGCTCCAGGCTGTCAAGCGGAAGATCCGAGATGAGAGCCTCTGCCCCCAGCACCATGAGGCCCTCAGCCTCTTTTGCTATGAGGATCAGGAGGCTGTATGTTTGATATGTGCAATTTCCCACACCCACCGGGCCCACACCGTCGTGCCACTGGATGATGCCACACAGGAGTACAAGGTGGGGAACCAGACACATGATGCCAATGTGGGACAAGAGGGAGGAGCGCAGAGGATGGGAGACTCCCTGGGTAGAGGATCCTAAGCTCCTGAGGGCAAGACTGCATCTGGCCTTACTCTCTAGTCCCTTCAAAGCTACATACACAGAGGGCACACTGTGCATCTGATCAGCTATCCTCAAGCATGAAGAAGAGCAGTTTTGAGGAGTGCCTCAAAATTGCCTTCTGACTTTTCATAACATTTGAGTCTTATGGGTGTATGCATGGTCTTACGTCATTTTTCTTTAAATGAATGAAACCATTTGGAGATGATCAAACTTAGGAAGAATTGAAAGTGGTCTGGTTTCTTCATTCTGTCCTCCTGCTCAGAATGTTCCTTATTTTCCCATTGGTATTGGAAATACATAACATCAGTTTAGACTGATCCTCACCAGACTAAGCTGAATTCATCTGTCATTTACATCTTCCTAGATAATGGAAATGTGGCATCTGATTTAATTACTGTTGGGACACAGGGTATATATTTGAGTAATAGGAACTAAAGATTTTAATACTAGGCACTGAACAAGTATTTTGTTTAATTATGTTAATATTGGAAACAAGATTTAAGGTGATTTACAGTGTAAGTAATAAAGACTTTATATTTGCTGGTGCTTTGAGTTGGATGGGAGGACAAGTATAAAGGATATCAGAGTTCAAAAAGTCACTTTGACCATAATAGGCAGTCACTTGAGTAAGAAAGTGATAGGATTGGGGAAGGACATGGAGTTGGTGACAGCTGGACAACTGTGAGATTCAGTGAGAGGGAAGTTTGGTGGGTAAGGAGGATGATGGGGACAGGCTGGTGGCAGGAGGAGAGAGCAGAAGTTGACATCCCAAATGACAGGCAAAGAAGGGAGTAGAACCAAGAGGTGGAGAGATGGATAGGAAGCAAATAAATGGTTTAGGATAAATGGGTTAACCTCTGAATGTAGGGTGTTCCAGCCAACCCCAAATGCCACCTCTTCCACTTCCCACCCTCAGGAAAAACTGCAGAAGTGCCTGGAGCCCCTGGAGCAGAAGCTGCAGGAGATTACCCGCTGCAAGTCCTCTGAGGAGAAGAAGCCCGGAGAGCTCAAGGTAAAGGCACAAGATTCCATTTGGGCTGCTCTGCAGGCGGTTAACTACACATTAACCACACATTATTTAATCTACCAGTCCTGATTCATTAGAAAAATGCTGTTCTCTCAAAAACAATGGCTTCTTTGTCACTATATGTTGCACTTAAATTATTTGTCATGAATTAAGTATTGAAGAGAAGGATATTAGAGATGAAGGAAGGATAGACAGGACATCTTACATGTGGAGATTTGAGGGAGTTCATGCCCGTTGGTCTCCTTTTTTCTTGTAAAGAAGGGAGAGAGTAGGAATAGGAGTCCTTAGAGGGATTGAGGAGAGGAGAATTGGAAGGTCCACTGGGGAGAAAGAAAGAAGAAGCTGAAAAAAAAAAAAAAAAAAAAAAAAAAGAAGCTGGCAAAGAGCTCCCAGAGAGAGACTTTAGGCCCACATTCTCTTAAGTTAGCCCAGGAATGCTAGATAATGTTAGTCCATTTCTAGACTCTTCCTCTCTGCATCCTACATCTATAAGATTCTATCTATCCTTCAGGCAGGATGAAAGCCACTTCCTATGCAGCCTTCCTTGAAGCTTTAGAAATTAACTTTCTTAATTTGCATATAATTTTGGTTCTCTTTCATAGCATTACCATATTTGTAGCATGATAGTTTGGTATCTGACTTATTTATAGGACAGTAAACAGTTCTTTAGTGGCAGTAATAACTAAATGTTTATTGAGTCCCAGGTATTAATTCATTGGGTGCCATGACATTCCAAACTTACAGGGTTATATTAGGTTTTAAGGTTCTGCCCAGGTTAGAGTTCTAAGAGTTCAGGACAATGAACATGTGAGACCTAGAGGAGCTATAAGACAAAGGAAAGGGAGTCCTGAAGGTCTTCTTTAGCGAGGGTGAACTTAGATGCCTTGTAAAGTAGGTATTATTACCCCCAGTTATCTCAAGAGGAAACAAAACCTGAATAAGTATCTAGTCCAAGATCACACAGCCAATATGTGGCAAAATCAGGGATACTAGCTCTGCATTTATCAATAAATATATATTAAACTTCCAAATTCTGTATTTGACACTGGGGAACAATGATGAACAAAAACACGGTCCCTGTCCTGCTTGAGCTTACAAATGAAGTGGAGAAAATAGATAATGACATGGCACAAAAAGCACAGTTGCAAATTCATAAGAAGACAAATAGAAATTGGACCTCATTAAAAGCATCCAGAAGAAACAATGAGTTCTTGGAGTTGAGATTTAGGGATCACCAGAAATTAAACACAAGTTCGAAAATAATAGAAACACTAATTTTTTTAACAATGACAACATTTTGACAGAAAGCAAGTATTATTAAGTATTACTAAGTATACCTTAGTACTTTATATATTTGAATAAAGCAAGCATTTGAATTTTTTAAATTTTTAACTAATTTTGATTGCAAAGGTGAACTTTAAAAAAAAGTTCTTTGTTCTTTTGGAGGGCTCCTGAGAAACTTAAAATATGTGAAAACGAAGCTTATTCCCAGTCTTAACTTTCCTGTTCCTGTTGATCACCTTCTTAAAGGTAAAGGATAAAGAGGGGAATAAAAATTTTTTAAAACCTTCTAAATGCTTGAGCAGAACTGTGATGATTTAAAAATTCAGAGGTCTCTAAAACTACCACCAACATTCCTTTTGTGACCATTTGAATTCTCCTTCCTACCTCTCCCTCAACCCTACTTCCAGAATCAGACCCAGTGCCCCCTTTTAAAAATAAATAATTAGTAATTAACCACACTGAAGTGAAAACTAGGCAAAATAGCTTATCTGCGTAATTTTAAAAACAGACTGCGCCACCCAAATACACCCACACAACATAAAGGAAAGTGATTTAGATAAAATCTGTTATATAAATATTTGGGCACGAATACCCTGAAAGACCCGCAGTGTGTTTTATCTTTGTATGTATACATGATGTCATAAACAATGCAACAAACACAGATTCAGACTGAAATAATTGCATAGTAATGTTGACAAGCACCACAAGCAACTTAGCTCTTGATGACATAATTTTTCAAAATTATAAGTAACTTTTGGTAAAGTTCTAAGAAAAACAAAATGCAGTCTTAGTTTTATTCAGCCGTTTCTGAAAAAAAAAATTCAGGTGTATTAAAATTGGGTAAGGATTACTCTGTTTATGTATAAAATGACATTCAAATCCAGGTCTATGTTTTTAAATATACAGCAGAACATAGAAAATGGTGCAGGACAGTGCATTGTCACAGAGTCATCTCACATATTGTAGTGCTACCAGCCTTACCAGAGTACCTCCAGTTAAGGCAAACAAAAAAAACGCCCTTGTTTTCAAATTATCCCTAGTGGGAAGTAACACCCCCATTAAGAACCATTGCCCTACATAGATAGAGTGAAAAAAAGAAAAGGGATTATGGGATTATATGAAAGATAGCCCTTTTGCTTCCTATTTACCACAGTTATGAATCCTGAATTCTACCCATACATCACCTGTCAATGTACACTAACACACAGAGACACACACACAGGAAAAAACTGTATTTTACTTGAGGATTAAGAAATAAAATTCAATTATTTTACCAGCATAAATGAGTTTATTCAGGAATAGCAGCAAATTGCAACTCAGGACAAGCAAGCTAAGGTGAAACCATAGGCAAGTCCAGAGAACAAAGAAGACCAGTCTTTTATAGAGGAAAGGGGGTAATTGGGAAGGGCTGTTAGAAATGTTAGAAAGTCCTTGGAGGAAACTGGGAGTTCAGTTTAGTGACTTTTCATTGATTGGGTTGTGACAGTCTGTCACTGGCTGTGTTTATTGCCCTGCACAAAGAAAACCTTTTTTCCTCCTGCTGGGGTGGTAAAGATAGTAAGGACTTGCAAGGTGCATCTCTTTGATTGGGTCTAGAGTTGGCCAGTGGGAGGGCATGGGAGCTCCCCCTGCTGGCATCCTGACTGCCTTTTAGTGAGGTTTCCTTTTATTAATTTGCACAGGGTAAAAGTTGTAAGAATATATTTTGTTCCAGTGTGCACCTGAAAAGGCAACCATGGAATGAGAAGCAGCAGCAGCTCTAGAACTGGAGCTAGCCAGCATCTGCTGAGAACTAGCTTGAAATACAGAAATACCAGGCTTGTAAGGCCCATGCTGGCTTTGCAGCCCTTCTCTATTCACCCTCACTATTCACTGCCTTTCAGTCCCTCCCTACTTTACTTCCAGAGTCCCAGTCTCTGCTTCTCTTTTCCTTTCCTCTTGGGTTTACTTTTCCCCATCAATCACGTGACACTTGGAGACTCCATCTGGACAGATCACTTATTGCAGTGGAGGTACAGAAGGAAGGACATACTTGCTGATAACCCTCAGAAAGTATTATGGCTGGTGTTTCAGTCCTATATTATCAAATTTCAGGAATGTTAGAGGTTTAATTCTGTGTAGTAGCTGAGAGAAAACATGTTTCAAATTTCAACTACTAATCAGAAACTTCTGGAACTGTCAGTTCTCTGAAGTAATTAAAACTATTTAACAGATTCTTTCCTGAAATCTATATACAGTTGACCCTTGAACAAGGTTAGGCGTGCCAACCCCTGTGCAGTGGAAAATCTGCATATAACTTTCAACTCTCCCAAAACTTAGCTTTTTTATTAGCTTCAGAGGTAGAGTTTAGTGATTCATCAGTTGCATATAATACCCATTGCCTCATCACATCATGTGCCCTCCTTAATGCCCATCATTCAGAAAGGCAGATGGACCCATCTGCCTTTCCTCCAGAACCCCTCAGTTTGTTTTCTATGATTAAGAATTTCTTCTGGTTTGTCTCCCTCTCTGATTTTGTCTTATTTTATTTTCTGTCCCTTCCCCTATGATCCTCTGATTAGTTTCTTAAATTCCACAAATGAGTGAAGTCATATGATATCTCTCGTTCTCTGATTGACTTATTTTGCTTAGCATAGTACCATCTAGTTCCATCCATGTCATTGAAAAACTTAATTCTTGGTGTTCACTTTGGCAGCACATATACTGAAAAACTTAACTCTTAATACCCTACTGTTGACCAGAAGCATTACTGATGACATAAACAATGATTAACACCTATTTTATATATTATTGTATTGTATACTGTATCCTCACAATAAAATGAGCTAAAGTAAAGGAAATGTTAAGAAAATCATAAGGAGGGATGCCTGGGTGGCTCAGTGGTTGAGCATCTGCCTTTGGCCCAGGGCGTGATCCTGGAGACCCGGGATCGAGTCCCACATCGGGCTCCCTGCGTGGAGCCTGCTTCTCCCTCTGCCTGTGTCTCTGCCTCTCTCTGTGTGTCTCTCATGAATAAATAAATAAAATCTTGAAAGAAAGAAAGAAAGAAAGAAGAAAGAAAGAAAGAAAGAAAGAAAGAAAGAAAGAAAGAAAGAAAGAAAGGAGGGAGGAAGGAAGGAAGGAAGGAAGGAAGGAAGGAAGGAAGGAAGGAAGGAAGGAAAGAAAGAAAAGAAAAAAGAAAAAAGAAAAGAAAATCATAAGGAAAAGAAAATACCTTTATGGTACTATACCATATTTATAAAAAAAAATCCATGTATAAATGAACCCTCACAGTCCAAACCTGTATGGTTCAACAGTCAACTGTATATATTTTATAACAACCCATTACTAAAATCTTACTGATTCTGATATTTTCCAGTTGGTTCTCTGGTTTTTAGTGGGTAGATGTCTGGCAATAAACAAATGATGACCATCTTGTCTCTAACCTTCTAGTACTCATTACTTTCCTTTCCTTGATAAACTGCATTAGCCAGAACTTCAGAGTTGGGAATAGCAGATATATCTTGTATCTGAAATAGTAAATGTCATTATATTACCGAGTTCTTATATCTTGCATTTTTTTTTCACTAACTTATAGAAGGACAGGCTTTTTAAAAGTTAATCTCTCTAATGGTCTTCATTCCCGAGCAATCAGTAGGGGTAACAACGGGGATGGAGCCATTATTTACAGAAGGAAATTTCAATGGAGAAAAACATGAATGTCCTATGAAACTATTTCCAATGACACTGGAAGTCTGTGTTAATTCATACACATGGTGGGTAGGTAAGAGCCCCACTGGCCCTGCTAAATATAACACTTTTCCTCTTTTCTCAGAGACTAGTGGAGTGTCGCCGACAACAGATCTTAAAGGAATTTGAAGAGCTTCATAGGCGGCTGGATGAAGAGCAACAGATGTTGCTTTCACGACTGGAGGAGGAGGAACAAGACATCCTACAACGCCTCCGAGAAAATGCTGCTCATCTTGGAGACAAGCGCCGGGACCTGGCCCACTTGGCTGCTGAGGTGGAGGGCAAGTGCTTACAGTCGGGCTTCGAGATGCTTAAGGTTCGACCTTTGTCCCTGCATAGCTCCTCAGGTCAAGTGCAGTATAGGTTTGCACAGGCCATTCTGTCAACCTGGGATGCTCACTCTTCTGCTCTGCTTCTCTAATCCAGTTCTTCCTTCCAGACATACTCAAAGGATCTTTTTCTATAGAAAGGCTTCTCTGATTTCTCCCATCCGCTTCTAATCATTTGTGTTCTTATGTCTTGTGAACAATTATGTACTTAATTTGTACCAAAGAAAAAAATTCCCTTTGGAAGGAGGGAAATCGAGTCTGAATTAGTGAAAAAAAACTATACGTTAAAAATTATGTAAATGTAGTTGCCATTACTTTTAGGTCCTGGAACTTGACTTACGTAGTACTAAAAAAAAAAAAAATAGAAACCTAGTTTGAAGGACACTTGAAATTATGTATAAATAATATATTACTTTGATATGTAAATAATGCCTCTAAAATGTTTGAAGTAATTTGTTCTTTTATGCCGATGAATGGTGTTAGCAAGGCTGTAGGAAATATGTCTCTTATTTTAGGGATTAGATTACCAGCATTTGAATCAGTGAGGCTTCATTGTACATTTATCTGCATGTTATGTATTGCTTGGTATTTATTCTTGTGTCCCTTCATGTATGTGTGTTCTGCCTTCCATATTAAACTGGGAAATCCTTGGGGGGCAGAGATTTGTCTTCTTTGTCTTCTGAACCCCAAGTATTCACAAATCAAGATTGGCACACGGTTATTAATGTTTATTAACCAGTACCAGACGGGGATAACAAACAGCAACAGGAAAGTGATTCATTCCTATGGCACCAGTCTGTACTGATCCTCAAGGGAGACAGGTGTGTGGTTGGTACTTGGGGGACAGAGTAAAGAGCGGACACAATCCCTGTCCCTTGCATTGAGCTCCCAGTGTCCTTGAGGAGCAAGACAAAGACACAAGAAACCATTTGGAAGTGATGGCAAATTACCAAGCTTCATGCTAAACAAAAGTTGAAAATGGGGATCAGGTTGGCAGGGATGTACTCAGATCCCTCTGGAGCTCTTCCATTTGCATTGTGACCCACAGCTTGCCCTATTTCTATTTGATAGAAATAAAATCTAGAACTTTGGGGAGGAAGGGGAACCTTTTGCCTTTAGGACCCTTGACTACCAGGACCAATATTGCTTTCTTTTCTCCTTCCCTCTAGGATGTCAAAAGTACCCTGGAAAAGTAAGTGATTCTTGCATCTCTTTGAGTGAGTTAGGTGTTGGCTTAGAGACCAGGAGTACAGTAAAGAGGGGAGACAGACAAGAAAGCCAGGCAGCGTCTGGGTAGGATGTGGGAGAATGTTCATTGCATCCATGAAGCCAGTTAGAGAGCAAATCACTGGGAGTAATAGATGTTACCTTTTCCCCTTGAAGCATCAGGACTAACCTGGTAAGGAAGTACCAAGATAATGTAGAACCAGATTCTCCCTATGCCTGTGGATGGAAATGTATCCAAACAATACAGACAAAGGAGGGGTTGGGAGAATGGGGAGAGTGATTACCCACTTGCATGAAATACAGCCATTCCCCCAGAAAGTTCTGAGATTCATTCTTAAAATAAGGCTGTGTCCAGGGGGCCATGTGGCTCTCCATAGATTGGCAAAAGAAAGCAGTAAGTGAGTACTTGTCTTCAGAGAGGAGGGAGAAAGTGGGAGGATGGAGAATTTTAGTTTCTCCCTAAAAATGGCAATATCTGCATACTCACTCCTCTGGAGCTTCCCTTGACCCTGCCCTTTCTTCCCCTATCTCCCTATCCCTCCTAGATGTGAGAAGGTGAAGACCATGGAGGTGACTTCAGTGTCCATAGAGCTGGAAAAGAACTTCAGCAATTTCCCCCGACAGTACTTTGCCCTAAGGAAAATCCTTAAACAGCTAATTGGTGAGTTGTTCCCAAAAGTAAACTAGTAGGGGGAATCAGCAGAGAAGAAAGTCTTTAGGTCCCACTTTATCTGGGCTTCACTTACCTCATCTGTCACTTTTTGTGCCCATAGCCACATCCATCTCTTTTCTTGGCTTTCAGTCTCACTGTCATCTACTCTTAGGCCCACACTTTTCTAAATAGGCACCCAGAGAGGTTAAATAATATGCCTGAACATGTTTCCCCCTTGAGAGTAAGAGGGAGAATCATTAACATTTACTCAGAGAAAATAGTCTCAAACCAGAACTGTTCCAGATACATGGTCACCCTGTCCCTAGACCAAAATGCTATCTGCTGTGTATCCTTAACATTTTCTGTTCTTTCTGGCCCTTAAACTATGACTTGTGTTTCTTCATATAGTGAGATGATGTCACAGGGGGGTGGCCAAGGGTTAGACAGGAGCCTAAACCATCAGCCTTTGCTGAATCAAGAGCTCATTACTTGTTTATTTTAGGGCCAGGATGAGAAGGGATGCCATTGTTCCCTCCTCTCCCGTAGGTGACACCATAGATTGAGAAAGTTAACCAAATCATGGTGTTCTGGGGACCTTTAAGGAAGCAGGCTCTGTAAAGGCAGGCTGGAAGAGTGAGGCAGGGGCATTTAGCTATTCCCATCCTCATCTAGCTCCCCACTCTGGCTTCTCCCGCCAGCGGATGTGACCCTGGACCCAGAGACTGCTCACCCTAACCTAGTCCTGTCAGAAGATCGTAAGAGCGTCAAGTTTGTGGAAACAAGACTCCGGGATCTCCCTGACACACCACGGCGGTTCACCTTCTACCCTTGTGTCCTGGCTACTGAGGGCTTCACCTCAGGCCGACACTACTGGGAGGTGGAGGTGGGTGATAAGACCCACTGGGCAGTGGGCGTGTGCCGGGACTCTGTGAGCCGAAAGGGCGAGCTGACTCCACTCCCTGAGACTGGCTACTGGCGGGTGCGGCTGTGGAATGGGGACAAATATGCAGCCACCACTACGCCTTTTACCCCTTTGCACATCAAGGTGAAACCCAAGAGGGTGGGCATATTCCTCGACTATGAGGCTGGCACGCTGTCTTTTTACAATGTCACAGACCGCTCTCATATCTACACTTTTACTGATACTTTTACTGAGAAACTTTGGCCCCTCTTCTATCCAGGCATCCGGGCTGGTCGGAAGAATGCTGCACCACTTACTATCAGGCCCCCAACAGATTGGGAGTGACAGGTAGGGATGTGGGGATACTTGGAGTGAGTCAGGGTCAAGAGCTATGGGCCTTCCTTCTTGTGACCTGCTGGAATGTCTTTGTGTCTACCTGGTTCCAGTCCTTCACTGTCTAGGAGAAGCACCTTGGTTTCTAGAATGGTTTATATGGAGAAGTAGGTAGGACTGGTCTGGGATGAGAGCAGAACTGTGTCTCCCTCCTAAGTGTTAGGGTGGGGAGCTCGTTCCCAGGGGTTGTCTCCCCTGAAGTCCATCAGGTTTTCTATTGCACATGGATAGGTTAGGAAGGAAGGGAGAGGCTTTTCCAGAAACAAAAAGTCTATGGGAGGGTCTGACTTGCTCAAAACCAGAAGAGGAAACAGAAACCCCTGTACATCCTTTTAGGGGTTCTTTGACCCAGGATGGTCTTACTTCTTGAAGAAGATCAGAGGGGTCTGTGTACCTCTAGATTAAAATAAAAACGAATGTTAGCTGCCCTTATGGGTCTAGAAGTTAAGGAGTTTTTTTGAGGACAGAGATTGAGCATCAAGAAGATTAGAAAGAAAGTCAGGAAAGGGGCTAAAGGAACAGATTCCTAGAGACTAATGAAGGGTTTCTTTGGTCTTCCATTCCCAGAGTAAGTTGCCATTATGAGTAGGATTGGCCAGAGGTAGGAATGTGGGGAAGAGAGAGTGAGAAGAAAAGAGAGGAGAATGCAGGTCCCTACCTCAGCCTTCAGCAAAGCTGGCCTAGTGCCTGCCTCCTTAGAGTTGGTTATCTCCAAGAAGTTGGTCACTCACCTTTCTCCTGCAGAGATGAGGTACCAGAGACCCTTCAAGACACATCTACCCTTTCATTGCGTTCCCAAGGGAACCTGGAAAAGACAGTCAGGTATTAGAGGAAAGACAAAGGCTTTTCTATCCAAAGCCCTGGCCTTAAAGAATGTTACTAAGCAGCTGCTCCCAAGTTGTCAGCCTTGTTACTTGGCTAAGGTGTTCAAGCCAAAAAGGGAGAAAGGAAATGGAGTCTTTCTCACCCTGAGGACAGGGTAGAAGAGAGAGTGTAGAGGGGTGGGTCAGATAGGCAACTTTCTGTAGCCTGTGTGCGTATGGCCTGGAACTGTTGTTCACAGGAGCCAGTCTTTTCTTATTTGTTGCCATCCTTCACCTTTTGCCATTTCCCCTATCAGAGAATGTAAATCATTTTAACATTAGGCCAAAATAAACAACTTATAGGGTACACATGTTGTCAAAAAAGGTTACAGCAATGCATGCCAAACCAAACAAATGATATGGAATATCTGCTATTTGGATGATCAGGGGTTCACAGAAGATTGGGACATGAAACTGTAATTTATTGAGGGTGTTTCAATTCCTCCTACCACCTCAACAGGACTTTGTCCAGACTCTCCTCTTACCTTTGTGCCTTTGACTGTGGTTCTTTGTGGCAAGATGCTTTGGTTGGTAAAACATAATATGGAACAAAGGATCCACTGAAGTGATCTCTGTGTTGTGTGGTAATTTGATGGTGACCCTGTATTGATGTGTAAGAATCACTGGTGTTAAGAATGCACATTCCTGGGGTTCATCCTTGGTGATTTGATCAAGATCTGGGATGGGTCTGGATGTCTACATTTTAAACATATACCTCATTTGAATGTAGGGACCCTTGTGAAATTAATCCCAGAGTAGGTTTCGGCCATTTCTTCTGAGCTGAAAAGCCTGGCTCCCTCTGGCCTGATGGGATTTGAGAAGGGAGAGAGGCCTTCTTCTCTCCTGACTTAATGCTGCCCTCTCCCTGTCTTGGAGTTCATTCATGTTCTGCCCTCCAGCTCATATACATCTACTTCTAACTTGAGGAACTGGTGGTCATGAACTATGAGGCAGAGGTAAACAAAGGATGTCAAACAGAACAAACCAGAGACAGAAGTCAGAGTAAGAGATATGAAGTATATGCATAGAATGGAGAAGGCAGGGGAGGGGAGAGTTTCAGGGGCAGGAGATACTATCAAAAGTTTCTGTGCTCCAGTACCTAAGACTAGAAGTTAGCTAAGATCACCTGCTGTGCACTGCATAATAGGAAGTGGGGTTTTGTTTTGTTTTGTTTGTTTTTTTGTAAGTGAAAAAGAATGGTAATAAGCTGTGCTTCTTCCTTCCCTCGACCCCCTGATGATCCTTTCCAATTCTAGTACCAGTGCTTTTTTGGAATGCATGACTTCTTTTCCTTCAGTGTGTAATCTTTCAGGCATCTGCCTTTAGCTCCAAGGCAGTAGGGCAGAAGTTGTAGCTGGGTATAAATTGCACATAACCATCTCCCCAACCTATCAGCATGAAGAGACCAGTCTTCTGTCCTAAAGATGTTTCGCAGTTTAAGATATGCTCCTGTTCACTAGCCTTTCCTACCTAGTATAATTGATCATGGGCTCAAGGAAGACTAGAAGGAAGCCAAATCTCCGAAAGGGACCCTGGACTTGGATTGTAGGGGTGGGTAGGGGTTTACAAACAGCTGGGGTCTGTGAGGCCGCAGGGCGGCGCCATAGTATAAGTATGGCGGAGGGAGGCTCGCGGGTCCAGGAACTACACTTCCCAGGAGGCCATCGCGGGCGCCCGGGGCGGGGCTATCGGAGGGGCGGGGCCTGCGTACGCTCGTGCGTGAGGGCTAGCGCGGCGCCGATGGCTGGGCCGGTGAAGGACCGCGAGGCCTTCCAGAGGCTCAGCTTCTTGTACCAGGTGAGTCGGCGTCGGGGGCGTACGGGGAGGCGGCGGTGTGGCGGGCCACAGAGCAACGGTTTCCCTCCTCCAGGCCGCACACTGTGTCCTTGCGCAGGACCCTAACAACCAGGCGCTAGCGAGGTTTTACTGCCACACGGAGAGGACCATCGCCAAGCGGCTTGTCTTGCGGCGGTGAGACGGTCCGGGACCCTGGCGGCGGGCGGGATGCGGGCAGAGTGGGAGCGGGGAGAGCGGGCGGAGCGATCGGACCATCCCCTCCGCTCACAGGGACCCCTCGGTGAAGAGGACCCTCTGTAGAGGCTGCTCTTCCCTCCTCGTCCCGGGCCTCACCTGCACCCAGCGCCAGAGACGTGAGTGCTCCCAGTGATGTTGGGTGATTGAGGAGCACCGGGCTGGGGAGGGGACCCCGTCCTTCCTTAGGTGGGCGTCTGGCGCGGGATTTACAGCGGCCATACACAGCAGGTGTGTTCAGTCACTAACTCGGTTTAGACGAACTAAGGTCTGGGCAGTAGGGAAATGATGTTGCCGTAGGAGGCAACGCACCCCCATCCGTACCTTTATTTTGCATGGTGGAGCGCAGGATTCACATCACCATTCATTTACTCATTCAGCAAGTTATTTGTTTTTCTAAGATGTCTGAAGTATTGTACAAAATGGATTATTCTCATTGAAATCATAGACCGATAAGATAGACTAAGAAGCAAGAGTAGTGTAGAAAAATGCTTTCCGGGAATCCCCGGGTGGCTCAGCGGTTCAGCGCCTGCCTTTGGCCCAGGGCGTGATCCTGAAGTCCCGGGATCAAGTCCCGCGTCAGGCTCCCGGGCTCCCGGCATGGAGCCAGAAAAATGCTTTACTTAGGGATGTAAAATCCTTAATTACTTACACCAGTAGTGGTGTGGTTCATGATAAGCAAAAGGAGTAAGAGAGGGAAATTCTAGGCATGTGTGAGCATTTTGAGACAAGTTTGTGGTGTCAAGGAGACCAGAGTTCAGGAGACTGGAGTTTGAGGTAGGCAAGGGCAAAACATGAGGAAGAAGAAGGAAGAAGGGCTAGAGAAGGAAATAGGGCAGATCTTGAAGAGGCTTGTTAAGGGGTTTGGACTTTATCTTAAGGGATACCAAAGAAATTGACAGACTTTAAGCAGGGGTAAGATAAATTTGTATTCAAAGTTGGGGAGTGTTGGAATTCCTACTATATAACAGTGGAGGCAAAACTGGGTGCGGGAAACCTTTTCTTCTCCTAAACCTGGGCACTCCCCTGCCCCTACTTTTACCTCAGGCTGTAGGGGACAGCGCTGGACAGTACAGACTTGCCTAACATGCGAGCGCAGCCAGCGTTTCCTCAATGATCCTGATCATCTGCTCTGGGCAGACCGGCCTGAGGCCCAGCTGGGGAACCAGGCAGGTGAGAGGTTTGTAGAGAAAAACTGGGGATGCCCCAGGAAGATAGGGGTGATGGAGGGCATAGAGCTGAAGAGGACACATTGGATTCTGGATTGCTGTGAGAGTGCTTCAATCTTAAAAAACTCAAATTCTCATCTACCCAGATCTCAAACCACCACAACCCCTACCAAATGCAGCCCACCCCATTCCAGTCCACCTCCCTGAGGAGAAAGTGCAGCCTCAGAGCTCCAGTCACCATTGATGGATTCACCCTTTCAAATAAAGTATAATTGTGTTTCACTTTATGTGCTTCTGAGAGTGTTTCAGCTCTGCATTCTGTTTTTCCTGTTTCAGTTTGTATTTCTCTATCACTGGCTAACCTCCCTGTCTTTGCCAGTGCTCATTCCTACCATTCAGAGATCCTGATTTCCATAGACCACTTGACCCCACTAAGCAGCTTCCATTTCCAGGGCCCTGATCCTAGTGCTCCTTCATCCTGCTTTTCAGTACAGTGCCACATTTGGAACTCAGGATCTAGGGTTGTATGTAAGAGCTTGAGCCTTCCTTCATAGAGCAATGCTTCATAGAGCATTTTTTATATAGGGAGCCTAACTGTTGACTAAGGGGCTAGGCATACTACTGATGCACTGATGTTGTTTTTAAACAAGGGAAAAAGTTCAGGGGATCAGAGTGGTTTCTGATCCTCTCTCAGAATTGGTCTCTCCCAATTTCTTGGTTTTCTTCTATAAAATCCTAGTAAGGGAAATTGTGCAAACGTGAACTGACAGGGTCAGAGCTGCTAATGAAAGGACACTGGTGGACACTACACAAGTATGCCCCATAGGTAAACTTGCAGAGTTTTCTTGAGAATGAGTAAACAACAAATTGTTTTATTTGATATCTCTAAGGAACTTATTCAAAGACAGGATTTCAGACTGACCTCTCTGCTAGGTACCAGCTAATCGATTTACCTGAAACATATACAAATAAAACTCACTATTCTCAGAATGCAATGTTTTTCTTCCCTTTTTCTTGCAAATACTGTGTTGTACTTATATATTGCTGCATAAAAATCACTGCATAATGTGAATTCAAACAACAGTGATTCTGTGGACTAAGCTGTCTGAGAGTTTGGCTGGGTAGTAATCTCCTTCTCCATATGGCATCAGCTGAAGTCACTCAGCTGCGTTTAGCTGGTGGCTGTGGCACCTGATCTGGATGACCCAAGAAGCTTTATTTGCATTGTTTGGATGTCCTCACAGCTTGGCTGTCTCAGAGTTGTTGGACCTTTTTTTCTTTTTTTTTTAAGATTTTATTTATTTATTCATGAGAGACACACAGGCAGAAACACAGGCAGAGGGAGAAGCAGGCTCCATGCAGGGAGCCCGACATGGGACTTGATCCCGGGTCTCCAGGATCACGCCCTGGGCTAAAGGTGGCACTAAACCGCTGGGCCACTGGGGCTGCCCCTGTGGGACCTATTAAATGCTCTCTGACTTCCACAGAGAGCATTTCAAGAGGACCAGCTCCAAGGTGCAAGTGCTTATCAAGCCTCTGTTCTTTAAATTTTTTTCTTTAAAGCTTTTATTTATTTATTCAGGACAGACAGAGAGAGACAGGCAGAGACACAGGCAGAAAGAGAAGCAGGCTCCATGCAGGGAGCCTGATGTGGAACTCGAGCCCGGGTCTCCACGATCACATCCCCGGCCGAAGGCGGCGCCAAACTGCTAGGTCACCCCCAGCTACCCTCAAGCCTCTGTTCTTATCACACTTGCTAATATCCCCTTGACAAAGCATGTCAGGTAACCAAGCCCAGATTCAACATGTAAGGGGCTATACTGGGGCATGAACACTGCAGGGGGTGGGGGAGAGGAGGGGAGGGTTGTTCATTCCCTGGGGACCACCAGTTGTAGCAATTTACCACATCTTTATTTTGCCTTCATCCCTGACTCAGTCTCTCCACTGACTCCTTCATATGTCAATAAATTATTTGCATGGAAAATAGTAATTAGTGTGCAAGTAACTAAATGTTCCTGAGTTCTTTTAATCATTACCTGGGACAACATAGACCTGGACCTTTTTTGTCTTCAGCTCATATTCCTTGGCTGCACCCATGAGTCTCACTTCTGAGCTCATTGGCTCGCTCTTGCACACTAGATCTGATTATTGGCTAAATTTGTTTTGAGGAGTCTGCTTCTCCCTCTGCTGCTTCCCTGCTCACATTGTGTGTGTGTGTGTGTGTGTGTGGGTGTATGTGTGTGTGTGAAATAAAATCTTTTTTTTTTTTAAGATTTTATGTATTTATTCATGAGGGACACAGAGAGAGAGAGAGGTGCAGGGACACAAGCAGAGGGAGAAGTAGGCCTCGTGCAGGGAGCCTGCCGTGGGACTCGATTCCAGGTCTCCAGGATCACACCCTGGGCTGAAGGTGGCGCTAAACTACTGAGCCACCCAGGCTGCCCAATAAAATCTTTTAAAAAATATCAGTGAGGGTGACAAAACATGAGAGACACCTAACTCTAGGAAATGAACAAGGGGTAGTGTAAGGGGAGGTGGGCAGGGGGTTAGGGTGACTGGGTGATGGGCACTGAGGCGGGCACTTGGCAGGATGAGCACTGGGTGTTCTGCTATATGTTGGCAAATTGAACTCCAATAAAAAAATAAAAATAAAAAGTTTTCCATCACTTTCTATTTTATAAACAGCTTCAGAAAAATAGGTATTAATTTTCTTTAAATGTGTGTTAGAAATCTGATGGGAGGCCATCTGGCCCTGGACTGTTGTTTGTTAGATGATTTTTGATTACTGATTCAATTTCTTTGCTGAATACAGGTCTGGTCATGTTTTCTTTTCCTTCCTGTTTTAGTTTTGGTTGTTTATATGTTTCTATGAATGCCTCTATTTCTTTCAGATTATCTAATTTGTTGGCATATAGTTGCTCATAATATGGTCTTATAATTGTATTTCTTTGGTATTGGTTGTGACCTCCCCTCTTTCATTTATGATTTTCTTTCTTTGGGTCTTTTCTCTTTCCTTTTTGATACATCTGGCTAGGAGTTTATCGATCTTATTAATTCTTTCAGAGAACCAGCTCCTAGTTTCATTAATCTGTTCTACTGTTATTTTTGTTTCCACAGCATTGATTTCTTCTCTAGTCTTTATTATTTCTCTTCTGCTGGATTTAGACTGTATATGCTGTTCTTTTTCCAGCTCCTTTAGGTGTAAGGCTAGGTTGCATACTTGAGATTTCTTGCTTCTTGAGTATTGCTATATACTTCCCTCCTAGGATCACTTTTGCTATTTCCCAGAGGTCTTGAATGTGTTTTCATTTTCATTTGTGTCCACATATTTTTACTAATTCCTCTTTAATTTCCTGGTTAACCAATTCATTCTTTAGGAGGATGCTTTTTAACTTCCATTTTTTTGTAGTCCTTCCAAATTTTACCTTGTATTGACTTCAAGTTTCATGGCATTGCATAAAAACCAAGTACTCCTAGCATAGCATTTGAAAATAGCATGGTATGATCTCAGTCTTTCTGTAAGCATTTGAGACCTGAGTTGTGACCCAGTATGTGATCTGTTCTGGAGAATGTTCCATATGCAATCAAGAAGAATATATATTCTATTGCTTTAGTTTGAAATGTACTAAATATGTCATGAAGTCCTTCTGGTCCAATGTGTCATTCAAAGCCATTGATTCCTTATTGATCTTCTGCTTAGATGATCTGTCCATTGCTGTGAGTGAGGTGTTAAAGTCCCCTACTGTTAGGCATTACCATCAATGTGTTTCCTTAAGTTTGTTATTAATTGGTTTATATAACTGGCTACTCCCAAGTTAGGGGCATAAATACTTATTTACAATTGTTAGATCTTCTTGCAGGATAGATATAGTGATACAGTGTCCTTCTTCAAGTCTTATTACAGTCTTTGGTTTAAAATGTTTCTCTGACGTAAGGATGGCTACTTTAGCTTTCTTTTGATGTCCACTAATATGATAAATGATTCTCTACACCTCACTTTCAATCTGGAGGTGTCTTTGGGTCTAAAATAAGTCTCATGTAAGCAGCATATCAATGGGTCTTGTCTTGTTATTCTGTCTTTTGATTTGATCATTGAGTCCATTTACATTCAAAGTAATTACTGAAAGATGTGAACTTAGTGCCTTTGTATTACCTGTAAAGTCACTGTTATTGTAGATTTTCTCTGTTCCTTTCTGGTCTTTGTTACTTTTGGGCTCACTCTCTGATCAAAGGATCCCCTTTAATATTTCTTGCAGGGCTGGTTTAGTGTTTACAAGTTCCTTTAGTTTTTGTTTGTCTGGATACTCTTATCTATCCCTCTAATCCGAATGACGACCTTGCTAGATAAAGTATTCTTGACTGCATATTTTTCCCATTTACCACATTGCATTTTTAACTGGAGTCCTTTCTGGCCTGGTAGGTTTCTCTAGACAGGTCTGCTGCCATCCTTATGTTTCTACCCTTGTAGGTTAATGATCTCTTGTTCTGAGCTGCTTTCAGGATTTTTTCTTTATTTCTGAAATTTTCAAACTTCATTATAATATGTCAAAGTTTTGACCTGTTTTTGTTACTTTGAAGGGAATTCTCTGCCTCTTAGACTTGAATGCCTATTTCCTTCCCCAGATTAGGGAAGTTCTCAGCTATTATTTCCACTAATAAACCTTCTGCTCCTTTCCTGCTCTTCTTCTGGGACTCTATAATATGGACATTTTTTTCTCTTAATGTAAATCATTATTTTCCCTCAGTATGCCTTCCTGATCTAATAGTTTCTTTCTATCCTCTTTTCAGCCTTTCATTTTCCATCATTTTATCTTCTATATCATTTGTCTCAATACTCAGATTCATTGGCCTCCACATTGGACTGCGTCTTAGTAATAGCATCCTTAATTTTAGCCTGACTGGATTATAGTTCTTTTACTTCTAAAGTAAGGGATTCTCTAGTATCTTCTATGCTTTTTTCAAGCCCTGCTAGTCTCTCTATAATTTTTTTTTTTTAATTCTCATTGAGGGCAGCCCGGGTGGCTCAGTGGTTTAGCGCCGCCTTCAGCCCAGGGCATGATCCGGGAGTCCCGGGATCAAGTCCCACATCAGGCTTCCTGTGTGGAGCCTGCTTCTCCCTCCACCTGTGTTTCTGCCTCTCTCTCTCTCTCTGTGTGTGTGTCTCTCATAAATAAATAAATAAAATCTTTAAAAAATAAAAATAAATAAATAAAATAAGTAAAATAAAATTCTCGTTGAGATATCTTACTTATACCCTTA
Source organism: Canis aureus (assembly GCF_053574225.1). Classification (NCBI taxonomy): domain Eukaryota; kingdom Metazoa; phylum Chordata; class Mammalia; order Carnivora; family Canidae; genus Canis; species Canis aureus. The sequence continues at coordinate 72,322,022 of NC_135617.1, read as the reverse complement.
TTGATTAAATCCCTGGCTGTGAATACTACCTCCTGGTCTTTCTTTTGGGGTGAATCTCTCCATCTCCTCATTTTGTCTAGAAAAGAAAAGAAGAAAGTAAAAGAAAACAACAAAAGCAAACAAAACCCAAAAGATTAGATCCTGGGTGTGTTTTTGTCTGCTTGTTAAAAGAAACTAGATCCTGAAAAAAGAAAAAAGAAAGGAAGACTAGGGCAGCCCTGGTGGCCCAGCGGTTTAGCGGCGCCTTCAGTGCAGGGCGTGATCCTGGAGACCCCGGGGTCAAGTCCCACGTCAGGCTCCCTGCGTGGAGCCTGCTTCTCCCTCTGCCTGTGTCTTTACCTCTCTCTCCTTCTGTGTCTCTCATGAATAAAGAAAAAATAAAATCTTAAAAAAAAAAAGATGAAACAGACAAACTCACCCCAAAAGAAAGAACTAGAATACAAAACAACAATAATAAAGATACTAGCTGGGCTTGACTAAAACATAGAAGACACTAGAAAATCCCTTTAGTGTAGAAATAAAAGAATGAAAATCTAATCAAGCTGAAATTAAAAATGCTAGTACTGAGATGCAGTACAAATGGAGTCTCTGACAACAAGGATAAATGAGGCAGAAGAGAGTTCAGGATATAGAGGACAAAATGGTGGAAAACAAGGAAGCTGAGAAAAACTACTGGGTCATGAAGGGAGACTTTATTTATTTTTATTTTTTTATTTTTAAAGATTTTTTTTAAGGATTTTATTTATTTATTCATAGAGACAGAGAGAGAGGCAGAGACACAGGCAGAGGGAGAAGCAGGCATCACACAGAGAGCCTGACGTGGGACTCGACCCAGGGTCTCCAGGATCACACCCCGGGCTGCAGGCAGCGCTAAACCGCTGTGCCACTGGGGCTGCCCAAAGGGAGACTTTAAAAATTAGTGATACTGGGTCGCCTGGGTGGCTCAGTGGTTGATTGTCTGTCTTCAGCTCAGGGCATGATCCTAGGGTCTTGGGATCAAGTCCTGTATCAGGCACCCTGCGAGAAGCCTGGTTCTCCCTCTGCCTATATTCCTCTCTCTCTCTCTCTCTCTCTCCTTGTGTCTCATGAATAAATATAATCCTAAAAAAATAATGATACCATAAAGCAAAATAATATCCAAATAATTGGGGTCCTAGAAGATAAAGAGAGGGAGGAGGGCAGAAAGTTTATTTGACCAAATTATAGCTGAGAACATCCCTAATCTGGGGACAGAAACAGGCATTCTAGTACAAAAAATACAGAGAACCGCCCTCAAAAAAATAAAAATAAGTCAACACCTCAACATAGTATAGTGAAGCTTGCAAATTTAAGAGATAAAGAGAAAATCCTAAAATTATATATATATATAAAAATATATTTTATATATTTATATATATATATATATATAAAATAAAAAAGAAAATCCTAAAAGCAGCTCAGGACAAGAGGCCCTTAAGCTACAAGGGTGGAAACATAAGGCTGACAGCAGACTGTCTAGAGAAACGTAGCAGGCCAGAAAGGACCCAATTATAAATTCAATGTGGTAAATTGGAAAAATATGCAGTCAAGAATATCTTATCCATCAAGGCTGTTATTCAGAATAAAAGGTGAGATAAAGAGCAGGACTTCAAAAACAGAAGGAACTTGTAAACACTAAACCAGTCCTAAGAAATATTAAAGGGGATCCTTTCAGCAGACAGCCCAAAAGTATGAAAAACCAGAAAGGAACAGGCAAATTACAAGAACCATGACTTTACAGCATACAATGATACTGAATTCATAACTTTCAATAGTGACTCTGAATGTAAATAGACAAAATGCTCTATTCAAAAGGCACAGGATATCAGATTGGATTTTTAAAAAATAGAAAAAGCAGACACATCAATAAGCTGTATACAAGAGGCTCATTTCAGACCCAAAGACACCTCCAGAGTGAAAGCAAGGGGTTGGAGAAGCATTTGCCATACTAATACAGCTCCAGAAAGCTGGAGTAGTAATCCTTATGTCAGACAAATTAGATTTAAACCAAAGACTGTAATAAGAGATGAAGGAGGACACTATATCATAGTAAAAGACTCTAACAAGATGATCTAACAATTTTAAGTATTTATGCCCCTAACTGAGGAGCATCCAATTATATAACCCAATTAATAACAAGATTAAAGAAATACATTGATACTAATACAATACTAGTAGGGGACTTTAATACCCTACTCACAGTAATGCAAGTAAGCAGATCAATAAGGAACCAATGGCTGTGAATGACACACTGAACCAGATGGACTTCACGGATATATTCAGAACACTCCATCATAAAGCAAGAGAATACATATTCTTCTTGAGTGTACATAGAAGATTCTCCAGAATAAATCACATACTGGGTCCCAAACCAGATCTCAAGTGATACAAAAAGACTGGGAATATTCTCTGCATATTTTCAGACCACGATACATTAAAACTTGAACTCAATCACAAGAGAACATTTGGAAGGACACAAATACATAGAGGTTAAAGAGTATCTTATTAAAGAATGAATGGGGGATGCCTGGGTGGCTCAGCAGTTAAATGACTGCCTTCATTCAGCTCAGGGTATGATCCTGGGTCTGGGGATCAAGTCCTTCATCGGGCTCCCTGTGAGGAGCCTGCTTCTCCTTCTGCCTGTGTCTGCCTCTCTGTGTGTCTCTCATGAATAAATAAATAAAATCTTTTTTTTTTTAAATGAATGAATGGGTTGGCGGAGAGGCAAGATGGTGTAAGAGTAGGGGGTCCTCATTTCATCTGGTCCCCTAAATTTAGCAAGATAACTATCATACCATCCTGTACCCCTACGAATTCAACCTGAGATGTAAAGAAAGAATTGCTGAAATTCTACAAATAGAAAAGTGACCACTTTTTGCGAGGTAGTAGGAGTTTGGAGAAGAGAAATGGAGGGGATATATCAGAAGATAAATGGCGAGGGGGAGGGAGCCTTTATAAGCCTCCTGCAGGAAAGTGATATACAGCCTTAGACCTCAAAAGTCAGACCTTTAGAAATCTCCTGTGAGAGACCTACCTGCCTGAAAGGTGGTCGGTGGTGAAGTGAGGCAGAATTGCAGATGGAACAGTGGGGTCTCAGTATTCCTGGAGGAACAGAAAGAACAGAGGCACCTGAACCAGCAGAGTTCCCAAGCATTGGAGCTGGGAAATGGGTTTAGGTCAGGGAAGCCTGGGAGAAAGCTCAGCTTGTTGTGCCATAAACTTCGAACCAGGGCAGATTGGGTAACTGGTCTCCATGTTGGGTCCCTGCAAAGGACTGGAACACAACAACCCTGTGCCTTTCTCTAGGAGAGGCAGAGTGGGTGCACAGTCAACTGGCTGAACGCTGTCAGAGCCAGGGTCTTGCAATGAACAGAATGAGGGCAACCCTCCACTTCCTCCAGGAGGGATGGACAGAGTTAAGTGCATGCACAAGCAAACAAAAGCTCTCCCTGCCGGGGCCCTGCAAATTGCATAAACCAGGGTCACCCCACCTGCCCCTGGGGAGGATCTGACTGGGTTAGCACCATAGGAGTCTGCAGAATTTGGTACACACTGTGACCACAACTCTGGGGCTAGCGACTAGAGCGTGGAAATTCTTATTTTTCCTTTCACCCTCAGAAGAGGCACAGAAAGCCTCAGGGAACAAAAGCCTCATACAGCAAAGAGCTTACACTGAGCCCTACCACCTGGCAAGGGGTGATACAACTCCACCCAGGCAAAGACCCCTCCCCCAGAAGACCATCTAGAACAGGTGAACAGCAAGTTTACTAACCAAACAGGACTGGAAAACTCCAGGACTGGGGGAAAGTAGTATGTAGAACTCAAAGTTTCAAAAAAAAAAAAAAAAAGAACTCAAAGTTTCTCTCTTATGATTTGTTTATCTTTCAGGTTAAAATTTTCTTTTTTTTTTTAATTTTTATTTATTTATGATAGTCACAGAGAGAGAGAGAGAGAGGCAGAGACACAGGCAGAGGGAGAAGCAGGCTCCATGCACCCGGAGCCCGACGTGGGACTCGATCCCAGGTATCCAGGATCGCGCCCTGGGCCAAAGGCAGGCGCCAAACCGCTGCGCCACCCAGGGATCCCAGGTTAAAATTTTCTAATATTTTTTCTTTTTTCCCCATCTCAACTAGTTTCTTATTTTATCATCTCTTCAGGGTTTTTTTTGTTTTTGTTTGTTTGTTTTTTAAAGATTTTATTTATTTATTCATGAGAGACATACAGAGAGAGGCAGAGACACAGGCAGAGGGAGAAGCAGGCTCCATGCAGGGAGCCCGGGTCTCCAGGATCACACCTTGGGCTGAAGGCAGCGCTAAACCCCTGAGCCACCCGGGGCTGCCCTCATCTCTTCATTTATAAGTATTTTCTTTTTTATTTTCATATTTTGCCATTACATGTTATAGATATATTATTCACCTTTGGCATCCTTTCACTGTATTCAATTTTATTTTGGGATGTATATAAATTTTGTTGTTTTTTTTTTTTTTTGTAACCTTTGAATTTAGTTACCTTCTAAAACACAGATCAAAATACAGTCAGAACCAAGTGGATCATCCTGTTTTGTCCATTCTGTAAGATTATCTTCTCTCTCCCCCATCCCTTTTCACCCCCGCCTTTTCTATCTCTTTTATTTTTTATTTGTCTTTTTTCTTTTATTTTCTGGTTCCTGCCCTCTTCAGAATTGTCTAGTGTGTATTTTGCTTGGGTTCCAGTTGATATTTTTGACTCTGCTCACACATACACCCATTCTGCCGTGGATGAAATGACTAGAAGGAGAAATTTACCACAAAAGAAAGAACCAGAGGTAATACTCTCTGCTACATATCTAATAGATACGGATTTAAGAAAAATGTCAGGGATGGAATTCAGGATTACAATTATAAAGTTACTAGTTGGTCTTGAAAAAAAAGACTAGAGAATCTCTTACTGCAAAAATGAGATCTAATCAGGCCAAAATTAAAAATACTCTGAGATGCAGTCTAAACTGGATGCTCTAACAGCTAGGGTAAATGAGGTAGAAGAGAATAAGTGACATACAAGACAAGTTGATAAAGGAAGGAAGCTGAGGCAAAGAGAGAAAAACAACTAAGCCCACAAGGCTCCAAGAATAAAGTGATAGTTTGAAAAAAAACATTCATATTATTGGAATTCCTGAGGTCGCAGAGAGAGAGAGAGAGGACCAGAAGGTATATTTGAGCAAATCATAGCTGAGAACTTCCCTAATCTGGGAGAGGAAACAGGAATTCATATCCAAGAGATGGAGAGGACCCCTCCCAAAATCAACAAAAAGATTATAAAATAGTGAAGCTTGCAAATTTCAAAGAGAAAGAGAACATCCTGAAAGTAGCTTGAGACAAGAGAATCCTATCAATGGGAGAAATATTAGATTAATAGCAGAATTATCTACAGAGACCTGGCAGGCTGGCATAATATATTCAGGATACTAAATGAGAAAAACTTGCAGCCAAGAATACTTCATCCAGCAAGGCTCTCATTCAGAATAGAAGGAGAGATCAAGAGCTTCCGGGATAGAAACTGAAAGAATATGTGAACACCAAGCCAGCTCTGCAAGAAATATTGAGGGGAATCCTGGGGACTCCTGGGTGGCTCAGCAGTTGAGCATCTGCCTTTGGCTCAGGGAGTGATCCTGGAGTCCCACATTGGGCTTCCTGCATGGAGCCTGCCTCTGCCTCTGTGTCTCTGCCTCTCTCTCTCTCTGTCTCTCATGAATAAATAAATATAATCTTTTTTAAAAAAATAAGGGGGATCCTGTAAGTGAAGAGAGAGTGACAATGTGCAGAAACAAGGACTGTACAAGTAATACAATGGCACTAGACTCATATCTTTCAATAATTACTCTGAACATGAATGGGCTAAATGCTCTAGTCAAGAGACAGAATCTCAGACTGGATAAAAAAGCAAGACCCATCCATATGCTGTCTACAATAGACTCATTTTAGACCTAAAGACACCCCAGACTGAAAATGACAGGGTGTAGAAACATTTATCATCTAATGGACCTCAAAAGAAAGTTAGGGTAGCAATCCTCATGTCAAATAAACTAGATTTTAAACCAAGGACTGGAAAAAAAAAAAAACTGTAGTAAGGATGGACTTAGTAAGAGATGTAGTAAGAGATGGAAAGGCACCATATCATACTTAAAGGGTCTATCCAAAAAGATCTAACAATTATAAATATTTATGCCCCTAATGTGGGAGTAACCAATTATATCAACCAATTAATAACCAAAGTAATAAAATACATAGATAATAATACATTAATAGTAAGAAACTTCAACACTCCACTCTCAACAAGGGACAGATCTTCTAAAGAGAAGATCAACAAGGGCAGCCCTGGTGGCACAGTGGTTTAGTGCTGCCTGCAGCCTGGGGTGTGATCCTGGAGACCTGGGATCGAGTCCCATGTCGGGGTCCCTGTATGGAGCCTGCTTCTCCCTCTGCCTGTCTCTCTCTCTCTCTCTCTCTCTCTCTGTATCTCTCATGAATAAATAAATAAAATCTTTAAAAAAAAGAGAGAGAAATCAACAAAGAAACAAAGGCTTTGAATGACACTGGACCAGATGATCTCACAGATATGTACAGAACATTCCATCCTAATGCAACTGAATACACATTCTTCTCAAGTGCACATGGAACTTTCTCCAGAATAGACCACATACTGGGTCACAAATCAGGTCTCAACCCATACCGAAAGATTGGGACTATCCCCTGCATATTTTCAGACCATAATGCTTTGAAAATAGAACTCAATCACAAGAGGAAATTTTTTTTAAGATTTTTATTTATTTATTCATGAGAGACACGCAGAGAGAGGCAGAGACACAGGCAGAGGGAGAAGCAGGCTCCATGTAGGGAGCCTAATGCGGGACTTGATCCTGGGACTCCAGGATCACGACCTGGGCCAAAGGCAGGTGCTAAGCCACTCAGCCACCCAGGTATCCCCACGAGAGGAAATTTGGAAGAAACTCAAACATATAGAGGTTAAGGAGCATCCTGGAGGAGGAGGAGGAGACTTTGTTACTGCAGAATTTAGATCTAATCAGGACAAAATAAAAAATCAATTAAATGAGATGCAATCCAAACTAGATGTCGTAACGACTAGGGTTAATGAGGTGGAAGAGTGAGCGACATAGAAGACAAGTTGATGGCAAGGAAGGAAGCTGAGGAAAAAAGAGAAAAACAATTAAGAGATCATGAGAAAAGGTTAAAGGAAATAAATGATAGCCTCAGAAAGAAAAATCTATGTATAAGTGGGGTTCCAGGAAGCGCTGAGAGGAACAGAAGGTCAGAAAGCATATTTGAACAATCATAGCTGAGAACTTCCATAATTTGGGAAGGAAAATAGGCATTCAGATCCAGGAGATAGAGAGGTCCCCCACAAAATCAATAAAAACCGTTCAACACCTCGAGATTTAATGGTGAAACTTGCAAATTCCAAAGATAAAGAGAAAATCCTTAAAGCAGCAAGATACAAGAGATCCCTAACTTCTATAGGGAGAAATATCAGATTGACAGCAGACCTCTCCACAGAGACCTGGCAAGCCAAAAAGGGCTGGCAGGATATATTCAGGGTCCTAAATGAGAAGAACATGTAACCAGGAATACTTTATCCAGCAAGGCTCTCATTCAGAAAAGAAGGAGAGATAAAGAGCTTCCAAGATAGGCAGAAACTGAATGAATATGTGACCACCAAACCAGCTCTGCAAGAAATATTAAGGGGGACTCTGTAAAAGAAAGAGGAAGCCCAAAGAAACAATCCACAAAAACAGGGACTGAATAGGTATTACAATGACACTAAATTCATATCTTTCAATAGTTACTCTGAACATGAACGGACTAAATGATCCCATCAAAAGATGCAGGGTATCGGAATGGATAAAAAAGCAAGACCCATCTATTTGCTGTCTACAAGAGACTCATTTGAGACCTAAAGACACCTCCAGCCTGAAAATGAAAGGGTGGAGGACCATTTTCCATTCAAATGGTCCTCAAAAGAAAGCAGGGGTGGCAATCCTCATATCAGATAAATTAAAGTTTATCCCGAAGACTGTAGTGAGAGATGAAGAGGGACACTATATCATACTTAAAGGGTCTATCCAACAAGAGGACCTAACAATCATGAATATTTATGCCCCTAATGTGGGAGCTGCCAAGTATACCAATCAATTAATAACCAAAGTAAAGAGATACTTAGATAATAATACACTAATAGGAGACTTCAACACGGCACTTTCTGCAAATGACAGATATTCTAAGCACAACAAAGAAACAAGGGCTTTAAATGATACACTGGGGAATCCCTGGGTGGCTCAGCAGTTTGGCACCTGCCTTTGGCCCAGGGTGTGATCCTGGAGTCCCGGGATCGAGTCCCACATCGGGCTCCCTGCATGGAGCCTGCTTGTCCCTCTCTGTGTCTCTGCCTCTCTCTCTCATCTGTGTTTTTCATGAATAAATAAATAAAATCTTTACAAAAAAATAAAATAAATGATACACTGGACCAGATGGATTTCACAGATATATACAGAACTTTCCATCCAAAAGAAACTGAATATGCATTCTTCTCAAGTGCACATGAAACTATCCAGAATAGACCACATAGTGGATCATAAATCAGGTCTCAACTGATACCAAAAAATTGGGATTGTCCCCTGCATATTTTCAGACCACAATGCTTTGAAACTAGAACTCAATGACAAGAGGAAATGTGGAAGAAACTCAAACGCATGGAGGTTAAAGAGCATCCTGCTAAAGATGAATGGGTGAACTAGGAAATTAGAGAAGAATTCAAAAGATCCATGGAAACTAATGAAAATGAAGATACAACCATTCAAAATCTTTGGGATACAGCAAAAGCAGTCCTAAGAGGGAAATACATCGCAATACAAACATCCTTCAAAAAACTGGAAAAAAAACTCAAATACACAAGCTAATCTCACACCTAAAGGAACCAGAAAAAGAACAGCAAATAGATCCTACACCCAGCAGAAGAAGAGAGATAATAAAGATTCGAGCAGAACTCAATGAAATAGAGACCAGAAGAACTGTGGAACAGATCAACAGAACCAGGAGTTGGTTCTTTGAAAAAATTAATAAGATAGACAAACCAAAAAAAAAAAAAAAAAGATAGACAAACCATTAGCCAGCCTTATGAAAAAGAAAAAAGACTCAATAAAATCATGAGTGAAAGAGGAGAGATCACAACCAATACTAAGGAAATACAAATGATTTGAAAAATGTATTAAGAGCAGCTATACGCCAATAAATTAGGCAATCTACAAGAAATGGACGCATTTCTGGAAAACCACAAGGTACCAAAACCGGAACAGGAAGAAATAGAAAACTTGAACAGGCCAATAACCCAGGAAGAAATGGAAGCAGTCATCGAAAACCTCCCAACACACAAAAGTCCAGGGCCAGATGGCTCCCTGGGGAATTCTATCAAACGTTTAAGGAAGAAACAATACCTATTCTTCTAAAGCTGTCCTGAAGGATAGAAAGGGATGGACTACTTCCAAACTCATTCTATGAGGCCAGCATCACCTTAATTCCAAAACCAGACAAAGACCCCACCAAAAAGGAGAAGTATAGACCAAGATCCCTGATGAACATGGATGCAAAAATTCTCAGCAAGATACTAGTCAGTAGGATCCAATAGTACATTAAGAAGATTACTACCATATGTCTGCACCAGCAAGATGAGATTGTGAGGTTGGGGGGTGGGGGCAGGTTCTTGGGTGCTGGGTCACCAACAGTCAGGGCAAGCAAGGTCACTGAGACTGCTGCAATTCAGAGAGGGGCAAGAGGAGTTTCCAACTCTTTGACCTGAGCAGGTTGGCATACTCTCGTCTCCCTTGTGGCTCCTTTCCTGGGATTAATATGGCAGGTTGCTTCTAAATTCTTCCACTTGAGTGGAATTCCTTTCCCAACTTCTTAACATTCCTCACCACCACTATCTCATCAAAATTATGTACTACACATTGTTCACGGATTGTTTTCACCAGCTGAAAAGAGAGGCTAGAAGGGGAGTTTACCCAGCACAGCCAGAGGGAAGCAGCTCCAAGCACTCCTGTGGTCACCAGAGCCCACCACAACCCAGGGCTTGCCAGGTACAGTGAAATGAAATTTTCTGCTCCAAGGGAGAAATCCCCTGTGGACAGGAAAGCAAAATCAGAATTGAGAAGCTATTCCTTATTTCACAGAGAGTGCAAACACAACGGAAAAGCATAGAGCAAAGGAAAGCAATTATTACCACAGAAGATGGAACCACGCTCAGCAGCAGGGGATGTGGGGAGGCAAAGAAGATTACCATAGGCAAAGAGCACTCAGAGCTTTACTGCGCGCTGGCTGAGGTTATAACTCCTGACTAGAAAGTGGGTACTGGAAGATCCAGTATGGTTACTAAATGAAGATTACATGCATGTTCATCTATTTATATATCTTTAAAAAACAAACTGAGGTGTGGTGGAATGAAAAGTCAGCTCTGAGTCCTGCAGTTTCAAATCCTATTCAGCTACTGGCCCTGTGACCACCCAGTGGATGCAGGACCCTCTTACACTTAGTTTCCTCTCCAGTAATGAGACTCAAGGACAAAAAGGTGGTGGAGAATTCCCTTGAGCTTTTAAGCCCAGTCACCTGAACTTAGAGACAAGAAACCCAGTCTAAAAAAAGAAGAAAGACGGGATCCCTGGGTGGCGCAGCGGTTTGGCGCCTGCCTTTGGCCCAGGGCGCGATCCTGGAGACCCGGGATCGAGTCCCACGTCGGGCTCCGGGTGCATGGAGCCTGCTTCTCCCTCTGCCTGTGTCTCTGCCTCTCTCTCTCTCTCTCTCTCTCTCTGTGACTATCATAAATAAAAATTAAAAAAAAAATAAAAAAAGAAGAAAGAAAGAAAAAAAAAAAAAAAGAAACCCAGTCTAGCCTCATAGGGCCTCTAAAAAAAACAGTAAACACAGTTTCCACACCAGCTCAGGTTTTCACACCTTGAGATCCCCAAATGCGAGAGCTGAGCCCTATCATAGTCTGGCCATGATCTTCCCCCTGAACTTGCGACCCCAGTTTTCCCCCTCCTTGTTCCAGTTCTCCATGACCAGGTTCAGATTCATCATAGGCACTGCTCCGTCCGACAGTGCTGAATCTGGGGTCCGGCTTTGTCCGCCGGACTTGGAACTTGGACTAGGGGAAGATGCGGATAGGGCCTGCGTTGGGAACGTGTGTGCTCTTCCAACTCTGCACAGGCTCACCTGCCAGTAAACAAGAGAGACCTGTGGTTCGGCAAACCGCAGCCTCGGCACAAGAAGGCCACAAGAAGGCCGAGCCTCAACTAGGTTAAGGCTACCCACTTGGTTTCAGCAGTTAGCAGGGAGAAGGGGGAGAGAAGAGAGGTTAGCCCAGGGGGCTCGTGAGCTTTGCCCTGGGTTCTGGCAACAGGGCTCCTGCTCCTTCTCGCCCCAACAGTGCGAGGCTGCTGCTGAGCAACCCTTCCTTGGACCCCGAGGTGCTCAATTCTGGCTCCAAATCTGGGCTGACCACTCGGGAAAGCCTGGAAACTAAGTCAACCAGGTTGAAAAGGAAGGCGGTGGGAACTAGCAGGACTGGCTAGCTGCTCCCGGAGAGCCGAGGCCCTTGCAGCCCGTAGAAGCCCAGGCAGAAGGAGGCGGGCAGTGGGGGGCTGGGCAGGGACGTGGCCAAGGCAGGGGGCGGGGGGGGGGGGGGGGGGGGGGGATCCTCCACTCCCCCATCCTCTGCCTTGGGGCATGCAGGCCCTTTCAGGGATTGGGAAACTCCGGGCTTTGGGGATGCACACCAGGCTTCGCCCAGAGATTCAGCACCGCGCAGGAAGAGGCGGACAGGGGCCTCTTATAGCAGGTCCCAACCTCCCAATTTCCATATCTGGTCTCCTGGCTATTTCAAAATAGCGAACTTGAAAGGACCGGGTTTCTGCCACTGGCGTCCAGCCCCTCTTGTCGCTTCACCGGAGTGTGAGGGCTCACAGAGCTGGCGGCCGCAGGGTGTGGGCAGGGGCTCGGAGGAGGAGCTCGGGCCCAGAGGACAAGAAAATGGTGGCCCGTCTGCAGGCACAGTGGTCAGGATCGCAGAAGCTTAATTTGTTTATTATTCATTTATTAGATTTTATTTTTCATGTAATCTCTACACCCAATGTGGGGCTCACAACCCCCAGATCAGGAGTAGCTTGCTCCACCCCAAGCAAGCGGCCAGGCCAGCCGCCCAGCATTAGCTCGGTTCTGCAGTGTTTGGTACTGCCAGCAGGTGCTCTCCTTCCCCCTTTCCTCTCCCTCCTCCTGACCAGCCAGGAACCTAGACGACGAGACCTTTAGAGAGTAGTCAAAAAAAGAAGTGTGTGCGTGTAGGACGGCTGAGGTTAGACGTGAAGAGCGGGAAACTGGGGAGCACAGGTTGGGGACCAGGTGGGGATGGGAAGTCCGCCCCCCCACGCGGCCCGCTCTTTGGCAAAGGGTGCCTAGGCCCTGGGCGTCCCGGGGTCATTGGCTGCTCCCATTTGGAGACGTGGAGGTGCAGTCCGTTTGATCCCGCATCTGATAGGCTGAAGATCCGCAGCTCTGTCCTGGGTGAGTTCTGGCCACTCCGGGGATAGAGACGAGTCCAAGATACTTTTTTATTTCTCTGGAGGAGAGAAACACATGGGGCGGACCGCCTCTGCTCTCAGGCAAGGGAGGCTGGTGTGAGGATGTCACTGAAAATAGTTCTACGGAGATAAAGTCGAATTCACTTCTGTTGTCCCCTAGTGAGTACAGGTCCCAAGGGAGACGGTGCCCGGACTAACACTGGTCTCCTGGATTCCTACCCAGTGCCTCCCCATAAAGCCCGGGCTCCCGTCCTCTTGGAAAACAAAGCCAACCGCAGCAGAGGATCCCGGTCCCCAGGCTTCCGAGTGGCCCTGGTGTGCGCGCACCCGCCACACCGCGGGGCGGAGGGGCTAGAACCCCAGCCGGTGCGGGTCGGAGCTCAGACACCCGCGTTCAGGGCGACGGGTGCGCAGGGTACCGGAGCTGACCCGGCCACCGGGCGGCGGTGTTCCCAGTGTTCCCGGGCAGCAAGGCGCATCCCAGGGAGGGTGGGGGAGAGCGCGGGCGGCTGCGAGGTCGCCCCGACTTTGCTGCAAAACCGCGGAGGGAGATGAGGGGCGAGCAACAGTGACGGTCGATGGAAACCTAGTCCTCGCTGCCACAAAGGAACGACTGCGTTGGCGACAACTCGGGGCTTTGGGGCTCGGGCGGAAGCACAAGCGGCCACCAAAAATGAATTAGCGGGGGTGGGGGGGTGGGGGGGGGAGCCGGAGAGCAAGGAAGGTTGGGGAGGACACCGGTAGGAGGATTCTGGCGGCACATGCCACCGGCCCGGCCAGCCGGGTCTGGGTGCCAGAGGGTGCTCATGTCGGGAGCCTCCGCGGCTTGCGGCTCTCAGGCTCCCCCAAGGCGTTGCTCAGCTGCAAGGCGAACCTTCCCATCTAGGAGATCGAGGGAAGCTGACTGGTAACTCAGGGAGCACCAGCGATGCCCTCTCCTGCGCGAGTCGGACTCCAGCCCCAGCTCGCCCCCTCCCTGCCCAGCTGGCCTCCGGTGTTTCCCGTGGACTCAATGGGTATTCTGTTCACCCAGAAACATACTCTCCTAATAAACAGCTTTGGGCCTGGTGGAAATGACAGGAGAGGGTAGGACTTCACACAGCAGATTTTGTTTCTTGAGGTTGTATCATGTCTTCTTTGTTGCTGATTTTTAGTTTTGTTTGCATAACTGTGGCAAAAACTAATTCAGTTGTATCCCTCTCCTAAAGTATTGTCGTTAGCAACACCATACTTTAGTTATCATTCATTGAGGACCAGAAGAGTAATAGCACCTACCCTACGAGGAGAAAATGAATGAATATTTACTTGGATCTTACACTGTTAAGCTTACAAACAACTTTCAAAAGCTCAAGGTAAAGCAAATTACTACAGTGTACACCTCAAGCTAATATAATACTGTATGCTAACTATACTGGAATAAAATTTTTTTGAAAAGAATAAATAGGGGCACCTGGCTGGTTCAGTCAGTGGGGCAAGTAACTCGATCTCAGGGTTGAGTTAGAGCCCCATGCTGGTGTAGAGATTACTTTAAAATCTTTAAAAATAAATAAATGTTAAAAGTAAAATTTAAAAACTCATGCAGTACCAAAAACAAAAGGGTAAAATAAAGATATTTTCAGACAGGGCAGCCGGGTGGCTCAGCCGTTTAGCTCTGCCTTCAGCCCAGGGCATGATCCTGGACACCTGGGATCGAGTCCCACCTCAGGCTCCCTGCATGGAGCCTGCTTCTCCCTCTGGCTGTGCCTCTGCCTCTCTCTCTCTCTGTCTCTCATGAATAAATAAAATCTTAAAAAAAAAAAAAGATATTTTCAGACAAACAAAAGGAAAATTCATCAGCTGCACATTGACAATATAAGAAACTAGAGGACATTCTTCAGATAAAAGGAAAGCTATCCCAGCTAAAAGCACATAACTACAGGAAGAAATGAAGAGCACTAGAAAGGGTTAATATATAGATACATTTTTTAAATAGTTATTTAAGTAATCCCAACACCCAACGTGGGGCTTGAACTCACAGCCCTGAGATCCAGAGTCACATGCTCTTTTGACTGAGCCAGCCAGGCACTCTAATATATAAATATAAAATAACAATTCCCAGATGTCAGGGTGGTTCAGTGGTTTAGTGCCTGCCTTTGGCTCAAGTCCTGATCCCGGGGTCCTGGGATCGAGTCCTACATCGGGCTCCCTGCATGGAGCCTGCTTCTCCCTCTGCCTGCATCTCTGCCTCTCTTTCTGTGTGTCTCTCATGAATAAAGAAATTTAAAAAATAATAATAATAAAATAACAATTCCTGGGTAAAAATTTAAAAAGTAATGTTTTCTAAGATTTGTAATAATATGTAGAAGTAAAAATATATATTACAGAAAAAAATCTAATGGCGCTATCTCAATATTTTTCATTTGCTCTATTAACAATCTCTATCTTATTTTTAAAAATTTTATTTATTCATTCATGACACACACACACACACACACACACAAAGGCAGAGACACAGGCAGAGGGAGAAGCAGGCTCCATGCAGGGAGCCTGACACGGGACTCTATCCCGGGTCTCCAGGATCATGCCCTGAGCTGAAGGCAAGCGCTAAACTGCTGAGCCACCTAGGGATTCCCTCCACCGTTCTTTTTATTTTATTATTTATTTATGTATTTATTATTTTTATTTTTTTAATAATAAATTTATTTTTTATTGGTGTTCCACAAAGATTTAAAAATAGACCTGCCCTACGACCCAGCTATTGCACTGCTGGGGATTTACCCCAAAGATGCAGATGCAATGAAACACCGGGACACCCACCGTTCTTTTTAGATACCAGATTGCTTCTCATTTAAAAACACAAATTTGGGGCACTCAGGTGGTTCAGTCGGTTAAGAGTCTGCCTTTGGCTCAGGTCATTGTTGTGCCCAAGATTGCAAATCTGAGAAACCACCAAGGAGCCGACACCGATGCAAGCGCACGAGGGTTTATTAGCAAGCTCGAGCTCGGGTCCAAGTATACCCGATGAAGCGGAGCAGGGACTTGGACCCCTAAGTGGGTTACAGCTGGATTTTTTATGGGCTGGTCTAGGGGATTTTCAGAAGGGGTGGAGGAATTTCTGAAGTTCTGTTTACATTCAGATATGGGGCTTTCAAGGGCTTTGAGCTCTGTTCTCATTCTAATATGGGACTTTTCTGCCACGGGGTGGGCTCTGTTGTCTTTCTGATATGGGATCCCTGCCGAGGACATAATGCAGTTTTTCCTGTAAGGTTCAGCTCTTATTCCCAGGGGCCTAAGATAGCTGTACTTGTGCTAATGCTAAACTTGAGGTAGAATGGCCTTAATTTTTCTCTGCCTCCACAAAGTAACAGATACTTGTGACCAACAAAGAGTTACAAGACCCTAAAAAGGGAGTGAGCCATTGAAGGTGTTATCACTAGTCCTTACTCGATGGTGGTATCAATAGATAGGTTAAAAGGATTTAGGTTCCCTGGTTGGCTTTAAATAAAAGACCAACCCTACTAGTCCCCAGTGGCAATCCTGGTTGGGACCCCTCTCACTCCTGAGAGCTTTCTCTATATCCTTGCTTAATAAAACTCTATTGCTTTACTCACTCTCCTTAGTCCATGAGATTCATTTTTCAACTCCATGAGACAAGAACCCAGCTCTCCCACTTCATTCTTTGTTTGGCTTCTTTTACTCAGCATAATCATTTCAAGATCCAAAAAGATTATCTCATATACCAATAGTTCATTTCTTATTATTGCTGGGTAGTGTTCCATAGTATGAATATCCTACATTTGTTTATCCATTTACTTGTTAATGGACATTTAGTTTATCTCAAGTTTTTGCCTATTACTTAATAAAGTGGCTATGAATATTTGTGTAGAATTCTTTTTTTTTAAGATTTTATTTACTTACTCATAAGAATACAGAGAGAGAGAGAGAGGCAGAGACACAGGCAGAGGGAGAAGCAGGCTCCATGCAGGATCCGGACACGGGACTCGATCCCGGGTCTCCAGGATCAGGGCCTGGGCTGAAGGCGGCGCTAAACCGCTGAGCCACCCGGGCTGCCCTGTGTAAAATTCTTGTATGGACATATGCTGCTTTAACTTCTCTTGGATAAATACCTAAGAGAGGATTGGCTGGATCATATGATAAATGTATAGATGCATATAGATGCACAAACCAATAAATAGAAGAATACACACCAGATGATTAGGAGTTACAGCTGCTAAAGGGGAGAATGGGAATTGAGCTATTTTACTCTGTTTTTGTCTACATTGGAGTCTTAAAGATAATATGTTATTTCTTGTGTAAAAAAAATATTGCTAAATTCTAATTTTAAAAATTAGGATCAAGTAAATATGAAAATTTGGTATGCAGTAAAGTGGCATCTAAAATCTCTGAGCATAAGATAGTCTTTTTAATAAACAGTATTAGGACAACTGTATAGCCTCTGGGAAAAGATAAAATTAGAGCCACACTTCACATCACACATTAAAACAAACCCCAATAGATCAGAAGTTTATATATAATGACACCATACCAGTACTAAAAGAACACATTGGTTAATTCCTTTGTAACCTGTGGATTGGGAAGGCCTTTTTATTATGATTCAAAACACAGAATAAAATATTAACAAACATAAGTATATAAAATTAAAAATAGGGACGCCTGGGTGGCTCAGCGGTTGAGCGTCTGCCTTTGGCTTGGGTCATGACCCCGGGGTCCTGGGATCTAGTCCCACATCGGGCTCCCTGCATGGAGCCTGCTTCTCCCTCTGCCTGTGTCTCTGCCTCTCTCTCTCAATCTGTGTGTCTCTCATGAATAAATAAATTAAAAAAAAAAAGAAAGTTCCTTTATCTCCATCCCCCAAGATACATGCCCGCAACCATCCCCAAGCACATGGCCCACCCATACACATCTGAAGGGTCTCATGACTCAGGTTTTATTAGACAGTAATAAGTGACCTTTTCCTCCTCAAGGTCCTGGAAACCTTGCTTCCAAATTCCTTAGAGACTACACTATCCTCAAACCCCTCCCAACTCCCAGGTATATAATCAGCCACCCTTCACGGGCCAGGGCAGCAGCTACTCCTGCCCATGCGTCCTGTCCCCCTGCTTTAATAAAACCACCATTTTGCCCCAAAGACATCTCAAGAATTCTTTCTTGGTCGTCAGCTCCAGACCTCGCCCCACCAAACCTCACCTATATATTCCAAAACTTAATCAAAATGATCTCGATTGAATTCATGATCAAATAAAACTACATCAAGATACAATTTCTCACTGATCAGAGTGACAAAAGTGCCAAAGTTTGTCGAAGTAGCCTGTTAGTAAGGCTGTGGAGAAGCAAGCCCACTATCACCGCTGATAGGAGAGCAAAATGTTTAATAGAATCCCTGTGGAATAGAATTTGACAAAACCTAACAAAATTACATCTATAATTACCCTTAGACTCAGAAACCTCATTTCTAATCTACTCAGTATATATTTCCACAGTGAACAGACGTGAGGGTATTCATTTTGGCATTATTTGTCATAACAAAACACTGGAAATGACACGATGTCTACCAGTAGGAGACTTAATAAACTGTGGTACATCGAGACAGCAATGCTATTCAGTTGTAAAAAGAATGAAAAAGACCTGCCAATACTAATATGGAGCAATCCTCAGGATATACTGTTAATGACATAAGAGATGTAGTTTTTGAGTGTAGGTGAGGTTGGCGGTGTGAAGTCGAGCCCACAGCCAAGAAACAACTCTTGAGGGATGCCTGGGTGGCTCAGTGTTTGGGCGTCTCCCTTCAGCTCAGGGTCCCTGCATGGAGCCTGCTTTTCCCTCTGCCTGTGTCTCTGCCTCTCTGTGTCTCTCATGAATAAATAAAATATTTAAAAAAAAAAGAATTCTGGAGACTTCTCTGGTGCAAAAAGGTGGTTTTATTAAAGCACAGGGATAGGACCCAGGGGCAGAAGGAGTTGCACTGGGGTTGTGAGGAGCAATTGATAATATACTTGGAATTGGAGGAGGTAAGGAAAAGGGAGGTTTTCAGAAGAACTTTCATGTGCTAAAGAGGACCTTCTAGATACTGGAGGCCTTCTCATTGTCAAGTTAAGGTTGTTGAGGGGGTAAGCTCCTGGACCCCCAGTAAAATATTAAACAGTTGGGAGCTTCCAGGAGGAACATTACACTCTGCCTGCCTCAAGTATTTGTCACTGGGCTGCAGATTATAAGGACATTTAATTATTTATTTTTTAAAAAAGGTTTTATTAATTTATTCATGACAGACACAGAGAGAGAGAGAGAGGCAAAGACACAGGCATAGGGAGAAGCAGGCTCCATGCAGGGAGCCTGACATGGGACTCAGTCCCGGGTCTCTATGATCACACCCCAGGCCAAAGGTGCAGCACTAAACCGCTGGGCCACTGGGGCTGCCCCAAGGACATTTAATTTTATCTACATTTCCTTCTGAAAGGTTATTGATAAGAATGCTTTTATTCTCATAAAATGCTAAGACATTTGTAAACTGAGGGAGGCTTATGTCTTACAGGACTGTGATCTAACCATTTGTTTTTCTTTCCCTTAGCTTTAGGGCAGCCAGGGGGGCCTGAGGAATGTCACACAGATCATTGGGGGGATTGGGGAGAAGGGTTTGTGGAGTGCCAGGTCATGTTTTGCCCTCAGTTTGGCTTCTGCTCCTTCTCCAGAAGCAAGGTACAAAGATGTGCCTATATAATGCTGTTTGTATAAGAAAGGAGATTAATTAAGAATAACACATATATGTGTTTATTAATAACACATATATGTGAAAGACTAAAACAGAAACCAATACAAATGGTTACTTAAAGGGGGAAGGAAATAAGAAGGTGGAGGAATAGGAGACCCTAACTTCATCTGGTCCCCGGAATACAGCTAGATATTTATCAAATCATTCTGAAAACCTGAGAAATAGATCGGAAATCTACAAGCTGCAATTGTACAAGTAGAAAAGCAACCACTTTGTGGGAGGTAGGAGGTGCGAGGACCCAAATCCAGGGTGAAATATCAGAGGATACGGCAGAGGGGAGGGCGCCGCCTACGGGGGCTACTGCAAAGCATTGTATGCAGCGGAGCACAAAATCAGAACTTCTAGAAGTCTCCTACAGTGGGGAGTCCCTGGCTTAAAGGGACTCAGGCGGCGATGGAGGCAAAATCCCAGGTGGGACAGCGGGGGTCTCAGGATGAAGAATGGGAGTGTCTGAGCGCAGCAGGTCCCAGGCACCCACTGGGGAAGCCAGCTGCGATCAGCGAGTTTAGGTGCCGGGTTTCTGCTCAGTGTGGCCATGAAGGCAAAAGGGTGCGCAGCTGCACGACCGCCCTCCAGATAGGGCCTGGCATGAGGCAGAAGTATGGCGAGTCCTCCCTCCCCCGACCAGACACAGTGCAGGTCCAAGCCACAGAGTCTGTAAAGTTCGGAGACTTGAAACTGGGTCATGAAAAACAGTCACAGAAGCACCTGGGTGTCTCTGTCCATTAGTCGCCTGCCTTCTGCTCAGATCACAACCCCAGGGTCCGGGGATCTGCATGCTTCCTACTCAGTGGACGGTCTGCTTCTCCTCCCTCCTCCCCCCTGCTCTCTCTCAAATAAATAAAACCTTAAAAAAAAAAAAAGTCAGTCACAGGCAAAGTGAACACACAGTCTGGATGGAAACCAGGGAAACAAGGGAGTTTGCGTTCTGTGAGGGTTCACCGAAGAGTGGGGGACTCGAAATTTCAGCTCCAGTGCTAGAGAACTGGGCGACACCATTTTCATCTCCCCTATCAGTGCTGAAAGCCTTCAGAGAGCAACACGGTGCCACACAGTGGAATCCAGAGCCACTTATACTGAACCTGGCCCCTTTGCAAGGCTCCTCTGGCCTGGCCCTCGCCATCAGCCATCATGAGGCCCAGGACACCTGAGAATCAGTGCAACAGGCCCCCACCACAGAAAACCAGCAGAAACAACTCACTAGTGGCAAATTTACCATTACCAATTGTAGAGACCTGCAAAACTTTAGCTCTTGGGAAAAAACAGTATATACTATTCATTGATTTTTTATTATTCCTTAGTTTTTCACTTCTTTTCAGCTATTTTCTAATTTTCTTCAATTTTTTGTCATTTTAATTTTTACTTTTACATACATGTTACATATATATATATATTTTCATTTTAGGTTTCCTGCCATTGTATTTATTTTTGTATATATACATTTTTTTCTTTCAATTTGGGATCTAATTTCATTTAATAAACAGACCAAAATACACCCAGGATTTAGTTTACTTTTTTGTTCTGTTTTTCTTGTTTTTTTTGTTTTTGTTTTTTCTTATTTTGTTTTATTTCTGTCTTCTTCTGGTTTGTTTTGTTTGTTGTTTTTCTGGTGGTGGTGTTGCTATTTTTGCCTTTTGTCTTTCCTTTTATTCTTTTCTTGACATTATGATGAGACAGACAAACTCACCCCAAAAGAAAGAACAGGAGGCAGTACTCAATGCCAGGGATTTAATCAATATGGATATAAGTAAAATGTCAAAAGGAATTATAAGGGAAAGGAAGGAAAATGAGTGGGGAAAAATCAGAGAGGATGACAAACCATGAGAGACTTCTAACTCTGGGAAACAAAGGGTAGTGGAAGGAGAGGAGGGCAGGGGAATGGGGTGACTGGGTGATGGGCACTGAAGAGGGCACTTGATGGGGTGAGCACTGGGTGTTATACTATATGTTGGCAAATCAAACTCCAATAAAAAAGCAAGTAAGATGTCAGAACTAGAATTCAAAACAATGATAATAAAAATACTTAGCTGGGCTTGAATAAAGCATAGAAGACACTAGAGAATCCCGTAGTGTAGAAATAAAGAAACAAAAATCTAATCAGGCGGAAATTAAATGTACTATCACTGACATACATTACAAATGAAGTCTCTGACAACGAGGATAAATGAGCCAGAAATGAGCTCAGGATATAGAGGACAAAATGATGGAAAACAAGGAAGCTGAGAA
This sequence comes from Canis aureus, assembly GCF_053574225.1. NCBI lineage: Eukaryota > Metazoa > Chordata > Mammalia > Carnivora > Canidae > Canis > Canis aureus. Next base: position 72,300,390 of record NC_135617.1, on the reverse strand, counting down.
AAACAGAGAAAAACAACTAATGGATCATGAAGGGAGACTTTGAGAAATCAGTAATAACATAAAGCAAAATATGCGATGATAGGAGTCCCAAAAGATAAAGAGGGGGACAGAAGTTTTATTTAACAAAGAAGGTTTATTTGAACATCCCTAATCTGGGGAAGGAAACAGGCATTCAACTCCAGGAGGCACAGACAACTGCCCTCAAAATCAATAAAAGTAGGTCAATACCTCCACATATAATAGTGAAACTTGCAAATTTCAGAGATTAAAAGAAAATCCTGAAAGCAGCTCAGGGATAAGAGGTCCGTTACCTATAAGGGTTACATAAGACCAACAACAGACCCATCCACAGAGACCTGGCAGGCCAGAAAGGGTTGGCATGATATATTCAATGTATAAATGGGAAAACCATGCAGCCAAGAATACTTTATCCAGCAAGGCTGTCATTAAGATCTTCCAGGACAAACAAAAACAAAAGGAATTCGTGAACACTAAAATGGCTCTGCAAGAAATATTAAAGGGGATCTTTTGAGTGAAGAGAAAGCCCAAAAGTAACAAAGACCAGAAAAGAAGAGACAATCTACAGAAACAGTGACTTTACAGGTAACAGAATGGCATGAAATTCATAGCTTTCAATAATTACTCTGAATGTAAACGGACTAAATTCTCCAATCTAAAGACATAGAGTATCAGAATAGATTTAAAAACAAACAGGGACACCTGGGTAGCTCAGCAGTTGAGAGTCTGCCTTTGGCTCAGGGCGTGATCCTGGAGTCCTGGGATTGAGTCCCACATCGGGCTCCCTGCAGGGAGCCCGCTTCTCCCTCTGCCTCTCCCTCTCTGTGTCTCTCATGAATAAATGAGTAAAATCTTGGACACAAAGTCACCTCCAGATTAAAAGTGAGGGGGCAGAGAACCATTTATCATGCTAATGGACATCAAAAGAAAACTGGAGTAGCAATCTACTGCTCCAATCATACAAATTAGATTTTAAACCTAAGACTCTAATAAGATGAAGAAAGACACTATGCCTTAATAAAAGGGGTCTATCCAACAAGAAGATCTAACAATTGTAAATATTTACGCCCCTAGCTTGGGGTACCCAAGTTATAAATCAACTGATAGCAAAATTAAAGAAACACATTAATAATAATACAATAACAGTAGGGCACTTTAACACCCCACTCAAAGCAATGGACAGATCATGTAAGCAGAAGATCAACAAGGAAACAAGGGCTTTAAAAGACACACTGGACCAGATGGACTTCACAGGTATATTCAGTGTATTCCATCCTAAAGCAGAATATATCTTCTCGAGTACACATGGAACATCTCCAGAATAGATCACATACTGGATCACAAATCAAGGTCTCAACTGGTACAAAAAGATTGGGGTTATTCCCTGCATATTTTCAGACCACAATGTTTTAAAACTTGACTCATTCACAAGAAAATATTTGAGAGGAACACAAATACATTGTGGTTAAAGAGCACCCTACTAAAGAATGAATGTGCCAACCAGGAAATCAAAGAAGAATTTTAAAAATACATGGGAGCAGGGTGCCTGGATGGCTCAGTGGTTGAGCGTCTGCCTTTGGCTCAGGGTGTGATCCCACGGTCCCGGGATCGGGTCCTGCGTCGGGCTCCCTGCATGGACCCTGCTTCTCCCTCTACCTCTGTCTCTGCCTCTCTCTGTCTCTCTCATGAATAAACAAACAAAATCTAAAAAAAAAAAAATACATGGAAGCAAATGAAAAGGAAAACGTGACACTTCAGAACCTTTGGGATGCAGCAAAAGGTAAAAGGGAAGTATATGGCAATATAAGTCTCTCAACCAGAGAAGTTGCAAATAACAGCCTAACCTTATACCTAAAGAAGCTGGAAAAAGAATAACAAATAAAGCCTAAATCCAGTAGAAGAGAAAAAATAAAGATTAGAGCAGAAATCGATGATATAGATATCAAAACCAAAACAAAACAAAACAAAAACCCACCATCACAACAACGTACAACACATCAATGAAAATAGGGGCTGGTTCTTTGAGAAAATTAAAGAGATCAATAAACTCCTAGCCAGACTTCTAAAAAATATAAGAGAAAGGACCCAAATAAATAAAATCATAAATGAAAGAGGAAATATCATAACCAACACCAAAGAAATACAATTATAAGAATATATTATAAATAATTATATACCAACAAATTAGTCAATTCAGAAGAAACAGATGCATTTCTAGAAACATATAAATGATCAAAACTAAAATAGGAAAAAATTTCTGTTTTTTGAACAGACCCATAACCAGCAAGGAAATTGAAGCAGTAAATAAAAGTCTCCCAACAAACAAGAAGAGTCCAGGGCCAGATGGTGTCCCAGTGGAATTCTACCAAACATTTAATGAAGAATTAACACCTAGTCTTCTGAAGCTGTTTCAAAAATAGAAATGGAAGGAAAACTTTCAAACTTGTTCTATGAGGCCAGCATTACCTCGATCCCAAAACCAGACAAAGACCCCGCCAAAAAGGAGAATTATAGACCAATATCCTTGATGAACATGAATGCCAAAATTCTTACCAAGGTACTAGCCAGTACGATCCAACAGTATATCAAAAGGATTATTCACCACGACCACATGAGATTTATTTCTGGGCTGCAAAGGTGGTTCAAGATCCATAAATCAATCAATGGGATACACCATATTAATAAAAGAAAAAACAAGATCCATCTGATTCTCTCAGTTGATGCAGAAAGAGCATTGGCAAAATATGGCATCCTTTTTTAAATTAAAACTCCACAGTGTAGGGATAGAGGAAATATATCTCAATGTCATAAAAGCCATATCCCAAAAACTCATAGCAAATATCATCCTCCTTTTTGGGGAAAAACTGAGAGCTTCTCTCTAAGGTCAGGAACATGACAGGGATGTCCACTCTCACCACTGTTGTTCAACACAGTCCTGGAAGTCCTAGCCTCAGCAATCAGACAACAAAAAGAAATAAAAGGCATCCAAATCAGCAAAGAAGTCAAACTCTTCCTCTTCACAGATGACATGATACTCTATGTGGAAAACCCTAAAGACTTCACCCCAAGATTGCTAGATCTCATACAGGTTTCCTGTATGATTTCTGTGCATTGGTTTTATATCCTGCCTCTGTGTGTGTGTATGTGTGTGATGAATAAATAAATAAAATCTTAAAAAAAAAAGCAATGAGCCTGATGAAAGAGAAATCAAAGAATCAATCCCATTTATAATTTTTTAAAAGATTTTTATTTATTTATTCATGAGAGACACACACAGAGAGAGAGAGAGAGAGAGAGAGAGAGAGGCAGAGACACAGGCAGAGGGAGAAGCAGGCTCCATGCAGGGAGCCTGATGTGGGACTTGACCCCGGGACTCCAGGATCACGCTCTGGGCCAAAGGCAGGTGCCAAACCACTGAGCCACCCAGGGATCCCCAATCCCATTCACAGTTGCACCAAAAACCATAAGATACCTAGGAATCAACCTAACCAAAAAGGTAAAGGATCTGTACTCTGAAAACTATAGAAGACTTATGAAAGAAATGGAGGAAGACACAAAGAAATGGAAAAACATTCTATGCTCATGGATTGGAAAAACAAATATTGTGAAACTGTCTGTGATGCCCAAAGCAATCTACACATTCAATGCAATCCCTATCAAAACAGTATAAACATTTTTTACAGTCTGGAACAAACAATCCTAAAATGTGTATGGAACCAGGAAAGACTCCAAATAGCCAAAGGAATGTTGAAAAAGAAAACAAAAGCTGGGGGCATCACAATGCCTGACTTCAAGCTGTATTACAAAGCTATGACCATCAAGACAGTGTGGTGCTGTCACAAAAACAGACACATAGATTAATGGAACAGAATAGAAACCCAGAAATGGGCCCTCAACTCTACAGTCAACTAATATTTCACAAAGCAGGGAAGACTATCCACTGGAAAAAGAACAGTCTCTTCAAGAAATGGTGTCTGGAAAACTGGGCAGCCACATGTAGAAGAATGAAACTGTTCCATTCTCTTACACCAGACACAAAAGTAAACTTCAAATGGATGAAAAACCTAAATATGAGAGAGGAATCCATCAAAATCCTAGAGGAGAACACAGGCAGTAACCTCTTTGACCTTGGCTGCAGGAAGTTTTCGCTAGATATGTCTCCAAAGGCAAAGAAAACAAAGGCAAAAATGAACTATTAGGACTTCATCAATATAAAAAGCCTCTGCACAGCAAAGGAGATAGCCAATAAAACTAAAAGGCAGCCTTCAGAATGGGAGAAGATATTTGCAAATATCAGATAAAGGGCGAGTGTCCAAAATCTATAAAGAACTTATCAGTGTTACACTATATGTTGGCAAATTGAATTTAAATTTTAAAAAATAATAAATTTTTAAAATGGGAAAAAAAAAAACTTATCAAACTCAACACCCAAAAAACCAAGAATCAAATAATCAAGTCAAGAAATGGGCAGAAGACATGAACAGACATTTCTCCAAAGAAGACCTACACATGGTCAACAGACAAATGAAAAAACACTCCACATCACTTGCCATTAGGGAAACACAAATCAAAACCACAATGAGATACCACCTCACACCTGTCAGAATGGCTAAAATGAACAAGTTAGGAAACAACATATTGGTGAGGAGGTGGAGAAATGGAAACCCTCTTACACTCTTGGTGAGAATGCAACCTGATGCAGCCAATCAGGAAAACAGTATGGAGGTCCTTCAAAAAGGTAAAAATAGAGCTACACTATGACCCGGCAATTGAACTACTAGGTATTTATTCAAAGGATACAAATAGTGATTCGAAGGGGAACCTGCATCCCAATGTTCATAGCAGCATGTTCACAAAAGCCAAGCTATGGAAAGAGTCCAGATGTCCATCAACAGATGAATGGATAAAGAAGATGCAGTGTGTATGTGTGTGTACACACACACACACACACACACACACACACACAAATGGAATATTACCCAGCCATCAAAAAGATGAAATCTTATCATTCACAATGATTTGGATGGAGCTAGGGGGTATTATGCTACATGAAATAAGTCAGAGAAATACCATATGACTTCATTCATGTGTGGAATTTAAGAAACAAAATAGATTAACATTGAGAAGGAAAAGGAAAACTAAAATAAGTGAAATCAGAGAGGGAGACATACCATGACTCTTAATTCTAGGAAATAAACTGAGAATTGCAAAAGGGGAGGTTAGTGAGGGGATGGGGTAACTGGGTGATGGAAATGAACGAGGGCACTGAAGTAATGAGCACTGTGTTATATGCAACTGATGAATCACAAATTCTACCACTGAAATGTGTAATACAGTATTTGTTAGTTAAATTGAATTTAAGTTAAAAATAGACAAGGGAAGGAAGAAATGAAAGAGAGGTTAGGATAAATATACTTGTCTAAATATATGCTATTTTCATGATTAAATATTCGTTCTTATTTACTATGGAATTTTTGGAGCAGAAATATTTTTGGAATCAGTTGTAATATGCATAATTTAGAACTGCATCCAAACAAGTTATGATGGCTTTTCCATCCAAATGGAAACTACATTTGTTAAAATTTACAAGTATTCCCATATAAATACAATTAGAGAAATGGAGTCACAAAATTTTTTGACCCAGATGGGACTGAATACCAAAAAAACAAAACAAAAACCCTTCTGCAATGAAGCTCATTTCCTTTCTGCTGCTTCTTATCCATAGGATTAAATATATCTTTTTTAAAGATTTTATTTATTTATTCATGAGAGACAGAGAGAGAGAGACACACAGAGAGAGAGAGAGAGAGAGAGAGAGAGAGAGACATAGAGACATAGGCAGAGGGAGAAGCAGGCTCCATGCAGGGAGCCTGACATGGGACTCAATCTCAGGACTCTAGGATCACGCCCTGAGCCGAAGGCAGGTGCTAAACCGCTGAGCCACCCGGGGATCCCTGAAATTAATTTTTTTTTAAAGTTTGCATTTATCTATTTGAGAGAAAGAGAGTATGGGAACAGGGGAGAGAAACAGAGGGTAAGGCAGAGAGAGACACAGACTGTGCCAAGCATGGAGCTTTCTGGGGGAGCTCAATTTCAGCACCTGGAGATCATGACCCTAACTGAAATCAAGAGTTGGACGTTCAACCTACTGAGCCAAGTTACCCCAAAAATGAAATTAATTTTTAAAGAAAAAAATCAATATCCAAAATTGAAGACTAGGGCTGGCTCAGTGGTTGAGCATCTGCCTTTGGCTCAGGGCATGAAACCAGGGACCTGGGATTGAGTCCCATGCCAGGCTCCCTGTGGGGAGCCTGCTTCTCCCTCTCCCTGTGTCTGTGCTCCTCTCTTTGTGTCTCTCATGAATAAATAAATGAAATCATTTTTAAAAATTAAAATATAAAGACAAAAGCTCCTTATTTAGCAAATTTTAAGGTAACCCTTAGAGAAAATAATTATCTCAGGTGACTTTTGCATACAGAACTCTGTACATCCTTTATAGTAAATATTCTAAAGAGTAAAAGAATAGCAAATAAATATTAAATTTCATTTAGCAATTTTATTGTTAGGAGTAGTTGTTGCAGTTTTTAAACTATTTTATATTTTAGGATAAAGCAAATAGGCAAATACGTCCAAGTTACTAAGAGCCAAGAATTTCAACTCCTCTGATAAATGTTATAAAATACAAAATCAAAGAAGGAAGAAAACAGGAAGGTAAATTTTGAATTGGAAATATCCATATGAATTCATGATTTTTCGATTTTTCTAAACACTGCCTTCAACGTCTGAAAGCAGTGCTATCTCTGAAGCAATGAAATCTCCCATCACTTAAACAGTGGCTTCCAAAAAACATTCCTCATTAAAAGTAGTAATGCTCCCTGGAGGAATGGCTGATTTCATGTCTGGAGCTTACAGAAGTAACACTGAACCTGGGACTTCTTGTGCCAAAGCTAGAAAGTGCTCACAGACAACTTAGAGGGCATCTCAAAAGGACATAGGAGTCAACTTTAAAAAACACTCAACTGGGGGATCCCTGGATGGCGCAGTGGTTTGGCGCCTGCCTTTGTCCCAGGGCACGATCCTGGAGACCCGGGATCGAATCCCACGTCAGGCTCCCGGTGCATGGAGCCTGCTTCTCCCTCTGCCTGTGTCTCTGCCTCTCTCTCTGTGTGTGACATAAATAAATAAATAAAAAGAAGCTGCTTCTAAAAAACAAAACAAAACAAAACACTCAACTGGACACATTTGGTAGTTTGAGCACAAAAAGAATGACTGTAATTGGTTGTAAAATACTGAATAAAAACCCTGGATCTGTAGTTGAAGAAAAAAAAGAAAAAGACTAATTTTCCACCTTAGTAGATTAATATTATGCCACTATCTTACTCCGAAAATTGGTAATGAAAGGGAAATAAAGCAGTTACTCTGTCTTTTTAGAAGGAACCCTAGATTCCTAGTTGATGAGGGAAAACTCCTCTATAGATAACTACCCTTTATAAATGTAGGAAGGGGAGAAGTAGAAACACACCATTTTGTAGCTTCTGATGAAATAAACTCATTCAGGGAAGGATCACTGTGGAACGTCAATTATTAGGTAAAAGTGTTTTAGGCTAGTCATGGTGTCAAAGAACTTTGCAGGTGATTTGTTAATTGTAAAGGAGAAAACTTTAAAGGACAAATTTGACTAAGGATGTCCACCTTAACCAAGTATCACTAGTGGTAGGATGACCTCATATTATATGCCTTCTGATGTGAGGCAATGTGGAGTACATGGCACTTTTCTGTTTAAGATTTTTTTGGGGGTGGGGAGGGGAGGTTGCAGAGGAGTGCAGGCAGAGACAGAGAGAATCTTAAGCAGGCTCCAAGCTTGGCACAGAGCCTAAGGTGGAGCTCAATTCCACGACCTTGAGGTCATGATCTAAGCTGAAATCAAGACTCAGATTTTTAACTGAGCCACTCAGGTGTCCCCAGAATTTTTCTTAATTGAAAAAAAAAAAATGCAGAGGGAGAGAGGAACGAGTTTAATGACAAGACAGAAACAATAATAGAATCCAGAATGTACAACATTCTTTAACAATTGGCCTAGTCTTTTTTTTTTTTAAGATTTTATTTTATTTATTCATGAGAGAGAGAGAGAGAGAGAGAGAGAGAGAAAGAGGCAGAGACATAGGCAGAGGGAGAAGCAGGCTCCAAGCAGGGAGCCTGATGCGGGACTTGATCCCAGGACTCCAGGATCACGCCCTAAGCCAAAGGCAGGCGCCAAACCGCTGAGCCACCCACGGATTCCCCTAGCCTAGTCTTTCAAAGTCAGTTCTATGAAGAAAAGATACTGTTTTGGATTTTAAAAAAAAGGGGAGAGGAGGACATAACAAGAACAACAAAGTAATGTATGGAACTTGACTGGATCTTTTCTTTTTAAATTAATGCTATAAAAGACACTTAAATTGGGAAAGTTTGAATATGGATCATTAGAGGACATTACGAATTATTCGTCAGATAATTTCAGAACCTGATAATTCCATCGTGATTGTGTAAGATATACACCAAAGATTTAGGGATGAATGGTCTTGGTGTCTGTAAGTTGCTTTCAAATACTTTAGGAAAAGAATGGTAGGTATACAAACAGATGGATAATTAAGATAGAGACAATTAAGGCAAATATGGCAAAATATTAAGATTTGTTGTATCTTTGGACTTAGTGTTTGGGTGTTTATTATCCCTTTTTTCTCAGCTTTTCTGTATGTTTTTCAAAATAAAACTGCGTAGCTTAGTTAAGCACCAGCCTTTGGCTCAGCTCATGATCCTGGGGTCCTGGGATCAAGCCCCACATCTGACACCCTGGCTCAGCAGGAGTCTGCTTCTCTCTCTCCCTCAACCCTCCCCCCTGCTTGTGCTGCTTGCTCAGACGAATAAATTTAAAAAATCTTTTTTTGCTGTTGGCAAATCGAACTTAAATAAAAACGAATGCAAAAAGTAATTTAAAAAATAAAAAAGGACAAATAAAATCTTTTTTAAAAAATATTTTTTAAAAAATAAAATATTAAAAGTTGGAAAGAATTTCCATATTATCCTAATTTTTACACAATAATGGAAGACATTCCAGGATGCATCCCATTAATATTATCTTTTCTTTGTTCTCCTAAGCAATCAAGAGATTCTCACTTTGATATTTCAAAAAGACACACTAACAAACATATCCAAACTTTGTTGTCTCTTTACCCAAGTATGGCTTTAATATTTTATTAAAAATTCTTGAATTTATAAATATTAAAACACTGCAATTTATTGGCACAAGAATGACAATGCACTAGCAATAAAATCAAAATAGAAACTAAACTATTTAGAAGCAGTAGCAACTCCATACTTCAAAGATAATTTAAACAGGCAATTTTAGAGTGCTTCATATATATAAAAAGCAGTTCTCAGCCTGCAGTGATGCTGCCACATGGGCAGATGATGCTGCTAAGCATCTCAGGTGCAGCAGGAAACCCTTTAACCAATGGCTGCTGCAATTTCTTAATTAGCTTGAATTAATGAGTTCACTCAGAATTTATTTTGTTTACTGCTTACTGTAGTTACTCTTACACTACTTACTAACTGGTACAGAAGTGTTTTAACAACTGGTTGAGGCAGTACCGGTACCGTTTCCTTCTATTAACACAGAAGCCACTTGGCTCCTGTGGGCAGGGACCACATCATCTGCTTTCCAGGGTTTGTTCCATTCTAATTCCCACTTTCCTGCATTTCCAACTTTTCGTCCTCACTTGATTCTTCTTAACAGCATGTTATAACACTCAAAACTTAAAAAAAAAAAAAAAAAAAGTTCTCAATTCTATATATCTGCTCTCTCCACTGTCTTTCATTGCAAATACAGCCAAATTTATTGAAAATAATATCCTTGGGGCATCTGGGTGGCTCAGTGGTTGAGCATCTGCCTTTGGCTCAGGTTGTGATCCCGGGGTCCTGGAATCGAGTCCTCGCATCATGTTCCCCACAGGGAGCCTGCCTCTCCCTCTGACTAGGTCTCTGCTTCTGTGTGTCTTTCATGAATAAATAAAATCTTTTTTTTTTTTTTTTTAAGAAAATCATATCCTTTCCCCCACTGCCTCCACTTCCTTCCTCCAAGTCATTCCTTCATTCTGATCTCACCTGTCCAATGGAACTTCTCCCAACAGTATCACCAAGGTTCCTTGTGGCCAAATCTAGTGACCACTCCTCATTCTTGGGGTCCTCACCCCTCAGGGGCATCCCACATTTGGCCCTTCCTTCTTACCTGAGCTTTCATTGCACACTTTCCAGGTTTCATCCTGTCTGCTGGCTTTTCTTCCCCTGCTCTCCCTTTGATTTCTGTTCTCCACTTTCTTCCTTAGCCTTCTTCTTTTTTAAGATTAAAAAATTAAATTTATTTGAGAGTCAGCAAGAGAGAACATAAGCAGGGAAGGGCAGATGGAGAGGGAGAAGCAGACTCCCCAGTGAGCAGAGGCATTCGCTTAACTGACTGAACAGTGCCCTCTTCTCTTCTCATGCTACACATTTTCTCAGGGCTATCTCCATTACTCTCCTTCCCTGATGTCGATGCCACCCAAGTCTGTCTGCAGTCAGGACCCCCTTTCCTCCAAGCTCCACTCAAATAAACCCTGTCACAGAAAATGGCACCATCACTCACCCAGTTGCCAAGTCAGAAACAGGGTATGCAATCTTGACTTGTCCTTCTCCCTCCTCCACACAGCAAAACAATTCCCCAGACATTAACCTTACCTCCTAAGCACCCCATAAAACTGTTTCTCTTCTTTCCATCAGCCACTACTTAATTCTAGTTTCCATTCTCTTCCCCTGACATCACTTCAAAAGCCTTGGATCTCTCTCCCCTTTCCAAACCAGTTTCCATACTGCAGTGATCTAAGGCACAAATCTCTCCTTGTTCTTAGGCCTCAAATTCTTCACCATTCCTCTGGATAAAGCCTACATCTTTAGCACAGCTCACAAATTCCAGCAAGAGCTGGCCCAAGCCTCCCTCTCCTGCTTCACCTTTCTTTACCTGTCCCTTGCACTGTAAGCCCGAGTCCTGCTGAATATGTTGGTCTTCCCAGTTTGTCATGTGCTTCTTCCTAGACCTTATGGAATGCTCTTGCCCTCTTAATGCCTGGCTAACCCCTGCTCAGTCTTCAGGCCTCAGCTTGGACCTCCATTCCTCTAGATTCTTTTGACTCATCAAAACTAGCTTACCTGCTCCTGTTGAGTATTTTCAAACCAATTATTTACAATAGACTACTGATTTTGTTTTGCAAAAACAACTTCGTTATGAAGTTCAATGGATACATGTAATTAATTTACATAGAATTATTGTAGAATTTACTGCATAATTATTGTATTATAAGTATCTAGCTCTTTTACTCGAGGGTTCAGCCTATGCTTTATTCAATTTCTTTGTTTTAGAAAACTCAGCATGCCTTGGCACATATTGCTTTCAATTAACTTCTGTTGATTCAGTGATCATAAGAAATTAAAAAACAGAGGCCCAGATAACTGAACTACCCTAGAGTACACACAGCTATCTTATTCCAGAAGTAAGATCAGAACTCAGTCTGATGGGGTACCTGGGTGGCTCAGCCAGTTAAGTGTCTACCTTCAGCTCAGGTCATGATGCCAGGATCCTGGGATCGAGCCCCAGATTAGGCTCCCTGCTCAGTGAAGAGTCTGTCTCTCCCTCTTCCTCTGCCCCTACCACCCCCACCCCACTTGTGCTCTTTCTCTCTGTCTCAAATAAATAAAATCTTAAACACACATACACAAAGCCTCAGTCTGAAAAAGGGACGCTTGGAAGGAAGTTCAATGTCTAAATAGAGTGCCAGCACTGACTTCTCTGCACCAAGAGACCGGCCAGAGGGGCACCTAGCCTGGCTTAGTCAGTAGAGTATGTGGCTCTTGTTCTCAGGGTCATGAGTTCGAGCCCCACATTGGATGTAAAGATTGTGTAAATAAACTTTTTTTTTTTTTTTTTTTTTTTTTTAATGATAGTCAGAGAGAGAGAAAGAGAGAGAGGCAGAGACACAGGCAGAGGGAGAAGCAGGCTCCATGCACCGGGAGCCCGACGTGGGATTCGATCCTGGGTCTCCAGGATCGCGCCCTGGGCCAAAGGCAGGCGCCAAACCGCTGCGCCACCCAGGGATCCCTGTAAATAAACTTTAAAAGAGAGAGAGAGAGACTGGCCAGATGCAACAGGAACTGCCAGGGCCCCAGACCTCTATGGTCAAGTATCCCCATAGTAGATGTGACCCAGGCCAAGGGGCATGAGGACAAGGGTCTTGGATATTTCAGCATCGGAGATTGGACCCCTGGTTTCCTTTGTCCCTTTTAGTCAGTTTCAACACCCAACCCCAGGCACTAGTTAGTATTGGGGTATTATCTGTTCTTCTCTGAAATCTGTTTCTTGCTAAGATAGTTCTTTTCCGTTTCTCTTTCCTACAGTGAGTGAGTCACTGACAGGGGCCTGAGAAGAATCACTTAACAGTGCAGCCCACCGGGGCTTTAGAGTTACTTCCTTCTAGGTATTCAGCATAAACATCTCCCCTCTTCAGCTTCCCTTCCAGGTCTCCTTTTCAGCCCCACAAACAGACTCCCAATAGCCCTGGTGAAACTCATGGCACAGCCAAAGATAAAGCGCAGAGAGGCAGCACTGCAGAGGAGGCAGGGAGGGACAGGTACAATTCTGATCACCTCCCGTCCCTCCACTGTCTGAGAACACTCCAATGTTCCTACTCCAGCAGCATATAAATCCTCTGCTTCTCTAAACATCATGAACCCTCAGAGGAAGCTGAGCCTGAGCCCCTTTCTTCCATCAGAAGAGTCAGCCTTGAGGCTAAAGAGCCCAAGATGGGAGACAGGTGGGTTTTTCTCTAACTGGGACTTTTTTCTTTTACCACACATTTTGAGCAACCTTCAAGCACATTCACATGCTGACAGTATTTCATCTTTGTACTGCAATGGAAATTCCAGCACTTAGGTGCTGACTGGAACCAATAAAGAGTGAGTTTGGGGGACTGTGATCAGGCTTCAAAAGCCAAACATGTCAGCCTCTCCTAAATATACTTTATTTCCTTCACTCCTGGATTGACCAGGTTTCTACTGGAATTTGGAAAACTGCCCAATGACCCAGATCCTGCAGGGGAGGTTTTAGAGTGAAGAGAAGCAATCTGGTACTCCCATCTTCTCCTTACTCCTGCACCTAAAGGCATAGGTTTCTCAGCCTGTTGGACCAATACTTTTTTGCTACCATTTAACTCAGACAACACTGTGGCAGCCAACAAAACAAATCCCATTCTCCCTTTTCTCCAATAATTAAGTCTAGGAGTCCAGCTGCTTGCTTAACAAAGAAGTACATAAAGTCTTAAGATGCCCTCAATAGAGCTGACTGCTGCTGAAATGCACAGAACTCCATAAGATCGTTCTGGCTACCTGCTGAGTTCTAGCTCAGATCCTGCACTGATCATCTTTGCTCTATCCCCAAACCAAGCTAAATGGGATTCAAAATGCTGGCTCTATGTCTTCCCCTATGAATCCCATAGACCTTTAGTGCATGTGGGTCTTTCAATAATAAAGCCTAACAGTGTGGGATCCCTGGGTGGCGCAGCGGTTTGGCGCCTGCCTTTGGCCCAAGGCGCGATCCTGGAGACCCGGGATCGAATCCCACGTCGGGCTTCTGGTGCATGGAGCCTGCTTCTCCCTCTGCCTGTGTCTCTGCCTCTCTCTCTCTCTCTGTGTGACTATCATAAATAAATAAAAAATTAAAAAAAAAAAAAAAAAAAAAGAAGCCTAACAGTGTACTTAAGGGGCTGGTCCACTCAAATAATAAATGTGCACCCTAGCTCTTTGCAGTATTTAAGAAGTGACTTGTACACATTTAATTATCATTTTCAGAAACATTTTCTTACCTAAAAATTTCTATCAATAGGAAGTCCTAGAATTATAGTGTATGAGCCCCAAAGATTTGGAGAACATCACACACCCTTCTTAATCCAAAAACTTGGATGCCTGAGAATGGGGTGTTAATCATGGCCAGGCTGCACATTTAGGTCAGACACTGTCCACACATCTTTATATGCTCAGTGTTTAAAAGCAGAAATCCAGATGCATAGTCAGCCCTCAGTAAGTATTTGTTGAATTTGAATAAATCCTATAAAACGCTCATGCAGAGACAATAGCTCATCACACCTCTTACCACTTCTACTCCAAAAAGCTCCAAAGAGCTAGTAGACTCAGATCTAGCAGCAGGAGGCAACATGAGGCTGCTGCTCAAATCTGAGAGAGAAGGAATGGCACCAGCTGCATGAGGGCTAGATTTCGACCAGGCCTCAAAGCCTGAAGTGACCTCCCCTCCCCATGTTCCATGATGATAATGGGATTCATAAAGTGCAGAGTGGGAGAATGAGCAGAAAGTGGACTCTGGGGCCTTAGCACCCAGTGAATTAACCCCTAAGAGAACTCTTCCTTCCCAAAGAGAATGCACAAGGCAAGAAGGGAAAAGAGGAGAAAAGCTTCCCAGAGCTGTTGGCCTAAAGCAGCCGCTCTCACCTGTTCTCACCTCAGTCCATCCGGGGAAGGGGCTACAAAGCAGACAATCTTTATTCACAATTGGGGCGGCAGAGGGGAGGTACCCCCAGGTCAGTCCAAAAGCAGAGATACTGGGTGGTGCAGGTGGCACAGGGTAGGGACTCAGCACTCGTCCTCACCCAGTAGGGCATAAGGGTTTCGGGCAGCCAGGCTGGCTCCTGCAGCTGAAGTTGGGGTGTCCTCATCCCCTTCCCCCTCCTCATCTGCATCCCGGTCTTCCTCTCCCTCCTCCTCACAGGAGCTGCTCAGCTCTTCTTCTTCTTCCTCCTCCTCGTCACCTGCTGGCCCCACCCTGCCCTGCAAAACCACCAGCTCTGTGGTCTCTGGATGGGACTCCCAAGTGCCTGGGGAACAAAACAAGAAAAGAATGGAGAAGAGTTTTAAGCAGTAACTAAAGCCAAAGAAAGATGAGAAGAGGCAAAGACTAACTAACACTAACATCGGTTTTGCAGCTGCTGGCATTCATTCACTCATTCCAACTCCTATGTGCTAAGCAATGAACACAAGTTCTGCATATGTTAACTCTACTCTCTACCACCACCTTGCCAGGGGGCAACTATCATCCTGGTTTTGCAGGTCAGGAAACTGTCTCGGAGATGCTTAGTAACACAGAGCAAGCGGCAGGTACAGGATCCAGGTCTGACCCTCATTCTGTGTGGCCACAGAGCCCACACCCTTTTGCCCATATTATAGCATAAGAACTCTGGCTCTCTGACCTTTCTGTTCACTGTAGCCCGGGGGATGAAAACATAGGCTGAGGCGGCCATCCAGTGCCAGTCGTAGGAGGCTATTGGCTGCTCTGTACACATCGTTCCGGGCTGCCTTAGCTGTCTTATAACCACGCTTCTCTGCCCAGGCTGGAGAGAGAAAAGAATAGCGGGGAGGGAAACCGTTAAAGCCTTGTCATCACCACTCTGTTCCCGTAACAAAGTCCTTCCAGTTTTCTCCAGAACATCCCAGGCCACTGATCTTGCTGGCCCCACGACAGAAATCCAGGCACGAGTAGCCAGGTACTTCATCAATGGAAGAACCTCTGGAGAGGAGAGGAGATAGGGCAGGGTAAAAGGGAAGGGGAGAAGCCAGGCACACGGAGCCCACCTTCACAGATGTCCCAGGCACACCAGGGGTGTTCTGCTGAGGGATCCTTGGCCTCTGGGTGGCGCAGGTGGAGCAGGACCTGCACAGGGATTCGAGAGGCCAGGTAGCCCACAGCGGTGTACGGCTCCTGGATTTGGGCAATGGGGTAGATCCCTGCCAGAACCTGAGGGGAAACGAGAATACTCAGTCTGTTCCTGGCCTCCTGCCTTCTCTCCCTCCCTGCCCCCTCTGCCCTCATACCTGTAACTGCCTGGGAAGAAGGGATGGGAATATGAGTCCAGGGCAATCACAGAGCTTCACAGAGGGGGTGAGAAAGTAGGTCTGAAAGTATCGGGTGTGGCCGGGGGTTCTGGAGACACTCACAACCTTTCTACCCACCAGCCCGTTGATCAGTGAGGACTTGCCCACATTAGGGAAACCTAAGGAAGGCAAAAAACTTAATAGCGGACAGATCCCTACTCTGTGAGGCAGGATGCAGTGCTATAGCTATTGATAAAAAGGGAAGTAGGGATCCCTGGGTGGCGCAGCGGTTTGGCGCCTGCCTTTGGCCCGGGGCGCGATCCTGGAGACCCGGGATCGAATCCCACATCGGGCTCCCGGTGCATGGAGCCTGCTTCTCCCTCGGCCTGTGTCTCTGCCTCTCTCTCTCTCTCTGTGACTATCATAAATAAATAAAAATTGAAAAAAAAAAAATTAAAAAGGGAAGTAAGGCACAGATGTTACAGAAGTAGTATAACCTTGCAAGTTTCAAATCAGACTCTGGGCTGCCATGATTGAATCCTGGCCCCTTCACTTATCAACTCTATAACCTCAAGGCAATTTACTTCACGTTCTGAGACTCTGTTTCCTCATTTCACAAGTGCAGATACCTTCAAGCTCAGAGTGGTCCATATTAAATGAAAAACAAATAGGATTGCGTGGTTCAGTGCCTGCAGTATATTAAATGCCCAATATGTAGACATGCAGCTCACAATCATTGCAACTTCTCCAGGGAGAAGACTGGAAACCCTTGGGGCTTACTGACATTCTCTTCATGACACCTCCGTCACTCTGGGGGACCTTAGTATCCGCACAGGTGGCCTGTTAAGCACTTGGGCCTCCCAGTGCCAGCATCCGTCTTCCGAAGGTTATTTCCTCAACTACCCACTGCCTTGGTCATACTCTGGATCTTGTCACTTCACACCTCCAAAATCTCAACCACAAGCACCACTCTCTGCTGTGACATCCCAGCTCACTTTTTCTGTTCTTCGATTCTGATTACTCTTTGACCCTGCCTCTCGTTAGGACAACTACTCCATACTGGACTCATGTCCTCACTTCCTTTCTATACCAACCAAGACACCATGACCCAGCTCTACAGCCACCCCCTTTCACAGACCTTGAACTCCCAAGTCCTGTCCGTCTCCTCAATCTTACCCCCCGCCCATGGCTCCCATCTCCCAATGCTCTGACACTCTGGCTTGTCCCACAATCACCAAGTTTGTTCCTACATTGAGATCTCATTTACCGATCCCTTGGCCTGGAAGGCCCTTTTCCCGTATCTCCAAACGGCAACTTCCTCTCAACATTCCAGGCTCTTCTCAGAGGGGGCTTCCCATGAGAACCCTCCTCTCTGGGTCACTCTCTACTCCCTTTCATTGCCCCTAAATAATAGGATTTCAAATTCATGAATTAGTTTACTTCCAAGGCAATAAACTCTGTGAGAATAGGGACTTTTCTGCCACTTTCATGGCAGCATAACCTGCCCCTGTAAACAGCACCTGGCACATAACAAATATTTGCCAATATCTAAACTCAGGACTGCCTGTGCCACAGAAAATGTTCTCCTATGGGACACTTGAGTGGCTCAGCGGTTGTCTGCCTTCCACCCCAGGGCATGATCCTGGAGTCCCATCGGGACTCGGGCTCCCTCCATGGAGCCTGCTTCTCCCTCTGTCTGCCTCTCTGTCTCTTATGAATAAATAAATAAAATCTTTAAAAGAAAATGCTCTCCCTATATCACTTTGAACATAGAAAGGTTACTACAGAGACCTGAAAGAGGGGATGCCCCATCTCCACCCCTCCCACACCTCCTACCTCCCACCTTGGCAAGAGAGAACCAGGAAGAAAGGACTGGAAAGGGCGCCATTTGTCAGCAGTCAGGTAGGTTGTTTCCAGGACAAAAATAAGACTGAAAGGTAAGTCAGGAATGTTTCCCAGGAGCCCAACTAACTACTCTATTCACCTTAATTTGGTTCCCTTATCACTTCAGATAACACAACTTTGCCCACTTCACTTCTTCTCCTTTTTTTTTTTTTTTTTTTTTGCCCACTTCACTTCTTAACTCTCCCACCCACAAAGGAAAGGGGCCCTGGGCCCTAATTCTACATTCCTTTCTTCCCCACGAAGAGCAGAGACAAGGCTCTTTTTAATTCAGGGTAGATTCTTCTTGACAACAAACTTATAAGGATAAGACTCAGAAGATACTGATGGTAACTAAGCTCCTGCTAGGACTTAACGGTTCCTCTATTACAGATTGATTACCATCAAAGAAACAGTTAAGATTTATGTCATTTAGAATGATGCCTGGTGCCTAATACCTGGTAAGCACCATGTAAATTTCAATTTTAACAATCATGATTATTACTAATAACACTATTTGATAAGTATTATTAGGCCCTCCCTGTGCTATTGTCTTCATTCCTTACGTCCTTTCTTCTAATTAGGTATCAGCATCCTCACTCTAAAAATCAAAATAACTAAGACTCAGGGTGGGTAAATAACTAGGAAAAGGTGGAAATTAAGTCAAGGGTGCCAGGAACCTTCCACTATTGCCAACACTCTCCTTTTCCAAATAGTGAAACTATGTACCTCAGAGACTGCCATGCATGGGCCACCGCATCCTTACCCACACAGCCGATGGTCACCACCCCGTCTTTGTAGTGCTCCTGGGTCGGGCCGGTTGGCTCCATTGCTGAGTCAGTCTGCTGTTCCACCAGCACTGCAGGCCCATCCTCTTCCTCCTCCTCCTCCCCAGAGCCATTTCCCCAGGTGGCCCCAGCCACATCTCGAGCAATCTTCTCCCGCCAGCTGCTTAAGTCCACTGTTCAAGGAAGGATAAGATGATGAAGATTCTCTCCCCAGGGCCATCACAGATGATTGCACAGACTATGCACTGCACAGCTAATGTAACTGGCACCCTCTGGAGTTGGAGAGTGCCAACCTACAGGACAGATTCTCCCCGGCCTTCACTTGACCCCACCTAGAAATCACGTGAATTTTTGAGTTTCGGAAAAATACTAGGAAGACTGAAGGCAACAGACCACTGGGGCTCCTGCCTACTTGCTACCTTTGATTCCACCAAGTTAATCTGCTCCCTCTTCTATACCTCCTCCTGGTCGCTCACCTACAATCATAATAGAAGGGACTGACTTCAGGGAAGGTAAGCAAAATGACTCCAGGCCTTGGGAGTCATGTCCTCCCCCATATCCTCCCACCGCTCCTCTCCAAGAGGTATATACCTTTCCCTGCAGTGATGGCTTCACAGGCTCTCAGCAACTGCTCTGGCCCCAGGGCCCGAGTCCATCCTCTCCCCCGCCTCCGACTCTTCTTCAACACTGAGAGTATAGAGTACAAAAGTGTCAGCATGTGGGCTTATACACCCCATCTCACCCACCACCCTTAGGCCTGAGATCAGGGACTCCTTTGTCAACAAGCCTCTCTGTTCTCCCTGTTGTCCCTTGTCACCCCACCCTTCCCATGCTGCCTTCCTCATTGCCTACTCACCGCTACTAGGGTCCTGTGGGGTGCGGGGGTCCCGAGGGAAAGAGGTAAAAAGGACTATGTGGAGCTGAGGATAGTGTTGATGAAAATAATGCTTCCAGGCAACCACGAGAGCTGGTGGGGCTAGATCCACCTTGTTCAGGACCAAGACCAAGGCCAACCCAAGTTCTCCAGTCACGTACTCATAAAGTGCTGGTGGGAAATTCACAACCTGGGGCAGGATTAGTGAGAGGAGGGAGCAATGAGAGATCAACCCAGAGTTCTCTGCTTCCAGCTCCCCACTCACCAGGGACGACTCAGAGACAAGACTCTGGTGGTAGCAGATTTGGGGGCAAAACAGTAAATCAGCAAAACTGAACTAGGAAGATAAAGCAGCAGTAAGCAATACCTGTGCATTTGTCTCTGGGGGATTTCTTACAGGTCCTGATTAGGGATGAAAATGAGCCCAAAACAAGACAAGCAATTAGTTGTACCTAGCAAACTAGCATGAAGGTTGGGGTCAGGCATGGGGTGGGAGTTGGCATAAAACTTAATACCTGTTTTTGTATGCACACAACTATCTATGCATATACACATGCATGTATGAGCGTGCACATGTCTGCATGTTTGTGATGCTTATGTGTGGCTGTGTGAGTGCACACAAGCAAACACATGTTTGTGAGTACGCGCAAGAGTGCATGTGTATACATGCTGTTAAGAACTTACAACCTAAATGTCCCCACAAGCTCTGTGCAGTGGCAGTATTATAGCCGATGAGGTTTATCTGAAGCATGATTATCGCTAACTAAATGTCCCCACAGACCTCTCTGTCTCCCAATGGAGGACAGCAGTGAAGTGGTATAGCCAAATTAACACAAAGGTTGTCCAGTAGCTGAGCCCAGAGCCTTAACCACTGTCCTAGCATTCCAGGTAGGGTTGCGCTCTATAGTGACTATTGTGGTAGGGCAGGGAAGAGCCCCCAGCTGCCTTCACAGAATCCCGTGGCACTCCACATTGGAACTTCCTATCGGTCTAGCTGTGGTGGAATGAAAATGAGATATACAGATTTTTATCAAAGGAAGTAAAAGAGTCAGTTAACCAGAGCAGGAGTGACAAGCTGTGACACTGATGAATAAAGGACTGAGTTCCTGATCACAGACGTCAGTATGAGATAGGTATGACTAAAAAGGAAAAACACCTTTCCATCTCTCAACTTCTGCCTCTGGCCTTTACCCCAGAAGAATCTTCCTCCTCCATACCCCTTGTCACCCTCATCCCCAGTACTCACTGGATGTCGGATATCAGTGATAAGCAAGACAATGTCAGACATCTCCAACACGCGCCACAACTGCCTCCACGTCTGAAAAGACAAGTTCAGTGGAAGAGTACCGAAGACCCAAATCCGTCTCCTGCCTGATCCCAGAACAATTTGACCAAGGGGTTGCTATGCCCCACTCCTGGCCCCACTCCATTCTCACCTCCAGATTATGTTCAAAGTAGCTGAGTTTCTCAGAGGAGTAAGCTCCATGAATCTTCCCAAGATACTCCTGGAAGCTCCGTTCCTCCTGGCTCATTAGCTGCTCTTTGGACATCTCATAGCTCCAAGGAGGACGACGGGGAAAGTCCAGGACTGGAAGGTTAAGAAAAAGCCCGAGTAAGTCTGAGAATGGTTTCAGGGCTCAACAGTGGCGGCACCCAGATCTCTCATTGGTCACAGCTCATCCCAGCTCCTTCCCGGAGCACACTGCCTCTCCCAAATATCCAGGTGTTGAGCTCTTACCTGAGCCAAGCTGATAGACCTCTCGGATATCCAGTTCCAGCAGCTCAGCACTGACAGGCTGTAGCACTTGCTCTCGGGCTGCTCTCTTCCTCCTTTCCACCTCCTCCCGGCTGTCTCGCTCGAAATGCAGCCGGTATCTAATGGGACAGGGACCGCAGCATCTCTTGCAATCCCGTGCCCATAAAGCCCCCTCCGGGCAGACATCTTCGCAGAGCTTTCTCTCCAGAGTTGTTCAAGTCACCTTTCTGTCGGGCCCTCCCTCGAGTGTCTGTCCCAAGCCTCGCCCTTCTGAGGGCCAAGAACTCTCTGCAGCCCCTCCGGAAGGGAGGCCTGTGGCCCGTTCCGTGGGCCCAGCTGCCTCGGAGCCGCGGCATCCCAGACCCACTCGCCCACTGGTAGCAGCCACCTTCTCCCCAACACGCTTGTCTCCAGGCGGGCGGGGAACACCCGGCCGGCGCCGGCGCTCCCGCCCCCGCCCGCTCTCACCGGTTCGCATCGTAGCCCCGAGGGCCCAGCCCCTGGGAAGGCTGCTGGTTGAGCCTGCGGATATGGTGGGTCATGGACTCTCCGTCCGAGGTGTCGGTCTGCTCCTCCCGCCGCTCCCGGCTCCCGCTGCGGCTGTTGGAGCTGGATCGCAGCCCATCTTGGAGCCCTGCGGGGAGGAGGCAGTGACGCCGATACCGGCCGGCTCCAAGCAGCTCGAGACCCCGTCCCCGGTCCAGCTGGCTTCCCCACCACCACCCCATTCCTTTCGAGGCCGTCCTCCCACCATCCTTCCCAAGACCCCAGAGGATGCGCGTCGGGGAGTCATTCCTTCTGCAGGGTTCTGCGGGAACGACGCCCTGTCCGAGCGGGAGGGATTCCCCGCCCCCAATCTCCGTCCTCCTCCGTTCCTTCGGGGGAGGCCGGGCTGAGAGAAGCCCCTCGACTGGGCCCCGCGGGCGTGGGCGCGCGGCCACCGCCGGGCCCGCCCGCCCCGCCCGCCCCGCCCGGCCCAGGGGGCACACCCCTCCTTCCCGGGGTGGGGAGTCGGGCTCCGCCCCCTCCCCTCGCGCCCGGACTGACCTCGCTTCCGCTCCCGCTTGTCCTGCAACTGCTTCTTCTTCTGCTTCACGCTGAAGGGCTTCTTTCTCGGCATGGCCTGGACCAGTCACCTGGCCCACCCTCCACCGAGATCCTGCGGCCTCAACTGACTCCCCCCCACCCCCCCGGGCAACCCCCGCCGCAGGGGCCTGGGACCCAGGAGGGGGCGGGGCTAGGCGGTGACGTCACGGGCGGGCCGGCCGAGTTCGCCTGCGGCCTGGGTGGAAGGCGAAGGAAACACCGCCGCTTCCTTCTGGAGCGAGGCGAAAAGACGCAGCGGGCCGGACTCTCCGCACGTGAGACTCACTGGCACCAAGAGGGCGCAGCGGCGGCGAGCAAGGAGGCGCGCGTGGGAGGATCGAGCGAACTTCGTCACGGACGCTACCAAGTCGCTCTCGGAGGAGGGGGGGCGTGTGTCATCACCTTGCGCGCTGAGGGAACCTATCACTCACCTGGAGGGGGCGGGGGCGCGGAGGGCGGGTCTACCATCTGGGACAGAGGGGCGTGGGCGCGCCGAAGCTAATTTACCCCGCCACAAGGTTGGACCTTAGTGGAAAGACTGGACTGCGCCTCCGGGGAATGAAGTCGACTTGCTGGTCTACACTGAGGGCAGTGCCAGACGTCTTGAGGGGCGGGTAGCGGTCTGAAGAGTTCTGGGCGCCACCTTGCTGGGGCCCAAATTCCTTGTGGGAGCGATGATGAGCAGCTTTACAGATCATAAAGGCAAGCGCGGGCGAGGAAGGAAACCCAGGTGGGACAAGGACTTTTGGAGAGAGGTCAGAGGGTGCGAAGTTGTGCCCGCCGCTGCTACCATGGTAACCGGGACCGGATGTGGCGATCTTAAGGTGCGACAGCGTTCTCAGGCTTTCTGGCCCGAGAGCCTATCAACTCTATGGCATACTATGAGGAGCCGGTTGTGGGTTTGTTTGTTTTTTTTTTTCAGCGAGCGGAGAAGAGAGGAATTTTTTTTAAGCATTTATAGGAACGCAGCAAAAAGGCTTGAGACTGTCTCTGTGCCTGGCAGAGACCGACGGAGACCTCAAGAATGAGCCGCACAAAAGCTCCCCGGAGCCTTCCGGAAGTGAAAGGGCGGGAGTCTCAGCCTCTCCTTCCACTCCCCGGAAGCGGAAACAGGATCCCAGCGTGCCCCTTCCTCACTGCCCTCCAAATCCCGCTGCAGCCATTGCCGCAACCACGATGCCCAAACGAAAGAAGCAGAATCAGCAGCAGCCGCCGCCTCCGCAACAGCCCCAGCTGCCAGAGCGGGGGGAGACTGGAGACGAGGAGGATGGGAGTCCCATCGGTGAGGAGCCCGGGAGGGCTGTGCACATGCCTGTCAGCTGGTCTAGCTGAGGGGTTAGGGTCTGAAAAGGTGCGGGGGAGGGGGTTCTAACCGAAGGAGAAGGGGCGCTGGGGCGGGGCTAGGAGGCTGTCCCCTGTGGAGCCCTGAGCGAGTTCTCTTCCTTGATCCCTCAACTTCCATCCTCCTGTAACCTTTCTGAAGAAGGCGGGGGTGGGGGGGGTAGCATATAAAGCTCATGCGCGCAGCCGCAGAACAGCAAGGGAGAGGGGACCCTACAGAGATCGCAGATTGCAATGATTTAGTATAACAATTTGTGACCAGACTTGGGCCCAAGGAAGGTGGAAGTGCAGCCTTCTCTAAACTACTCTGAGGCGGGGAGTGCGGAGGATCATTCCGATTGGCCAACAGTTAAAGAGAGGGATTGGGTTACCTCTGGAATCACCTGGGATGTTTTGAATGGCAACTATGTAAGGGAAAGAGAAAGCTGTAAAATACCCTTCCCGTAGTATCCTCCTTGCTTGAGTCTCCTTTTTTTTTTTTTTTTGCGAACTTCAAAAACGCTTTGCAAAGGAAAGAGCAGGCAGATGGGCTGAGAATTTGTAACGCTACTGAGAATATATCTGCCATTACTGATCGGATTAAGGAATGAGTAGTAGAAAAACAACAGGATTTTACCAGTACCTGAGTCCATTCTGGTGACTATATTTTTATGTCTACTCTTAGGACCACCTAGCCTTCTGGGCCCTCCCCCCATGGCCAATGGAAAGCCTGGTGATCCCAAGTCAGGTGAGGACAAGGGGGCTCTGATTCTTTGATTAGGTCCTGGAGAAGGGGGGGCGGCGGGAGGGACTAAAACCCAGTAAGAACTTAAAACCAAAAGATCAGGGATTCTGTACGTAAATGGATAGAAAGATGTTGTATATTCACAGGTTGGAAAGCTCAATATTGCAAAAATGTCACTTATAATCAAATTGATCTATAGATTCAGTGCATTCCCAGTGACGATCCCCATAATGGAAATAAACATTCTATGTTATTATGTGGACATGCAAAGGATCAGGCTAAGAGACTGCAAATACGGTCTTGAGGTAGGAGGACTTACTTGACTATCATGATTTTTCGAAAGGCTATAGTAGTTATTATGGTGTGGTATTGGCACAACAACAAACATATAAGTAAATAGCCCTGAAAAAATGTCCAGTATCAGGTCTACACATACATAGATATGTCATTTATGATGAAGATGGAGCTGAAATAGTGGTCGTTTCAGTAAATGATGTTGGTTAATTGGATATGTGGGGAGATGAAATCTGACCTATTCGTACCATATGTAAACATCAACTCGGAGTGAACCGTAGATCTAAGTGTTAAAGGTAAAGAAAAATATTTTCATGGTCTTAGAAGGGATAAGAGTTCTTAGACAAGAAACACACTAACCATAAAGGAAAGATGGATAAACTGAACTACATTAAACTTTTATTAATCAAGTCACACCGTTAAGAAATTAATAGAATAGCAGATATTTGCGATAAACACAACCAATAAAGATCTCATATCTAGAATATATATAGAACTCTTTTAGACAGCTTGTTAGAAAAATGGACAACGGACCAGAACAATTGTCTCTCAAAAACTGAGATCTAAGTGACCAAGAACATGTGAACAAGAACTCAATGTCATTAGTTGTTAAATAATCTCAAGATAAAAACATAACACTTCAAAGTTAAGATGCTTGTGCACTGTTGGTGAGATTGTAAAATGGTACATTTCTATGGAAAACACTGGAGTTTCCTCAAAAAAAAAAATTTGAAATAGGACTACCACATGATCCAGCATTCCCACTTCTGGGTATATATCCAAAAAAATGGAAAGCTGGGTCTTGAAGAGATATTTGCACATGCATATTCATAGCAGCACTATTTACAAGAGCCAAGAGCTGGAAGCATCCCAAATGTCCATTGACAGATGAATAAAATTCTGTATATTCATACAATGGAATATTATTCAGCCCCCAAGAGGAAGGGAACCCTGTCACATACTACAACATGGTAGAACCTGTAGGCCATCTGGCTAAATGAAACAGGCCAGTCACAAAAAAGACAAATGTATGATTCTACTTGTGAGGTATCTAAAGTAGTCAAATTCATAGAAACAGAATGGTAGTTACTAGGAGCTGAGTGGAGAGTTGTTTAGTAGCTATAGAGTTTCAGTTTTGTAAGATGGAAAAGTTCTAAAAATCTGTTTCACAACAATGAGAATTTACTTAACACTACTGAAACATGGCAAATCTTAGGTGCCTGGTGTGCTTAGTCCATAGACCATGTGACTCTTGATCTCAGGGTTGTGAGATGGAGTCCCGTATTGGGCATAGAGATTACTCTAAAAACAAAAAAAGACAGCAAATTTTACATGTTCCACCACAATTAAAAAACAACAACAACACTCCCCAGAATGGCAAAAATGAAAAAAAAATTGACAATACTAAGTGTTGTCAAGGCTGTGGAACAATTGCCAGTGGGAACTTAAATTGGTACATCCACTTTGAAAAAGAGTTGGACTTCATTAAACTTTAGCATACATATCCCCAGGACCCAACAATACTTTTACTAGGTTTATACTCAACAGAAATGCATACATATGTGTAACAAAGACATGTATAAAAATGTTCATAGCAGCATTTTTCGTTATAGCCCCAAACTGGAATCCACCCACATGTCCACCATCAGTAGAATGGATAAATAAGTTGTTGTGTGTGCATGCAATGGGATACTACACTGCAATGAAAATGAACGAACTCCTGCTACAGGCAACCTGGATGAATCTCACAAACACGGTGTTGAGCGAAAGGAGCCAGACAGAAAAGAATGCAGACTGTATGATTCCATTTATGCGAAGTTCAAAAACAGGCAAAAACTAACCTATGGTGCTAGAAGTCAGGATA
The DNA here is from genome assembly GCF_053574225.1 of Canis aureus. Taxonomy (NCBI): domain Eukaryota; kingdom Metazoa; phylum Chordata; class Mammalia; order Carnivora; family Canidae; genus Canis; species Canis aureus. The sequence continues at coordinate 72,273,822 of NC_135617.1, read as the reverse complement.
GTGGTTACTTTGGGGGGGGGGATGGAATAGTGGGGGAGGAGGGGCACAAGTGGGGGGAGGACTTCTGATTGCTAAGAAGGCTCTATCCCTTCACACGGGTGGTTAAAAACACAGGTGTGTTTACTTTGATGGTAATCAAGTTGCACACTTAAAATTGGTGTATTTTTCTGTATGTATACCGTACCTCAAAAAAGTAAACAAAAACACAGGGCTTCCTCATGAGGATTAAGCTGGCCACTGATCACCTTTCCATGTCTTTCTTTCTCTTTCTTTCTCTCCAGCTCTTCACAGAGGTCCTCCAGGATCAAGGGGACCAATGATTCCACCACTGCTGAGCCTCCCACCTCCTCCCAGGGGCAGAGGCCCAATCCGGGGAGGCCTGGGTCCCAGGTGCGGCCCATATGGTCGTGGCTGGTGGGGGGCCAATACTGAACCTCCTTTTCCTGGACCAGGCCATGGGGGTCCTTCCAGAGGAGGCTTTCACAAAGAGCAGAGAAATCCCCGAAGGCTCAAAAGTTGGTCTCTTATCAAAAATACCTGCCCACCCAAGGATGGCCCCCAAGTTATGGAAGGTGAGGTTCTTTTTTTTGATGCCTGTACATATTTAATACCCATCACTCCCAGAATGCCTGTGACTCTTCTCTTTTGGGCTGTCCTTTGTCCTGTTTTTGTTTTTTTGTTTGTTTTAAATATTTTATTTATTTATTCATGAGAGACACAGAGAGAGGCAGAGACACAGGCAGAGAGAGAAGCAGGCTCCATGCAGGGAGCGTGACGTGGGACTTGATCCCCGGTCTCCAGGATCACGCCCTGGGCTGAAGGTGGTGCTAAACCGCTAAGCCACCCAGGCTGCTTTGTCCTTTTGAAGTAGGAATAGCCCTGAATGTGTTTTTCTCCCAGGAAGAGGACTACTACCATTCTAAAACGTATGGAAATGGTGGGGAGTAGAAAAATTTGACTGCCCTCTCTCTCCTTTTTGTTACATTTGTTTTCTGTCTTGCATTTTAAACTGCTCAATTTTCACTTGTTCACAGACAAATCCAACCGCCCCGTCTGCCGACACTTTGCCAAAAAGGGCCACTGTCGATATGAGGACCTCTGTGCCTTCTACCACCCAGGCGTCAATGGACCTCCTCTGTGAGACTGTGCCTTCCCATCCAGGCTGGAAGGAGCCCTCTGACCTAGCGGCCATATATTTCCCTGTGGCCCTGTGACGGCTACTGTGAGGCTGTTCCACCCACCACCCTCAGACACCCACCCCCATCTCTCACCTCCCCCATTTGGGGTCCAGAGTTTTGTTTCATCACTGGTGCCCAGCGTGTGGGCTTTCTTCCGATTCAGCCTCCAGAGACTCGCCTTCAGGACCCCACCATTGCTCTCTTCAACTGCCTCCTGGATCCTCTTCCCCTTCGCCGATTGACTGCTCAACAGGAAACCTCTTTGGTGCTGTTTCTTGTGCATCTATCTGTCCACCCAGCCCTCGGCACTGCCCTCGATTCCTAAGAGCCCTGGAGCAGTTTCCTGCCATTCCCTTCTTCTAGCTGCTTGTTTTAAGTCCTTTTTATGTGACAAACCCTACCCCCAAAGTTGCCAGTTGCTCTGTGAAACTCACCAGGTTGACCTGGGGTCAAGTACGGATGACTGGTGCAGAGTTATTCCCTGAAAGGCCACTCTCCCTGCTTTTGGATTTTGTAGATCCTGCGTCAGTAGCATGGTCCCCACCACTCGTCTGTGATCACTGTGCTTTGTGAAACTGTGCATCCCCTCGTACGTAGCCTTTCTCAGTGTCCGTGGCATCATTGTGACTTCCCAACACTAGAGTAAGTTTTTCTGCCAAAATGAGTGAGGCTCTTGATGCCCTCTAGATTTTCCACACCTCCCAACATGGGAGAATTGTGAAACTTTCTGCAAGACTGCCTCCCTGGTCTCCTTATTCTCCTGGTGTCGGTTTTTTTGGGTTTGACCCAAGCCCATGAGATGTCCTCTAAAGCCTCTTACGGGCTATCCTATCTCCTCTCCAGCCCACTTTAGTTAGAGTACGTCATTGTGAGGCCACCAGCCCTTTCGTCTGAATTCTGTGAATCTCCACCTGGCCTACCCTTGGGTGGAACCTGGACGGTACTGTTGCCCTCATCTAACCTTCTTCCCTACATCCCTGGCACTGGTTGTTTTCTGTGAAAACGGCAGTGAACAGGTTCGGTTTTGCACTGGCCCTGAGGAAATGGGTCAGGAGTTGTGTGGGCAAGAGGGAAGGATGAGAGCCGTTGGAGAACTGAGAATGAATTTTTTTTCTTTTTAACATTTTTTTATATTAGTAATAAATGCAGTGGAAACAAGCATTTTCCTCAATCCCTGTGTTCCAGTCATCTCTGGAGGTGCAGATGAGGCTGTTCTTGGTTGGAGTCACTTTATTCTTCCATTTGTTCATAGGAAAAAGCTTACGTTTCTTTCAGTCTGAAGGAACCAGTGAGGTCCCATTAATCTATAAGCATCAAATATACCAGGCTGCATTACATTCACAGGTAAGGTTTTATAGGAGAAAGGAAAGGCCAAGTATCTGTGGAGTAATCTTTTAATATTTTATCTATGTTTATAGGTTTGATGTTTATAGAGTTGTAATGACAAAACAGTCTTTGAAGAAATAGTTGTAGACTGTGGGCCTGACAATATACTAGGCACTAGAAAGAACAGAGCCAAAGCCAGTGAATTTAAATCCATAGGAGAGACACGGTTATCAAAAAATCATGAATATGCATAAGGCCACACCTGTCAAAAGTGAGACATAATGAAAAGGGAGTATGTAATAAAGGGAGACTGGGAAGGTGACATGAGACAAGCTCTGAAGGACAAGCAGGAGGCCTGAGTAGGAGAGCAAAAGCCAAGCAAAGGTGTTTGCTAAGATGGGAAAAGTAGAACATGAGGCAGAAGAAAGAGGAGCTAGACCACTCATGGCCTTGTAGAAATAAAGACTTGGGTCTCTTTTATTACCAAAGACCTGAAGGGTCTTAGGCCATTGACTATCATGGATTAGATTTTGTTTTTCAAGAAGATGGATTCTAATTTGGAGCTGGCCAGGCTTGGAAGTGCCTTGCAAGGTATCTTCAGTAGTCCAGGTGAGTTATGATGGTATAGCCGTGGGTAGTGGAATGGGAGAAAAGTAGACCTGAAAAGATCAAAATGAAAATATTTTAGGTTTCTCAGGGTAATACTGGCCCGCATAACTACCATTTAAAAAGAAATAGGAAACAGACAATGCTATGAATTTGTTCTTGTAATAATGAGTCTGAGCTGCCTTTTAAGACCTCAGAAGAGGGATGCCTGGGTGGCTGAGCATCTGCCTTTGACTCGGTGTGATCCCAGCATCCTGGGATCCAGTCCCACATTGGGCTCCCTACAGGGAGCCTGCTTCTCCCTCTGTGTCGCTCATGAATAAATAAATAAAATTAAAAAAAAAAAAAAAAACTCAGAAGAGAGTAAAAGGGAAGTTGGATATACAGGTTTAGTATTCACAGTAAAACTGGTGTCATAAATGTCTTCTGCATATTTGAGTGTTTTACAATATAGGTAGTTAAACCGTGAACATGGAAACGTTCACTAAATATTAAGTACCTACTACAATGGTTTATCAGCTTTCTTTTTTTGCTTTTTTAAAAGATTTTATTTATTCATGAGAGACACAGGGAGAGAGAGGCAGAGACACAGGCAGAGGGAGGAGCAGGCTCCACGCAGGGAGCCCAACGTGGGACTTGATCCCGGGTCTCCAGGATCAAGCCCCAGGCCAAAGGTGGTGCTAAACTGCTGAGCCCCCCCTCCCCCCCAGAGCTGCCCCATATTAGCTTTTAAGTTGAGTTGTATTGGAAACCAGTTAGTCCTAAAGCAAAATAGAAGTTTATTTCTCACAACTCAGGAGGTAGACAGCACAAGGCATAATGCTACCACAAGGTCCTCAGGTATTCAGAACCCCTCCCTTCAGATTCCAGCTCCAAAATTACTGGGGTCAGATCCTCCTATTCATGGTTTGGGAAGTGGATAAGCTAACTTATCCATGTTCCAATCCTCAGTATGGGCCTTAAAATCTTTTTTTAAGATTTTATTTATTCATAAGAGACACAGGGAGAGAGAGGCAGAGTCACAGGCAGAGGGAGAAGCGGGCTCCATGCTGGGAGCCCGACGTGGGACTCAATCCTGGGACCCCAGGATCGCGCCCTGGGCCAAAGGCAGGTGCCAAACCACTGAGCAACTGAGGGATCCCCTTGGAGGAAATTTAAAGCTAACAGCTCAACTTTATGCCACTGACCATAACTAGTCCTAGCTGCCACTGAAGCTTGGAAAGGTACTCTATTCAAGCACCTGGCTTTTCAGGATGAACATCCTTTATTGGCTGCTCTCTGGTAAAATTTGGAGATGTAACAGAGAATAACACTAAAAGTATCAATGCCCTCCGGCCAAAGACCACCAGGAACACAATCTTAGTCTTCAGATTTATTAATTCTGAAGGTTATCTCACTAAGTTAGAAATGACAGGTTTAGGGTTTCTGCTAGGTGATTTGGGGGAAAGGTTCAAGGAAATGAAATTGGTCTGGGTTGGGTGCTCTCAGGAAGTGAAGGCAATTGTGAATGCACATCTTAATCTCATCTAGAGGGAGAGAGGAATGGGGCAGCCCAGGTGGCTCAGTGGTTTGGCCCTGCCTTCAGCCCAGGGTGTGATCCTGGAGACCCGGGATCGAGTCCCATGTTGGGCTCCATGCATGGAGCCTGCTTCTCCCTCTGCCTGTGTCTCTGCCTCTCTCTCTTTCTCCTCTCTGTGTATTCTCATGATGAATGAATAAATAAAATCTTTAAAAAAAAATAGGAGGGAGGAATGAAACATGGCTAAAAGTGCAGTTGGTCAAAAAGAGCCCTCATTCATTTTAGCAGAGAGGGGGCTGTTTAATATTTATGGTTTGCATGACGACCTTGTCTTTGTGCTTAGAGAAGGTTTTGAACTTTGTCTTCGTGACAGTCATAGTAACAGCTGACATTTATGTTCTGTGAGGTTATGTTTAAGTTGAGCATCATGGCTTAGCTGGTAGGATCAGGCCAATTCCCAGTTGTCAGGGGCCGTCTTTCTTAAAAGTGAACATGTGAATAATTACAGGTTGTGATTAATGATATTAAGGAAGTAAATGAGGGGTACTCTATAGAGAGTAATGGTTGGGGGCACCTGGGTGGCTCAGTGGTTGAGTGCCTTTGGCTTAGGTCGTGATCCCGGGGTCCTGGGATTGAATTCCACATTGGGCTCCCTGCAGGGATCCTGCTTCTCCCTCTGCCCATGTCTCTACCTCTCTCTCTCTGTGTGTCTCTCATGAATAAATAAATAAAATCTTAAAAAAAAGGGCAGCCCCAGTGGCGCAGCGGTTTGGTGCTGCCTGCAGCCTGGGGTGTAATCCTGGAGACCCGGGATCGAGTCCCATGTCGGGCTCCCTGCATGGAGCCTGCTTCTCCCTCTCCCTGTGCCTGTGTCTCTGCCTCTCTCTCTCTGTGCCTGTGAATAAATAAATAAAATCTTTAAAAAAAATCTTTAAAAAAAAAAAGTGGTGGTTGGGATAGAACTCTAAGGAATCTGCTGAAACCACATAAGAGGAGAATGTCAAGTGGAAAGAAGAGAGGGCCCAGTATAGCCTTGAGGAGGGCTGACATTTAGTGGCCAAGTACAAAAGGATGAAACCAACAAGGAGACTAAGGAGGTTGGCAAATCGAACTCCAATAAAAATAACAAAAAATCAAAAGAGAGAGAGAGAGACTGAGGAGGGATGGCCAGAGGAGGTTGGGGGGATATCTCAGAGTGTAAGATCTTTCCATTGTTCTGTGCAAGGTACCATGCTAAGTTTTTCTATTTAAGTCTCACATTCATTCAATAAATATTTTAGCACTATTTAGGGGCCAGAAATGTAATAAAGAGAAAGATAAATCCCTGCCCCTATGGTGCTTATAATCTGTTGAGGATAATAGACAATAAGTATGTACTATAAACTTAAGTAATACGTGCTCTAAAGAAAAAGAGAAGGAAGAGGCTGGAGAGTGACAGGTGGAAGACAATAGATCAGTATTACAATATGGCTTCATTGAGGAGGTAAGATATCAATAAAGGCTGAAATTATTATTTTTTAAAGATTTTATCTATTTGAGAGAGAGTGAGCATGAGCAGGGAGGAGGAGCAGAAGGAGAGGGATCCCTGGGTGGCGCAGCGGTTTGGCGCCTGCCTTTGGCCCAGGGCACGATCCTGGAGACCCGGGATCGAATCCCACGTCGGGCTCCCGGTGCATGGAGCCTGCTTCTCCCTCTGCCTGTGTCTCTGCCTCTCTCTCTCTCTGTGAGACTATCATAAATAAATAAAAATTTATTTAAAAAATACATAAATAAAGATTTAAAAAAAAAAAAAGAAAGAAGGAGAAGCAGACTCCCCCACTGAGCAGGGATTCTGATGTCAGGCCCAATCCCAGAACCCTGGGATCATGACCTGAGCCAAAGGCAGGCACTTAACTGACTGAGCCACCTAGGTGCCCTAGAGACTGAAATTAAATGAGAAAGCAACGATGTGAGTATCTGGAGTAAGTGCATTCCAAGCTTAAGGAGCAACAAGGGCAAAATCCCTGAGGAAAGAATGAGTTTGAAGTGTATGAAGTAAAATATAAGGCCAGTATAGCTAGACTATGGAGAAAGATCAGGAACCAACAGGGGGCAGGTCATATAGAACCTGGTAAGCTGTAGCAAAGCACTCAGATTTTATTCTGAGTGTTTTGAAGATCTGATTTACATCTTACTGATGTAGGTGTGAAGAATAGACTAGAGATCGAGAATGACAACAGAACCACCAGTTAGGAGGCCACTTTGGTCGTGCAAAGGAAAGAGATGGTGGTATGCTCTGGGGTAGAGGCGGAGATAATGGACAGATTTGGGATATGTTTTAAAGTCTCAGTTGATGGCAACTCCATCTCTCTATTTGTTCAGTCTGGAAAACTCGGAGCCATCGTTTTAAAAAAATATTTTGGTCACACCTGACATCCAATTCTTTTATTTTTTTAATATTTATTTATTCATGAGAGACACACAGAGAAGCAGAGACATAGAGGGAGAAGCAGGCTTCCCATGGGAAGCCCGATGCAGGACTCAATCCCAGGGCCAGGATCATGCCCTGAGCCAAAGGCAAATGCCCAACCGCTGAGCCACCCAGGCATACCTGACATCCAATTCTTTATAAGACCTGCTGGTTCCATCTCAAACATATCCAGAAACCACTCCTTTTTCACCACCTCCAATACCCTGGTCTGCGTCACCAACACTTGCTAACGTGTCTCCCTGCTTCTGCCATTCCTCCCCGCCCTGAGCTCCTCAGTTTATTCTCATCTCAGCATCCAAAGTCATCCTTTTAAGATGTGAGTCAGGTCATGTCACTGCTCTGGTCAAAACCTTTAATGGGGATGCGTGGGTGGCTCAGGTCATGATCACTAGGTCCTGGAATAGAGTCCCATGTCAGGACCCTGGCTCAGTGGGGAGTCAGCTTTTCCCTCTCCCTCTGACTCCCCCAGCTTGTGCTCTCTCTCTCTCAAATAAATCTAAAATCATAACAAAAACCCTTGTAATGACTTTCTATTTTAGTCAAGGGTAGAAGCCAAATTCTTCAGATGACCTACAAGACCCTTCCCAATCCAGACCCCGCTTTACTTTTCTGTTCACCTCTCCAACAATCTCTTCTCACACTGGACCATCCACACTGTCCTTGCTGTTTGTTCCTCATTTTATACCAAGTACACTTCTGATATAGAGCTTTGCTCTAGCTATTCCTTCTGCCAGCAAGGCTCCTCTCCTCGAAACCCATGCAGCCAAAACTCTCACCTTCTTCAAGGTGAATTTCACTTCACTGAGGCTTCATAGTTTATACTACAACCTGCCCTCTTGGTACTTTTACCTTGACCTGTATTTTCTTTTTTCCATGGCATTCTCTCTCCTACTGGAAATGTGAGCAGAGGTCTTTATTTTATTCACTGAGCCCAAGAGCCTAGAAGAGTGTCTGGCATATACCATGTACTTAAACATGTTTTTTGAATAAAGTAGACATGGCTTGCTGATGAGGGGGAATGGAGAGAGCGAATGACCTTTCAGTTTGGGCTCAAGTAAATAAATGAAAGGTGGTTTCTTTTTTTCCCTTCAAATATTTTATTTATTTGACAGAGTGCACAAGCAGGGGGAGTGGAAGAGGTTGGAGAAGCAGGGTCTCCACTCAGCAGGGAGTGAGATGCCAGGCTGGATCCCAGGCCAGAGCAGAAGGCAGACACCCAACCACTCACCACCCAGGTGCCCCAATGATGTGATTTATTGGTGGGAAATCTGGAAGAGACACAGGGTTAAGGAATAAAAACAAGAGCTCAGTTTTGCAAATATTAATTTGAGATATTTTATTAGAGATCTGAGAGAGCATGTTCATTAAGCAGTTGGATTTGTGAGCCTGAAGCTTAGGGCAGAAATTGGTGTCAAGAGACATCCAGAGATCTTCGTCAGTTATGAATGGTATTAAAGGTCGTGAGACATAGGTGATAAGTCTAGATAGAAAAGAAGGTCAAAGAATGTGACCTAAAAAAAAAAAAAGAATGTGACCTAAAACATTTAGACATAGAGAAGCCAGAAAGGAGGGAAAGGGAGCAACCACTGAAATGGAAGGGGAACCTGCAGAAAGCAGTGTCCCTGAAAAAAAAAAGAAAAGAAAGAAGTGGGAGTGAGCATCTGCATCAAATGCCACTGGGAAAATAAGATAAGGACAGAGAATTGGCCTCCTATCTGTTGACCTTGCCAAGGAAGGACTCAGGCAATGGTAGGGACAAGAGCATGATCAGTGGTTTAAGGAGTGAACGGGAGCTGAGAGAACTATGGGAGCCTCTTGCTCCCACATCTATTACGTGGTATAGTTAGACGTGAACCCAAATCTTGATTGTGGTGGTGGTTTAATGGCTGTATACATGCCAAGACTTTGATCAAAGTGTACATTTTGCCTGTCGATTTATTGCAAGTGAGTTTAGCGTGCAGCAATCATACCTCAGGACCACTGTTAACATTACCCACCACCACCTCCACAAAGGAACCCGAGCTTCACCACACTGTTGGGCTACAGCTCACCGTTTACAACTCTACGCCGGATCGCCTTGCGACATATCTCAACACCAGGCCCGTTCCTAAGCAGATGGACTGCGTCTTTCTGCTCCTAACCACTGAAAATGCAAAAGCAAACAAAACAAGCATTCCTCTTCTCCTTCGGCCTAGTCCTAAATTACTCTGTTCGGTACTCGGTGACGCAACGTCATCGAGTCACGACCCAATATTCCCAGAAAGCCCACGGCGCCGTGCTGACGTCGCTACCGCGGCGCACGCTGGCCCCGCCCAGTGGCCGCGGGCACGCCCCCGAGGTGACGCGCCGTGCGCACGTGCACCGCGCGGGACAGGCCCGGCGGCCGCGGAGTGGAGAGCCCGCCCCGTCCGGACCCCACGCTGCCGGAAGCGGAAATAGCGCCCGGCGTGCCCGGGGTACCTGTAACTGCCACCGCGATGCCGAAGGGACCTAGGCAGCAGCCGCCGGAGCCCGAGTGGATCGGGGACGGAGAGAGTACGAGCCCCACCGGTGAGGCTGATAGGCAGGGAGCCAACGGGAGAGAAAAGGGGAGAAGAGAGTGCGCGTATTTTAGAAGTGGGTCACGGGGTGTGAGAAGGACGAGGGGGGCGACTGCGCATGCGTGCAATGGTGCCCGAGGGTGGAGGATGGAGAGAAGTTAAAGGTTGAGGAGGTAGCGTGGAATGTTGTAGAGAAGTCATGCAATGGTGCCCGAGGCGGGGGGGGAGGTCGTGATGGGGGGCAAGAGTCGGCCCAGGCTGGAGCGAGTTGGGTGGCAGCGAAAGAAAGCGCCGGGCTATGGCGCACGAGTTTCAGTGGGACCGGACAAGAGGCGACGAAAAGCATATGGTGCCGCGGGAGAGGGGAGAATTGAGAAAGACCTCCTCTCTTTGTTGGACGTGTTCCCCACCACACTGTATCCACACCACAGGAACTTGTCAGCTGTGCCTCGGTGCCCTCACCCACACCCCTTCAGGAGCCAGAGGAGGGCTCCCTCTTGAGCTCCTGCGTAATACATGTCAGGCTCATCTGCAGCAAGAGCGTAGTGTAGCTACTGGGTGTTGGAATGAAGGTTAAGCTGTGTATGGAATGTTTGTTGAGTAGCTGCCTGAAATTAAGCACCATGTATACTGTGGTTAGGAGAGAGAGAAAAAATATGAAGACATCCTCCCAAATTTGAAGGCACTTCAAGGGGAGAGAAAAGGGATACAAACAGTTCTAGTGGGTACACAGTGACTAAGTTTACGAGCATTTATTGGGTGCCTGTTGTATAACTGGTGCTGTGTAGAGAACTGAGAACGTAGAGATAAAAAATAAGACTTGCCCCAAAGGGGCATGGAGTTTAGTGGAAGGGACAGCATTAATCAGAAAGTGGTTGACAGTGATGAATGTGGTTGAGAATGCCATGAGACTACAGCGGCGAGAAGCATCTACTCAGACAGATAGGGTAGGAATGTCAACAAAGCCTCCCAGAAATATGTGGTAGCTGAGTTGATTCTGGAAGAGTCAGTATGAGTTAGCCAAGGGAGGAGCATTCTAAGCAGAGGAAGAAGTATGTGCAAAGGTAAAAACTAGGTGATCCTGGCTGGTTCCAATATTGGGTGACTAATGTGATGAGGTTAGAAAGATGTTCAGGAGACAATTAATAAGGCTTTATACACTATTCCAAAGGCTTTAATCCTGAAGACATTAAGGAAGGACTTTTTTATGTGCTTAATGATTGGATCGGCTCATCCTGACAATACTGAGCAGTGGAGAAGGGCTTGAATTGGTCAAGATTGGAGACAAGATGACTGTGTAAGAGGCTCTGGCAATGATCTAAGTGAGAAGCAGTAAGAGAGTAAGCCAAGACAGTGGAGACCAAAGAGTTATTGAGGAAATGGCATTGAGCAGGTCTGCTAACTGACTGAATGAAGGAAGAAGAGCTTAAAGATGACACTCGAGTAACTCAGAGGGTAGTAGACTATTGCTTGAAATCAGAAGTGGCCGGTAGGGTGGGGAATGGGAAGTGATAAAGTCAGCTTTTGATTGCCAATTTGGGGATTTCTGGAGAACTTCTAAGAGTAGGTGGGAACAAGAGAGATCTTAGGCTACAAAGTAAAAAACCACAAGCATGTTGTTGTAACATTGAGTGTAAAGGAGTCTGCTAGGGAGAGTATGCAGATTAAAGCCAAAGGAGGGGACGCTTGGATGGTTCAGCAGTTAAGTTCTGCTTTTGGCCCAGGGCATGATCCTGGGGTCCCGGGATCGAGTCCCACATTGGGCTCCCTGCATGGAGCCTGCTTCTCCCTCTGCCTGTGTCTCTGCCTCTCTCAATGTGTCTCTCATGAATAAAAAAATAAATCTTAAAAAAAAAAAAAAAAGACTCTTTCCTCTCTCTCTGCTTCTACTCCTATACTCCCTTTCTCTAAAATTAAGAAATAAAATCTTTATTTTCAGAGAGAGAGGCAGAGACATAGGCAGAGGGAGAAGCAGGCTCCATGCAGGGAGCCTGACATGGGACTCATAACCCTGAGCCAAAGGTAGATGTTCAACCGCTGAGCCATCTGGGCATCCGTAAATAAAATCTTTGAAACAACAACAACAAAAAAGTCTTTAGGATTAAACTCTTTAGAATAGCTTATAGAACTTTTCATTACTTCTTCAACACTTCTTTTTTTTTTTTTTTTTTATGATAGTCACAGAGAGAGAGAGAGAGGCAGAGACACAGGCAGAGGGAGAAGCAGGCTCCATGCACTGGGAGCCCGACGTGGGATTCGATCCCGGGTCTCCAGGATCGCGCCCTGGGCCAAAGGCAGGCGCCAAACCGCTGCGCCACCCAGGCATCCCCCAACACTTCTTTTCAGCTCATTCACACTAGTCACCCAATGTGGGAATCAGATTTTGAAATGTGTTCTGGATAGAAGACACAGATTAAGCGAAAACAGACCAAGTGTGTCTGGGACTTAATCAGGGAGCAAGGAGAGGTCAGTGTCCAGAACATAGGTGTGGGTAGAGAAACAGATACAGTAGAAAAGAGGATAGGACCCTTTAGTTTGTGAAGCCTTACATTATAGGGAGTGTCCTTTGATAACTCCAGTTTTCAGCACAGTAGATGGTCAGTAAAACATGCCTGAATAATTGATTACTATGGACTATATCAAGTTTTAGACTAAAAATACTTAATGTGAGGGGTGCCTGGCTGTCTCAGTTGGTAGAGAATGTGATTCTTGATCTCAGGATCAAGAGATCAAGCCTCACGTTGGGCATGGAGCCTCCCTAAAAAAATGAAAAGAAAAATACTAACGTGGCAGGTAGCAGAATTTGTTTATTTGTTTATTATTTTTATTATTTTATTATTATTTATTAAAATTATTTGTTTATTTTAAACTAAATGATTATCGGAGTGCTTCTGCATAGAGTTGGATAGCGGTTGGTGGATGGGGTGGTTTAGAGGGGAATATGATGGTACGTAGACCTGTACAGGAAGAGAAGTCGTGAGGCTGCTGGTGCCTCCCTTCTGATGGGGGCAGGGAGAAGAGGAGTTAGACATAGTCCCCTCCCTACCTTCAAGGAATCAGGGTTGGATAGAAAGGAGCTGGAATTTGTTCAGATTTTTTTCAAGATTTTATTTATTTATTCATGAGAGACAGAGGCAGAGACAAAGGTAGAGGGAGAAGCAGGCCCCATGCCAGAAGCCCGACGTGGGACTTGATCCCGGGTCTCCAGGATCACGCCCTGGGCTGAAGGCAGCACTAAACCACTGAGCCACCTGGGCTACCCAAGTCAGATTTTATATAAGATTTCCCACTTTGTTCCATGGGAATGCAAGCTAAACAGTATGACAGGTCACTCTCTGGGATGAAAGATGAATGTACCAACAGTTAAGTACAATGCAGTGTGATTTATGCTAGAATGTTAATTTGAGCAGCGCAGGTAGAGCAGAGGTCCAGGTATTCATTTACTTACCAGACCACTCTGATTACACGGTCTGTGCTTTTCACCAATGACATTTGGGAAACTGAATGTGTGGTATCTCTGTCGTACTTTTCCCTCATGGGTGGCAGGGGTGGGGAGAGGGCTTTTTTAGTGTATCCTGAGCTGATAGTGGTACCACTAGCACAGCTAATTTTGCTAACCTAAAAATACAGTAGTCATTGGGGGCACCTGGCTGGCTTAGTCAGTGGAGCATAGGACTCTTGATCTCTGTGTTGGGGGTGAGTCTCACGTTGAGTATATGATCACCAAAATATAAAATCTTAAAAGCAAAACAAAAAACCAAACCGAGAAACAATAGGAATCATCTCTGAATACTCTGACTACTTACTTCCCATTCCCACTTTTGTCTTCACCTTGTGAATTCTACTTCTCCCTTCCACTGCTACCAGGGCACCATTGTCTTTTGTGGGACAGTACAAATGCCTGGGGAATGATAGAAAATAGTAAAATAGACTGGAGCCACTGAGAGCTTTGCAGGGGTGGTCATGCTGTTTTGGGATTTGTAGATAAGCATTCACAATGTCTGTTTAACCTTTTAGACAAAGTGGTGAAGAAGGGGAAGAAGGACAAAAAGACCAAAAAGACGGTGAGAAAATGAGGGTTGTCGGTAAGAAATGACCATGGATATTTCCAACCAAAATATGGCCATGTGGAGGAGGTGGGGGCTCTGGAGAGGAAGGAAGGTGAGGGTGGACTGGAGGGTCAGTGGGCCTATGTGTGAGGGGGCTGGTCTCAGAGCCACATTTACCTGTATTTTACCTCCCTTTACAGTTCTTTGAGGAGCTGGCTATAGAAGATAAACAGGCTGGGGAAGAAGAGAAGGTGCTTAAGGAGAAGGAGCAACAGCAACAGCAGGTTCAAGTGTCAGGGGGTCCGCCAACCCTGTCCAGCTTACATTGTTTCACTCAGCTTATGGGGAACTCTCTGGGGCAGAGATGCAGCAAGGGCCTGGGCTTCATTGTCTTACTCTCTTTTCCTTTCAGCAGCAAAAAAAGAAACGAGACACCCGAAAAGGCCGAAGGAAGAAGGATGTGGATGATGATGGAGAAGAAAAGGAGCTCATGGAGCGTCTTAAGAAGCTCTCTGTGCCAGCCAGTGATGAGGAGGATGAGGGTAAATGACCTGAGGGGAAATGGGTTCCCAAAATTCCTGAGTCATGAATAGTAAAGTGCCTTGTTCCTTGATCTTTGAGTTGGATTAGACGGAGGAACCAGACATTATAATCATTTCCAACCTCATCTTCTCCCTTTGTTATTTCAGTCCCTGCCCCCATACCCCGAGGAGGGAAGAAAACTAAGGTAAGCCATCTGTGTGGTAAACAGAGACCCCAGGGTTGCAACCTTGACCATTCCACTGACTTCTCTGGCCATTCTATTCTCTAGGGTGGTAATGTTTTTGCAGCCCTGATTCAGGATCACAGTGAGGATGAGGAGGAAGAAGAAAAACATCCTCCTAAACCTGCCAAGCTGGAGAAGAATCGGATCAATAAGGTGAAAGTGGCAGCCCTGCTGGTCACTCCCATCCCATGTAGCACCTTCTGGCCATGGTGTGGTAATTCCCTTGCTTTTTTTCCTCCTTTTTTTTTCTTTCTTAAATTTGTAAATTTAAAAAAGATCTTAAAAGATATGTAAGTAATCTCTACATCTAAGTGGGGCTTGCACTCACAAACCTGAGATCAAGAGGTTTGCACTCCACTAACTGAGGAGGCCAGGTGCCTCTTCTTCTGCTTTTAAACTAGTTCCAGGGGCACGTGGGTGATTCAGTTGGGTAAACAGCCAACTCTTAATCTCAGCTTGGGTCATGAGTTCAAGCCCCTCATTGGGTTCCACACTGGGCATGAAGCCTGCCTAAAAATGAGTAAATAAACTAGTTTCTAGATCTGTCTTATTTACACTATCAAATCAGCTTTGTGATATCTGTTCTCATCATTCAGAAGTTTGTAATGATTCTGTGGGCTTTAGACTTAAAATCTGAAACAAAGGATCTTTGCTCTTCCTCTTGTGCCCTTCTGCAAGGGAATTCTTGCAGAATTGGAATTGGAATTCTTCTTTGTGTGAACAGGCTTGTTCACTTCTCAGCATTCTTTTTTATGTCTCTTGAAGCATTTTTTTTTTTCTGGAGGCTGTTTTGTTTTAAGTAATCTTTACATCCAACTTGGGGCTCGGACTTAAAACCCTAAGATCAGGGTGCCTGGGTGGCTCAGCAGTTGAGGGTGATCCCGAGTCACATGATCCTGGAGTCCCAGGATCGAGTCCTACATCGGGCTCCTTGCATGGAGCCGGCTTCTCTCTCTGCCTGTGTCTCTGCCTCTCTCTCTTTGTCTCTCATGAATAAATAAAGTGTTAAAAAAAACAAACAAACACATAAACAGAAACCTGGGATCAGTCGCATGCTCCATCAGGTAAGGCAGCCAGTTGCCCTGGAGCCATTTTTTGTTCTTACACTATGTCATCTTCCCTCTTTAGAATGTCTTTTTCAAGCTTATATCCATTATCTGTTCTCAAGATTTGCCCTCTCTTAGGAAGCCTTGCAGTGCTAGTGCCACCCACCCACATTGCTCACTTTCCTGACTCAGTCCCTTAGCTTTGCTAACATCATTTACTAATTTCTTCACTGTTTCATTTCAAGCTGGAAGCTAGGATTTTCCTAGATCTTTTTTCCTGAGTAGGACTTGGTAATACTTAATTTCTAGTTCTAGTCTCCCTAGAAATGCTTAGTAAACAACAAAGTAGTGAATTAACTTTGTATATGTGTGTGTGTGTATGTTTGTGCGTGTGTTCTCCAGGCTGTATCCGAGGAACAGCAGCCTGGGCTGAAGGGCAGAAAGGGAAAGGAAGAGAAATCAAAGGGGAAGGCCAAGGTATTGGCAGGTATTGGCAGGAGGAGGTGCTGGGGCTCAGGAATTAGAAAATTTCATCAGACCTGCTGTCTTCCCTGTTAGCCTCATAATAAATTTGCTGCTCTGGACAATGAAGAGGAGGAGGATGAAGAAGAAATAACAAAAGAAAAGGAGCCACCCAGACAAGGGAAGGAGAAGGCCAAGAAGGCAGAGCAGGTGTATATTTTGGTGTTGGGGGAAGCAGGAGTTCTGTAAAGGGCCACAGAATAATTTATGGTTTTGGGGACCACATGCAATCTCTAATACGTATCCTTTTATTTTAAAATGACTCTTTGAAAGTATAAAACCATTCTTAGCTCGTGGACCATATAAAAATAGGCATCAAACAATGGAATATTACTCAGCCATTAGAAACGACAAATACCCACCATTTGCTTTGACATGGATGGAACTGGAGGGTATTATGCTGAGTGAACTAAATCAGTCAGAGAAGAACAACATTATATGGTCTCATTCATTTGGGGAATATAAAAAATAGTGAAAGGGAATAAAGGGGAAAGGAGAAAAAATGAGTGGGAAATATCAGAGAGGGTGACAGAATTTGAAAGACTCCTAACTCTGGGAAACGAACTAGGGGTGGTGGAAGGGGAGGTGGGCGGGGGGTGGGGGTGACTGGGTGATGGGCACTGAGGTGGGCACTTGACGGGATGAGCACTGGGTGTTATTCTATATGTTGGCAAATTGAACACCAATAAAAAATAAATTTATAAAAAGGCATCAAGTGAAATCTGGCCCATGGCCCATTCACCTCCTGATTCAGAGAGGAAAGGACCCTGGTGTAAGCCTCAGATGATCTGGGTTCTGGCTCTGTCAGTCACCAGCAGTGTGACTTTTTCACCTCGAGGCTTATTTGTAAGATCTAATGCTCTCTGAGGTCCCTGCACCTCTAGCACTTTCTAATTCTGGATTCAGTTAGGTTTCTCAGTGCTCTGAGTGTTTCTGGACTTTTTTTTTTTTTTTTTGCATGTTAGCATATAAGCCACAGAAACTCACTGATACATGAAGAAAACCTGTTTCATTTATTCCCCCCTCCCCTAGTGGTATAGGTAGTTAATTTGTAGATATGTATAATTGTTATATTTTATACATACTTGTTTATACTATTTGTCATATACCATTGCTGGCAGCAGAAGTGGCTGAAGGACTCCAAGGAGCCCAGGGGTTAGTGTGTGAGAGAGAGAGGACCCAACAAGATATTTCAGGACTCTGGGTGGAGAAGGGATGAGCTATGTGCCTGGATGAATGACATGAAATCTGAGTTCTAAAGGGATCTTTTGTTTTTCATCACCGCCTGGTTCTCACAGTGTTCAGAGGAAGAAGGAGAAGATGAAGAGGAGGAAGGGGAGTCTAAGGCTGATGATCCTTATGCTCACCTTAGCAAAAAGGAGAAGAAGAAGCTAAAGAAACAGGTAAGACCTTGGTCAAAGTTAGGAACATTTGATTTTTTTAATATTAAAAAAAAAAAAAAATTCCGGTGAGGGGGTTGGTGCATCTGGCTGGCTCAGTCTTGGCATGTGACTCTTGATCTTGGGGTTGTAACTTCAAGCCCCACATTGGTTACTTAAAGTCTTTCACGTGATGTGATGAGCACTGGGTGTCATGCTATATGTTCGGAAATTTAAAAAATAAATTTTTTTTAAAGATTTCATTTATTTATTTGTGAGAGATACACAGAGAGAGGCAGAGATACAGGCAGAGGGAGAAGCAGGCTCCCTCCAGGAAGCCTGTTATGGGACTCGATCCCAGGACCCTGGGATCACGACCCGAGCCAAAGGCAGCCGCTCAACCACTGAGCCATCCAGGTGCTCCAAAAAATAAAATCTTTAAAATTTTTTTTCAGCTAAGGGACATCTGAATTTGGAGGGCAAGAAAGAGAGCTTTGGGGGACACTACAAGAAAAACAATTAAAATAAGGAAAGAATCCATCCTTCCTTCCTTCCTTCCTTCCTTCCTTCCTTCCTTCCTTCCTTCCTTCCTTCCTTCCTTCCTTCTCAAATACATAAATAAAGAGAGTGAGAGAACAGAGAGAGAAAGGGAGCCTGATGTGGGTCTGGATCATAACCCAGAGATCATAATCTGAGCCGAAGGCAGGTGCTTAACAGACCAAGCCACCCAGGCGCCCTGTTAACTTTTTCTTGCTGTCTATTGATAAATGGCTCTGTTTGTGACAGGTAATTGACAGACAGTGACTTCATATGTGGCTTTTGCTTCCTTCTCAGATGGAGTATGAGCGCCAGGTGGCTTCATTAAAAGCAGCCAATGCTGCTGAAAATGATTTCTCTGTGTCCCAAGCGGAGGTGTCCTCCCGCCAAGCCATGTTAGAAAATGCATCTGACATTAAGGTAAGGTCTGAGGGGCCCCTCCCAACCATTTTGCTCAGGGAAGCACCACCTTTTCCTGAGGTGGCCGTGGCAGCCAAGAAAGTAAACTGTGAGTGGTTTAGTCCACTGGAAGACAGCTTGGAGGCGCATTCCATACCTTGAGTTCTGTCAGCTTCAGTGAGAAAGTAGGAAAACCAACAGAAGTAGAGGGATCCACCCTTGGAGGTGAAGTAAAATGGGCTAGACTGGCTTAGAATTTGGGAGATGCCAATTCAAAGCAGTGAACAGGAAGGAGACCAGTATGGTAAGAGGAGCGTCATGCTGGAGCTGTCTGTCAGAAGCTTCCCAGCACTTAGGAAGTTATGGCTCTTGTGTACTTGTTCCTTCCCTCTGCTTCCCTGATGACTGCAGCTGGAGAAGTTCAGCATCTCGGCCCATGGCAAGGAGTTATTTGTCAACGCAGACCTATACATTGTAGCCGGCCGCCGCTACGGACTAGTGGGACCCAATGGGTGAGGAGAGGGCTGAAGCTATAAAGGGGAAGGAGCTGGAAGGAAAAGAAGAGATTTCTCAGGGGTGTCCTGGTCCCAATAGTTCTCATTCCCCAGGAAGGGCAAGACCACTCTCCTCAAGCATATCTCCAACCGAGCCTTGAGCATCCCTCCCAACATCGACGTGCTGCTGTGTGAGCAGGGTGAGGCCAGTGGTGGGATGGGTTTGTGGGGTCTGAGGGGTGGGCAGTGGGGGTAGAAGAGTCGACTGACAGTAGAAGAAATTGTGGTTATGGAGTGAGAAACGTTTGGGCAGGGGGCAAGGATTGGGGACTGAGAGATGGGTGCCAACGAGAGGAGATATAGAGAATATTTTATGTGAAACAAGTACAAAGAGTTGGGCAAGGCCAGGCAAACCAGAAGTAGAGCTGAAGGAAAGAAGGAATGGGAGTCTTGGCTCTCTAGGCGACCTGTCTGTCCTTGCCTTCCCCTCAGAGGTGGTAGCAGATGAGACGCCGGCCGTGCAGGCTGTTCTTCGAGCTGATACCAAGCGACTGAAGCTGCTGGAAGAGGAGCGTCGGCTCCAGAGGCAGCTGGAGCAGGGAGATGACACAGCTGCTGAGAGGCTAGAGAAGGTAGAGGAGATGGCGCAGGGGACATGGGCTGAGACTTGGGAGTTCCTAGAACCTCTAGACATGTGTCCTCTTCTCCCTCCTCCAGGTATATGAAGAATTGCGGGCGACCGGGGCAGCAGCTGCAGAGGCCAAAGCCCGGCGGATCTTGGCCGGTCTGGGCTTCGACCCTGAAATGCAGAATCGGCCCACACAGAAGTTCTCGGGGGGCTGGCGCATGCGTGTCTCCCTGGCCAGGTGGGCAACCCACATCACCACCCTCCTCTTTCCAGCCTCCATCAACTGGGAGGCTTTCCCTTCTCCATGTTTTAGGGCCAGTAGGGAGTTGCAAGGCTTCCTGCTTTCTTCTGTATCATCTGCATTGTCAAACTCAAGATCTTTCCTCCCTACCTGGTGGTATATTTTCATCGACATGTCCTGCATAGGAGCTTCTCTGAGGAGAGATTGGAAAGGAGTGTTCATGGTCTCTTACCAGAGGCTTCTGTGGGGTTTTCTGAGCAAGGATCTTGCTAGCCCTGATCCTATATTTTGCTGCCCCACCCTCTAGGGCGCTGTTCATGGAACCGACGCTGCTGATGTTGGATGAGCCCACTAACCACCTGGACCTCAATGCTGTCATCTGGCTCAATAAGTACATCACCCTTGATTACAGTTTTGACATCATGGGTTCCCATTCAGTCTTTACGATCTAGCCCTTTCTCTCTTCCTCCCTTTTTTTTTGTTGTCGGTCTGCTTCTCTGACCTAACCCTAACCTGACCATTGTGATATGTTCACACTCTTTTCTAAAACCCAGCTACCTCCAGGGCTGGCGGAAGACATTGCTCATCGTCTCCCATGACCAGGGCTTCCTGGATGATGTCTGCACCGATATTATCCATCTTGATGCCCAGCGGCTCCATTACTATCGGGGCAATTACAGTAAGTGAGATCATCTGTAGGGGGAAGAAAGCAAAGGCCTTCGAGAAAAGGCCTTACTTAGAGGGAAGACTGGTAGGGATGCAGTGATGTTAAATCTCCGGAGTCTAGGCAGTGATGCTCACCTCTGTCCTCACTGGTCCTGGTTGTCCCTCTGCTGGGGAGAGAGACAACTGTTGATGCCCATCCTCCTCGTCTGCTGCAGTGACCTTCAAGAAGATGTATCAGCAGAAGCAGAAAGAACTGCTGAAGCAGTATGAGAAGCAGGAGAAAAAGCTGAAGGAGCTAAAGGCAGGTGGCAAGTCCACCAAGCAGGCGGTGAGCAGCTGGGGGTCTTCCTTTTCTGGAGGGCTTTTCTCAGTACAGAGAAAGAGGGGGCTCTTTCTGGAGGGGCACCACCCTCCATTTCAGGGACCGCTGTGAACAGTGAAGATTTCTCCTTTTCTCCTTTCTCTCCAGGAAAAGCAAACAAAGGAAGCCCTGACACGGAAGCAGCAGAAATGCCGGCGGAAAAACCAGGACGAGGACTCACAAGAGGCTCCTGAGCTGCTGAAGCGCCCCAAGGAGTACACTGTGCGCTTCACTTTCCCTAACCCTCCACCACTCAGCCCTCCTGTGTTGGGTCTGCACGGTGAGTGGCTGCAGACCCCAACAGTGCTGGGTGGAAGCGTGTGCACCCCATGTCCTCCATCCAGCATGGGATCCATTTCTTTTCTCCCAAGGCCGGGACCTTCAGGGTGACTGAAAAGAAAGTGAATCTTTTTTTTTTTTTTTTTTTTTTCCTGCTTCTCAGGTGCGACGTTTGGCTATGAGGGGCAGAAACCACTCTTCAAGAATCTGGATTTTGGCATTGACATGGATTCAAGGAGTGAGTTGGTGTCGAGTGCTTGGGGATGTGAAGCTGGACTGCAGGGACAATTTTGGGGACTTCTGATTACCTGTCTTCCTCCTTGCAGTCTGCATTGTGGGCCCTAACGGCGTGGGGAAGAGCACCCTGCTCCTGCTACTGACGGGCAAGCTGACACCAGTAAGTCCTGGAGCCAGGCCAGGAGAGCATGACAGCTGTGAAAAGGCGGCTGTTCACCAGATGCTAGAGTCAGGCAGCCCCCTTCTAGTGCTGAAGATTTAAATACAGAACTCACCACAGATGACTCATTTCCCTAAGAGGTGTTGTAGAAGAGAGTGCTTGTAGATCAGGTGAGGGGAGGAAAGCAGGTAGAAGAGGGGTTGGACTGGGGGTATCCCTCCCTCACATGTGCTTTGGTTATACGAGAAACTTAAGTCTGTTATAGAATGCTTAGAAATTGTGTAAGAAAATTCTAGAGGTCATTGGTCTTAATTTCGGTGCATTGCTTTCCCCTTTGGTTCTGCAAATGTAAAAAAATACATATATATATATGTATATATATATATATATATATATATATATATATAAATTTTTTAACAAAAATGGGCTCTCAGATTGTTTTATAGCCAGTTCTTTCAGATAATGTACATTGAGAATTTTTACATGCCAGTAATTATCCATGTACGTTCATGTTTTTGTGAATTTACTATGATTTATTTGATGTCAGTCACTTAAATTATTTTTCACTGAAGGTCGGTTGTAAATATTCTTATGGTATGTGTTCATGGATGTAGTTTTTTCTTAGGATATACTGCCTATAATCGCTCTTAGGACTTTTACAACAACATATTACCATACAGTGCTTTAGATTGGGTGTAGCCCTCTTTACTCCTTCTAGGAAAGTGTTGAGAATAGAGCCCTTTTCTTCAGACACCACATTGCTAGAGCCTCTCACAAACTGTCTCTTAATCCCCATCTGAGGCAGAATCGTGAAAAAGATGCCATTGGTGGGTCTTGTTGGGTGGGAAGGGGGTCGTCTTTGTCTGTGGTCCCTTCCCTCCTGGTTCTCAATCTGTGTTTTGTGTCTCTCCTCTTCATTCGTCTGTCATTCCCCTTTGGCTCTGTACTAATCTCCTTTCCTGGGTGTGCCTTTGTCACATTAGGGAGAACATCTGGGTTCTTTTTCTTGCATGGACTTATTCCCAGTCCAGTTCTAGTATTTGTCTCCCTTTCAGAAAAGTTGGGGTGTGGAGCAGGACACTGTCTCCCCTTTCCCTTATCTTATCACTTGCTTTTTCCTTACAGACGCGTGGAGAAATGAGAAAGAACCACCGGCTGGTAAGTTAGCTTTGGGAATTAGGGAACAAAGAGTCTGATAGAGGAAGTATGATTTTCACAGACCACCTCCCTCTCTTGGGCAGAAAATTGGCTTCTTCAACCAGCAGTATGCAGAGCAGCTGCGCATGGAGGAGACACCCACTGAGTACCTGCAGCGGGGCTTCAATCTGCCCTACCAGGATGCCCGGAAGTGCCTGGGCCGCTTTGGCCTTGAGAGTCACGCCCACACCATCCAGATCTGCAAACTCTCTGGTACCACTGTAGGGGGCTAGGGAAGATGTCCTTCTCCTTAATTTTCATCTCCAGACTGTACCTAGAGTCAGAAGAGAAGAAGAGCTAGGACTTGGGGAAACTCTGCGCACACATGTTCAGTTTACCTTCAGAAATCTAAGGCAGTCAAGTGTGATGGCCCTCCTCTTCCTTTGCTACAGGTGGGCAAAAAGCCCGGGTTGTGTTTGCTGAGCTGGCTTGTAGGGAGCCTGATGTCCTCATCTTGGTGAGTGAGCTGGACCGCAAGAGGGGCTAAAGGTGACAGTATTGGAAGGAATTGTAACGCTTGGTCATGGAATGTCTCCTCCATAGGATGAACCCACCAATAACTTGGACATCGAGTCTATTGATGCTCTTGGGGAAGCCATCAATGAATACAAGGGCGGTAAGTTGGCTCAGGATGCAGACTCCTCTTTTCCTTGGGGACCAGACTGTTGTGTCCCTTGGCCAGGGCTCCCTTCTTTCAGGCTCTGATTGCCCTCTACCTTTTTCCTGCCTGCCCTCCATTCTCTCATCTTTTTTCAAAGCTGTGATTGTCGTCAGCCACGATGCCCGACTCATCACAGAAACCAACTGCCAGCTGTGGGTGGTGGAGGAGCAGAGTGTTAGCCAGATCGATGGTGACTTCGAGGACTACAAACGAGAGGTGTTGGAGGCCCTTGGTGAAGTCATGGTCAACAGACCCCGAGAGTGAGTTTTCCTTCCTGGAAGTCTCCTGAAAAACAAGCTTGTGTGGCCTAGAAGCCCCCTTTTGTCTCCCTTTCTCCTCTTGGAAGCCTTCCTCTGGCCTGCAGCTGACCCAGCAGCTATTCAGGCACAGGAAGGCAGAGCATGGTCTTGACGTGACCAGGGTACCACTTTGATTGGTTCTTTCTCTCTGAAAGACTGTGTGTTTCAATTTTCTTCAGGTAACTGAGCTGGCCTTATCCTTGACATCCTGCCATATACACAGAGGTGACCTTCATTGTTGTGGGCTCCAACCAGCCAAGCTTAAGTAGCCAGTTATTTCGAGACTCTCTTATCACTAAGAACCCTGCCTCTGGTCCACCTGAAAGCTTCAGGCCCAGCTGGCCCCCTGGTCTTTGAGTGGTGCTCCTCTTTTCTGGTGGACTTAATGTTGACTTGCTCATACAAATAACTGCTGCATCTCAGTGCTAGAGGCACGTTCTGAGGCCTGTGCTATCACCCAGCCCAGGGTTTGGTGCCTGCAGTCACTTGTCTAGCTGGGGACTTGGGGACAGGAAAGAATGGACACTCAGCTTGAATCTCCCTTTACAAGGGGAGGAAATAAAGGAAAGGAGTTGTTGCTGCCCTATCACTGTTTGGAGATTTGTGGGAGTTGGGACTGTTCTCAGTGTTGATTTGCTCTGTTCCGTTTGCTAGCAGCATTCAGTATCCACTCTTCCCCACTAATACAGATGGCTCCACCTTGTAGTCTTAATGCATTTTAGATGGTGTTTGTTTAAGGAGTCTCCCTCCCTTCCTCCAGCCCTTCAGACAGGAAGGGAAAGGGGTTCATTCCTTTCATCTGGGACTCCTGGGCTTCTCATTGTCCAAGCTCTGCCCTGTGGTCAGGGATCGCAGTACTGATCCTCTCAGAAATTCCTAAGTCAACCGTCCTGTACAAACAACACTGGGGTATAAAAAAGGAAAAGACAAAGTCTACCTCATCAATAGTCTAGCTACACAAGACTTAGAAAATGAGACATCAGCCTAAGGGTGATTTGGTTAATTGCCAATTTGTGGTACTCTAGATTCTATAAGTTGCAATTTGCTCATAGAAGGGAAAGATTATCCAGAACTTGATTATTTGACAGGATCACTTCAGGGGCCTTTTGAAAAGGAAAAATTTGAATAGTGAGAGAACAGGAAGCCATTTTTGGAATCTAGGAAAAGAGCAGATCTAAGTCTTGGAAAGAACAGACTGTTTGGGAGTTAATGAGAGAGCATAGCTGGTGTGGCCATTCCTAGAGATAGATTGCAGAGGTAGATTGGGAAAGAAACCAGTGGTGACTTGAGCTGATGATGGGGCTGTGGAAGCATATGGAGTGGACCCCATAACTTCTTGCAGGTGAGGTAACTAAATGCTGAACTAGGGTATGGGAGGGATGAGAGGGAAAGGTCAAAAGAGGTGTAGGAGTTGGAGAGAATTCTAGAGGAGAATGATCTGATGTATCCAGTTCTAGAGAGAATACAAGGCACTATTTTGGTTAAGACACTGAGTGTGGACATCTATTTATGGGAAACTATAAAAATAATGGGCTTGAAGTACAGATTTTCTACTGGAAGTGCAGGTTTGGTGTGTTAGGGAACATCTCAAATTAGGAACCATCCCTCTTAACGGAATTTTTTTTTTTTTTAAGATTTTATTTATTTATTCATGAGACACCAAAAGATAGGCAGAGGGAGAAGCAGGCTCCATGCAGGGAGCCCCATGTGGGGCTCAATCCCCGGTTTTCAGGATCACACCCTGGGCCGAAGTCAGACTTTCAGCCACTGAACCACCCAGGCGTCCCTCTTAACGGAATTTGAGGGGGAAATAATCAGGATCTTGAACCAAGCATCTGAGTAAGATGTTCCATGTGAAGTAATTTCCACAGTTGTATGAAGTAACTCTTGTCACAGAGCAATGGGGACCAGGCTTCAGGTCTACTTACTAATGGCATGGTGTTGGTACCTTTTCCTCTTCTGTAAAATGAAGATGATAAAAAATACCTACCTTGTAGGGTTATTATTAAGGGATTAGATGTGCAATTATTTTGTGAAGTGCTTTAAATTTCTGCTTTTGTTACATGTTACACTTACACTTAAAATTTCAGTTAAATTAAAGTTTAATTGTAAATTAAAGTGTAATTAAAGTTACACTTTACACTTAAAATTTTCAGTTCACTAGTCTAGAGGATTCGTAAAATATGTAGGAATGTTATTTATAAAAGGAACACCAAAATTTTACAATTTAAGGTTTTGATCACTAATTTCACAAGTACTTCAGATGCTCCAAAACCGCTTCTGACACAAATTGTACTTTTTCATTCAATATACATAGTTAAAGGAATTATTAATCACTTAAATATGAGCAAAAGGTTGCTCCTTCTCACCCCAAAAAAAGCAGCATAAACGCAATTGAATCCAGAAAGCACAAAGAAGGTGTGCCTGGATGGCTTATCATTTGAGCCTTTGGCTCTTGATTTTGGCTCCCTTCATGATCTTAGGGGTTGGGAGGTTGAGCGCCATGTCTGGCTCTGCCCTCAGCAGAGTCTGCTTAGGATTCCCTCCTCCCTCCCTCCCTCCCTCCCTCCCTCCCTCCCTCCCTCCACCCATCCTGCTCACGCGTGCACAAGCACGCTCTCTCCCTCCCCGTGTCTCTCAAATCTTTTAAACACAGTTTGTTTAAGATTTTATTTATTTATTCATGAGAGAGACAGAGAGAAAGAGGCAGAGACACAGGCAGAGGGAGAAGCAGGCTCCGTGCAGGGATCCCGGGACTCCAGGATCAGTCACATCCTGGGCTGAAGGTGGCGCTAAACCGCTGAGCCATTTGGGCTGCCACACAGTTTACGTGATACAGTATATATGGATAACTCAAAGCCTGGAAAATGGATTCCGTTAACAATTAAATATTCATAAACAACTTTTGTTATCTATAAATTGTGTACTGTTGTACATAGTAAGTGCCGTAGAAGTGTTTTTGAAAAGCAGATTCTTCTGCACAGCTTCCTAATGAAGACTCCGAGGACCAAGACCCGCCCACAGTCCTCCGCCTTCAACAGAGACATTTGTTGCTCACATTGGCCCTTTTTTTGTTTTTGTTTTTGTAATCGTCCTCGTTTATCTGACTTCAGTATCCTGAACATTTTCCCTCGTGTAAAATGTGGACAAGGTGACCGAAGCACAAGTTCTGGAGGAGCCTGGAGCCGGGATAGCACTGTGTTTTAGGAATACACAAGGGGTTTTTGGGAATAGTGTCAGTACAATTGGAGAAGTGAAATCCAGGAGAGAGCCTTGTGGCCATATAGCACTCGAGGAGGCCAAAGTTGCCTTTGTGTGACTATGCTAAATGCAACTGAACACTTGAACTGGCTGTTCTCGGGTAGTGGTTTACAAAGTGTCTAGGCCAGCAGTGTGAGCATCACCTGGAAGCCTGTTAGGGCAACGATAGGAACTCTAGTCCCTTTGGAGCACGTCAAAGGAAGCATGGTGCCAGGAAAGTAGAGGGCTCATCTTTAAATCATGTGGGTCAAGTTGACTTCTCAGGAAGTAATCTTAAAGCCAGAGCCTGAAGATGGTGAAGGGACTAGATGAGTGGGGAAGAAGAGCCCCCCTAGGGAAGAAACCACCGTGTGCAGAGACCCTGAAGCTGGGAAGGGTGGAAGCAGAGGCCAGGACACTCTGAGCCTGTAAGCCTTGATGGGGAGTTAAGGTACAGTTTGGGGAGAAATAGGCGGCCACTGATCTCTACACAGTGGTAAGAATTGAGGTTTTCTCATTTTTACAAAATTCTGGTTTCTGGGTGGAGGACACAGGAAGATACCGAGAGAAGGGTTGGATACTGCCTTGGAAAGAGCCACCCTTCTTTGGGAAAGAAAAATTAGGTAGACTCAGATTTAGTTGAAGGCGAAATGGTGTCCCCATTGGATGGGGCTCGCTCAGGAGTTCTGGTGCTAGACAGGAGTTAGCACTTGGCAAGCAGCAGTAGAGTTGCTGCTAGTGATTCGTACGGAGCCAAGATGGTAGGATTTTGCGTTTTTGCAACATTAGGTTTGCCGCTCGGGAGTAGGAATGGGAGAACTAGAACACTCCTGATGAGCCAGAATTAGAGATGGAGCCGGTGTGCCTGGGGAGGGATTGGCAGAGAGGCTACAGCGGGAAGGCTATTTGGGGGTGAGGGAAATGAATGAGAAAGAACAGACCGGCTGAAATGGAGAGGTGCCTGTAGGGACTTGGTGAAGGTATGGATGGAGTGGGTCAGTGCCTGAAATGGAGAGGATGATCAGCCTCCACCAAAAAAAAATCTCAACAGGTTACTTTGGATTTTCGTGGAGAATTTGAAGGAAAGATGATGGGTGAACTCATTTTTAAAATAGAAAAAACTTTGAGCCCTTTCAAGGTTCTGTGGCCTCTTAGTTTGGGTGCTCTCAGATCCTAAGTGCACAGAGCCACTTAACAGTGGCTAAGCAGGGAGTGCAGCCTCTGTGGGCAAAGGCAAAATAAAAATAACCCCATTGGCCTTGTTCATGTAAATGAGGCCCGTGAAATGTAGGTTGTTGCCCTCCTGTGGCCAATTCTTGAAACAGCAGCCAAGAAACTCGGTTGTACGGCAGTTTTCAGTGCTTTCCAATGGGCATCAGCACCTGGGAACTTGCTAGAAGCAAACTCAGGATCTCTCCCAGAACTACTGACCAGAATATGTGCTGGACTCATTCCTCATGCCTTCTAAAAAGCCCCTCAGATGATTCTGATGAATGTTAAGAGTTTGAAAACTGGTGTTTTTTTGTTTTTTTATGTTTTAAGTTATTTCTAGGCCCAACATTGGGCTCCACCTCATAACCCCCAGATGGAGTCTCATGCTCTCCCAAGCCCGCCAGGTACCCCTGAAGACCATTCTTCCTGAACTCCTGCTCCCATAGCCCACCTTCCTCCCCAAAATGCACTCTAATTCCTAATTTCAGTAATAGCAGAAATTCCTATTTGGAGTTAATCCTATCCTTCTACATTCTGATCTCCAAAACCTGCCTCCCCAAGACCTCACCCCATGATGGAAGCCCTGGATAGCTGTCCTTAAGGAGCCAATGTCAGGCAAGTCGGCCTAGTAATGCCTGCCCTGCAGAGCCACTTTTTGAGGGAATAGCAGCCTCAGCCTGTACTGTTCTTTCTCCACTGAGAAAAGGAGCCACTGGTTTTTCCTTCCCCCAGAAACTGCTTCATTTTACCCCTTCCTCCCACTCACTGGAATTCCTTTCCTAAGCGACCCCACAGGGATGGTAGGTTCAACTAGGTGAAGTCAGTGTCCGCTAACACCACCTGCAGCTCCAGCCATCTGAAAAGCTGCTCCCCTAGGTCCCAATGCTGCTCAAAGGATGTCGACCCAAGGGACTTACTCTGTACCTGTGGTTCCTTATATTCAAAATACTTCACTTAATACCCATGCTATCTCACAACAGAACTTCAGCTCCTCAAAGGACTAAAGATTCCATAGAGGTTTGTACTAATGTACTTAAAATAGAGGACAATGGCCGTTCTTGTTTAAACAGAGCCCAAACACACTAGGGGTTAAATAAGCTGCTTCTCTTTCCACTGTTTATTATTAATGTACAAAATATACAAAACCAAAAGAAAAAAAATACTCATCCCTCAAATCCATCATGGCTCTAACACAAGACCCTGCACAAAAGCCAACCAATCCACTGTTTTCATAGAAAACAACTGATGCCAAAACCTCGGAAGGAGAGGGCTGGGGAAGGGTGCGTCAGCTTGCGGCACCCACCCAGGAAGGCACCTGGTGGGACTCAGAGGTGGCTGACAGGGCAAGGGAGCCAGAGGCCTCACACTGACAAGGTTCCAGGTGGGGGGCAAGAGTATGCCAACTCCTGAAGGCAGTGCATGTAGTGTGACTTGTCAGGCCCAGCGTGCCGGGCAAATTGATGAAAAGCTGGTCTCAATTAAGTGTTTTACAAAGTTTCCAGAATGAGCTGCAGGTGAGGGTGGACCACCACCACCAGTCTCACCTATGCCAGCTGCAACTTCCACTGGCTGCAGGACATGAATTGGCCATCACTGGAACTAGCAGACCCATGGTGCAGACTTGGGTGTTCACAGGTTGCAAAGTCTGACTTGAGAAAGGACTCAATGTAAAAAGCCTGTGTCCAGGGAGAAGTGGGGATGATGTATTCCAGAACTCAAATCCAGCCTGATTGAGCCCTCTCAGTGCAGCGGGATATATAATACCCCTTTTTACCATCTCCCCACCCCATGAAGAATAATGAACTTGGCTGGGAGGATTTCATAAGTGCAGCTGATTCCGTATCAGTTGTGTGCGTGTGGAGGACCCACAATAGGAGAGTAGAGGTGTTCTCCAGGATAACCAGCTTTAGGTTCTCAGGCATAAAGGGCAATACTGGAAAGGGGTTTGGGGCTATAGGGCCAATCTCAAAAACTGAAGCCAACCGGGTCTTCTCTTCAGCCATCCAGGGTACAGAATGTATCCAGTCTCTCTCCTCCCCAGACTGGAGGAAAATATGTACATCGATGTGCACCAGTGATCACAAAACCCCCAGAAACCCAAGCAGGTGGGGACTGAGGGGCCGGCTCCTCATCAGCAGGGGACGGGACAGTGGGCCTCACAGAAGCCATAAGAGGGTCGAAGGAGCAAGGCTGCAGTCCATGGGGTGTGGGGCAGGGGGGGCAGAGGAGGCAGTCCCTAGGGCAGGGGGGGCCCATTGACACCCGGGTGGTAGAAGGCACAGTTGTTCTCATAGCGGCAATTGCCCTTCATCATGAAATGTCGGCACACAGGGCGGTTGGACATATCTGTGGGAACGATGGCAGAACAGTTAGAACACGGCTCAGAGGTCAATGCCACCCTTGCCTCCCCACCCCCACCCTGTCCATAGCACCCTGAAAACTAGCGTGCAGGGAGATACGGAATCTTACGGATTTGAGGGAAGGGCAAAGAATAGCAACTGCCAGGCATGCTGAAAATAGGGGGACGTGTCTGTCCTACCACACCCGGGGGGAGTGATGATGCTACCCCAAAACTTAAATGGAACACCAAAAGCCATGCAATGAGCAGGAACCATTCTCACCTCCTCCGTGGCTGTGGCCTCCATCGTGCCCTCGGTGGCCCCCTCCTCCGTGGCCAGGGCCATCATGGCCACGGTGCTCATGAGGTGGTGGCCCTCGATGGTCATGGCCTCGGTGACTAGGGACATCATGAGGCCGGTGGCCATGGGGCCCCCCATGTCCAGGACCTTCATGGGGGCGATGTCCACCACCAGCACCCATTCCTCCACCAGGACCTTCATGGGGGCGATGTCCACTGCCTCCACCCATGCCACTGCCAGGGCCTTCATGAGGACGATGGCCACTGCCACTGCCCATGCCACCACCAGGGCCTTCGTGAGGACGATGTCCCCCACCTCCACCCATGCTACTGCCAGGGCCTTCGTGGGGGCGATGCCCACCACCCATACCACCACCAGGGCCTTCATGAGGACGATGTCCACTGCTGCTGTTCATGCCCCCACCAGGGCCTTCATGTGGACGATGACCACCACCTCCAACCATGCCCCCACCAGGGCCCCCTCGTCCATTTGGAGGTCCTCCTCCAGAGCGACCTCCCCTGGCCCCCCGGAAGGGAGGAGGAGGAGGAGGTGGTTCATTTCCTCCTCGGCCACCACGGCCTCTATGGTATGGTCCAGGACCTGGTCCTGGGCCACCCCGCATTGGGCCACCTCGCATGGGGTCACCTGGGCCATCCCAGAAGGGATCACCCCCTCGTGGAGGGGGTGGGGGACCCAAGAGACGCGGACCCACTGACCCACCAGGGCCTCCATGAGGACCTGTTATGGAAAGAAAGGGAGACCGTATCAGCGACTTGTTACACTCAGGGATGGCCTCTCCCAGCCTAACCTACCTCCCACCTTTTGGTCAATCCTACACTATTACTAAGCCAAAATTAAGCAGATAAACCCATTCCAACCTCTCATTTCCCACCTACCTGGTATAGGTCCTCCAGGTCCAGGGGGGAAGTGCTGCATGGCCTTGGGACCCCCAGGACCTCCTGGTGGGAAACCATTGGCTATTGGACCAGGGCCTAATAATCCATGTGGCACTGTTAATTAAAAAACAAAATATAGTCAGCAAGAGGATTCTAGAAGAGTGGCATGACTTCCTCCTTAGGTATGCCCCTCTGGCCCTCTCAGACCAACTTGTCAGACCAAAGCTCCATCCAGTCTTCCCTCCTAGCAGAAGCAATACCTTTGCTCACCCTGCTCCCCCCACACCAACTCCACAGTAGGCTTCCTCCCTGGCCCTGGTGATTACCGAGCATCTGCTTGATCTTGTCTGAATAGTCTGGTTGCTTTAGCAGTTCCTCTGAGGGATGACTATTTGGGCTACCCTGTGAGGCAAGGTGAATAAAGAGCCAGTCAACAGAATGCAAGGGTAAAAACTAGTAAAGAAAAGAGAGCTAGATGAAGAGGTAAGTGAGAAGACAACTACTGGGGTATACAGAAAGGCAGATTCCAGACAAAGTGGAAAAGAGGAAGGCGGGCTCATATACCATGATGGAGGTGAGGATCTCTTGGACATTGATGCCTCCTCCTCCAGGACCCTGGGGGCTCTTCCCAGCACCCATGCTTCCCATGAGATTGGCCAGGACAGGAGGCAACTTGGAGCCACCTGCTCCATCAGGTGAGCCACCAGCTCCCCCAGGCTCCAGGGTCTCAATATATGGGGTCTCATCCATGGAACATTCCTGCAAGAACAGAACAATCAGGACTAGCTTTGAAAGAATGAAGAGACATTCCATTTGAAACTGAAAAATGCTGAAAGACGTACTAAGATCAATCACAACTCCACCACCACATAGCATATGCTCACCTCATCTAGGGGGATGAGCTTTGGGGGTACAGGTTCATAGGGTTCAGGATCAGGTTCATGAGGACTATTAGGAATGCCACAGGTGATGGGACAAGAAAAAAAAAAAAGATAGTTAAATTATTTATTCAAGCCCTCACATTCCCTAGCCCCCACCCCCTTCTGAATTACCCCAGGGCATGTTCCTCTCAGGAGTCCAAGCACTTAACGTGGACATGGTTCATGCCCAGGGTGTGAACCCGGTTCTGCTCACCTTTCCTTGTTCAGGAAGAGCTCCTGAAGGATTCCTTTCTCCCGCTCAGCCTGGATGTATCGCTCCTGGCTGTTGCTTCCAGGGGTGACAAGAGGTGAGGGCAGAACCAGGGGCCGGGGGCACACCCAGGGCACCTTCTCCTCCATGTTGTCATGGCTCAGACGCCGGGCCGTCTCAAATGCATGTCGGTCTGACAGTATCTCTCGCTTAGCTGCCTCACCAAAGTCCTTGATCTTATTCACATTTACTAGTGGCAAGGAGAGAAAAGAGAAAATATAAGCACCAAACAAGTCCTTTTTAAACTCTCTAGACCCCAAAATAAGTAAATAAATAAAAATAAACTCTCTATACCCATCTACTACACAAGAACCTTGACGGCTCACCTCGTTCAGTTTCATCCAGTTCAAAATAGAAATATTCTCTCAGTTTGCCCTCCTCAGGCCATGTCACCGTCTTCCTCTTCCTGCCTTTCCGGGTCAGCTGGCTGGGATCTCCGGGACTCTCCACAGGCTTTGCATCCAGCGCTCCTGGCTCTAAAGAGGCTGGAAGCAGGAGAGGTATCAGATCCAGGTCGTTCCTTTTAGAAACCCCCCAAACCTGAACCAATTTCTAGACTTACCCGTATCCATGAGCTCTGGGACTTCAACAGGGGGAACTGGGGTTCCTGGGCGATCTGTGTCCATAGCCTCACAAGTTGGTGCTGGTTCTGGGGAAGAAGGTTTGGCCGTGCTCGGTTCTGTGCTCGTTTTCCCTTCAAACGGGCTTGGCTATTGTGAAAGAAAAAGAAGTTAATGAGTTGACACGAAAGCCAAGGTTAAGGTAAGGCAGTTAGTCCAGCATCCTAGACAGGCTCCCCTGCGGATTCAGATGAAGGAAGACTTTGCGTCTCCCACTGCCAGCCCCCCAACCCTCACCCCAGTCCACATCCTGTGGTCCTCCCAACCATTCCTGGGCCCTTCCTTTCACTTTAGATATCCTGTCATTGACATCTACGGCACAGGGCTCATACCTTGGCAGCTGTGGGTGACAACACCTTCTTCTTCTTCTTAATTTTGATGCCTGGAACAGGGGCTGAATTGAGTGCATCCAGGAAGCCCAGGCCCTCCATAGCTACAAGAGGATAAAGCATAAAATGGAACCATCAGACCTCTTTCACAATCCTATTCCTACAAAGTTTGAGCAGGAAATGGGCCAATGGAGACCCTACCCCAACTTAGGACACAGTTAAGTTCAAGGTGGCCAGGATGCATATGCTGGATTCATACAAGAAAAAAAAAAATTTTTTTTTAATTTTGTTTTTCAGTTTTTTTAAAAAAGACTTTATTTATTCATGAGAGATACAGAGAGAGAGGCAGACGGAGAAGCAGGCCCCATGCAGGGAGCTGACGTGGGACTCGATCCCGGTCTCCAGGATCACACCCTAGGCCGAAGGTGGCATGCTAAACTGCTGGGCCACTGGGGCTGCCCCTGTTTTTAAAAATTCTATAATCAGGATGCTTGGGTGGCTCAGTGGTTGAGCGTCTGCCTTCGGCCCAGGGCGTGATCCTGGAGACCCGGGATGGAGTCCTACATCGGGCTCCCTGCGTGGAGCCTGTTTCTCCCTCTGCCTCTCTTTCTCTTTGTCTCTCATGAATAAATAAATAAAATCTTTAAAATAAAAAAAAGAAATTCTATAACCAACATGGGGGCTTGAACTCATGACCTGGAGATAAAGAGTTGCATGTTCCTCCAACTGAGCCAGCCAGGTGCCCTATTCTTTCTTTTAAAGGCAGGCAACTGGGCAGCCCCGGTGGCACAGCGGTTTAGCACTGCCTGCAGCCTGGGGTGCGATCCTGGAGACCCGGGATCGAGTCCCGCATCGGGCTCCCTGCATGGGGCCTGCTTCTCTCTCTGCCCATGTCTCTGCCTCTCTCTTGCTCTCTCTGAATGAATAAATAAATCTTTAAAATAAATAAATAAATAAATAAATAAATAAATAAATAAATAAATAAATAAATAAATAAAAATAAAGGCAGGCAACTTGGGGTGTCTGGCGGGGCTCATGGGGTTGAGCGTCTGCCTTCAGCTCAGGTCACGATCCCAGGGTCCTGGGATCGAGCCCCACGCATCAGGGGGGCTAAACTAACTAACTAACTAGTAATAAATAATAACTAAATAAAAGCAACTTGAGGCTTTCAGTATTAATTAGAGCTCAGGTGACTTAGGAAAACAACCCTCATGGACAGGACCGACTATCCCGAGACTGGGAGCACCCCGAACCAGTCACTGAATAGCACCCCATTCCCATACCCAAGATTACTTCTAAGTAATCCTATGAAAGAGGAGCTCCAGAGGTGCAAAAATTAAGACAAGCACACAAAACTAAGAAATCCATCTTGTACCACCCCCCCAACTCATTTCCATGGAGTTCTCTCCCAATTCAAAGTGTGTTCCTCTACTTCAGACTCACGCTGTGGTGGGATGATCTTCACTTTGATCTCTTTGGTGGCATTTGGTGTGGTGTTCAGTGGCTTGTATTTCTTCTCTGCAGGGGGAGCACCATCTCCTGGAGCAACTGTGGTGCTGTTGGAAGATGAGCCATCAACATGATCTCTGATGCACCCTAACTTGCCCCCTCTTCCTCCCTCATGTCCACAGACATAACCCACACAGAACCCAGTACACAAGGGCCATACCTCTGACGCTTGAGGGGGATGGGTTTAAGATTGTACTTGTCAGAAACCACCACTGCACTGGCGTTCTTTTTCACAGGCACCAAAGATGGGGTCTCCAGCTCTAGCCCTGAGGGAAGAAACATGCCATTGCGTTGAACTTATTACCACTCTAACTCTTCCTCCCCACTCCAACACTAAATCTTTACCCAGCCCAAACCTCACCTACTAGTCTTCCATCTTCTCTCTTCCCCATGTCATAAATCCACTATTCCACCACAAGGCCCTAGGTGTACATCTGCCCACAGACTCTCCCAAGACCAGCCAACCACCCTACCAGTGGAACGAAACTTGGCGTGACTGGGTGCTGTGGTTCGGAGAGACTTGGGCTTCTCTTTCTTCTTCTCTGGGGCCTCCTCAGCCCGGGTCTCAGCCTTCACCTCAGTCAAGGGTCGCTCAGGAGGGGTGGTTCGACTCTTCCCCTCTTCTTTACGTTTTTTCTTATCTTTCTCTGTTGTGAAAAAACAAAGCAGAAAAGGATTTTATTTAAAGAGAAAGACTGTCAAGAGGTGAAGCAGGCTAAAGCCACCGAAGGCCAGTGGGAAAGAAATAAATACAAGGGATAAAAGACTAAGGAGCTTACCAGCAGGCTGGGTACTGCTCTGGGAGCGGATGACAGCCATCCAGTCACTGACAAGGACTGAAGCCAATTTCCGGAGCTCTGCAGGTGAGAGTATAAGGGAAAATCCCTAAGTAACTAAAAATATTATTCTTCCAATAATAGAAAATACAGAGGTTTAAAGATATACTGTGAAAATCTATGTAACAGAAAACGTAGCCCAGAGTTTTAAGGAGAAGATGAGACAGGCTCAAACTCTTGGGAGGCCTGGGTGTCTCAGTGGTTGAGCATCTGCTCAGGTCGTGATCCCGGGCTCCTGGGATCAAGTCCCACATCGGGCTCCCTGTGAAGAGCCTGCTTCTTCCTCTGCCTGTATCTGCCTCTCTGTGTCTTTCATGAATAAATAAAATCTTTATTTTTTTAAGATTTTATTTATTTATTAATGAGAGACACAGAAACAGAGAGAGAGGGACACAGAGGGAGAAGCAGGCCCCATGCAGGGAGCCTAATGCTGGACTCGATCCCTGGATCTGGGATCACACCCTCAGCTGAAGGCAGATGCTCAACTGCTGAGCCACCCAGGTGTCCCTATTTGATTTTTTTTAAGCCATTATTACTAGTGGCATTATAGGAAAAAAGGTGGCCTAGAAAATCTTTTTCTTTTCTTTTCTTTTCTTTTCTTTTTTTTTAAGATTTTATTTATTCATGAGAGATACAGAAAGAGAGGTAGAGAGAAGCAGGCTCCATGCAGGGAGCCCAATGCGGGACTCGCTCTCAGGACTTTAGGACCATGCTGTGGGCCGAAGGCAGGCGCTAAACTCCTGAGCCACCCAGGGATCCCCTAGAAAATCTTTTATAAGATGAATCTAAGTCAGGCTCCTTGATACTTTGTTTGCCTTTAGAACAACACAATAATACTGTTCTTAGCTGTTTGGACACTTGAACCCTGCCTGCTTTTTCCTTGAGTTTAGTTCTTGTTCTTTTAACACATGGTTAGTGGAAGAGTGTGGACACTGGCTTCATTCTGCTGCTCTATTCATAAGAGAGACACAGAAGCACAGAGAGAGAGAGAGAGGGGTGCAGAGACACAGGCAGAGGGAGAAGCAGGCCCATGCAGGGAGCCTGACGTTGGACTCGATCCCGGGTCTCCAGGATCACGCCTTGGGCTGAAGGCAGGCGCCAAACCGCTGAGCCACCCGGGCTGCCTGAATAAATAAAATCTTAAAAAAAAAAAATCAAGGAAATGTAGCAAATAAGTGTAGCGAAGAGCTTATAAAGCAGACCACATTAGAGATGGGGAAGGCAGTGTTTAGAGAAAAAAAGACGGTCAGAGAATTTAAAGGACAAAATGTGTTTCCAAATATACGGAAAAAAAACAAAGACCTTTACAGCTCTTGCTTTTCGTACTTGGCAAATCACATCTCTTATCTATGGCACCTATCCTCTTGCCAGCTTTTCCACTTACAGATTCGTTTAATAATGAGATTATTGAAAACATTAAAACCAAACTTTTCAAATAAATACCCACACAACTAGCAGTTTCTATAATTAAGGCAACACAAACTCCAGTACATCCCTAATACAGGGATATCCTGAACCTTTTTGGACCAATTGATACTATAGTCTAGTCAGACTTTATTAGGAATGTACAAATTTCCAAAGGAAGTACAAAACAATTAAATCTACATTCAAAGGTGGCAATACAATTGAGACAACTGGAAAACAGGGAACAATATACCCAGCAATGAAAAAATAAGAGATGAACAATGATTTAATAGAAAATTCTGTAGTTTTACATTATAAGTTATTAAAGATAATTTGTAATGTCACAAACACAGAAGTGCTCAATATCTGAAAGGACCCAAAACCAAGATTTAATATTACTAAAATAATGGAAGGCTAGAGAATGTTTTTCCACTTAAACACTGTGAGTTAAACTCTTTAACTTGCTAAATGTTCCCAGTGTTTTCTCCTATAGCTAAAGGAACTTCAGATAGGCTCACCCAGGGCTACATGTTCTTTCCACACCAAACTGCCAAAGCCTCCTTCCAAAAGGACCTAGCACGCCATTCCTTTTAGACAAAAAAGCAAGCCTGTATTCTGATGAGGGGATCAGCTCTCCTAGAACACTGCTCACTTGTGGCACACTAGTATCTTGTGCTAGTGGTTTGTACCCTGGGTATAAACCCTTTTCTTCACTGAAGGAGAGGCTGTGACTTTCTGGAGCCAGGCTCTGTCTTCAAGCCAGAACTATATGGCCCTTGCCAAGGGCTCCAAAACCCTTTATCTTAGAAAAAGACAGACTGTTGCTACCAAAGCTGTGATCTCCAGGATCCAGGATCTGACCCATGGCCTATAGGAAGGTATTTACTGGTAGAACTATATAGGAAACACACACTGAAGGCCCCAGAATATGCTACGTTTATTTAGAATAACAGAAGAAAATGATGATGACACTCTCTAGGATGACACTATTTTTTCCAAAGAATTTCAAGTGCATAGCTTTCACAACCAAGAGATATCAAGAACCAGCTTCTTGTTAAAAGTATGCTGTCTTGTCTTACATTCAATGGTAGAGAAATGGACAAATCCCATTTGAAATTTTTTTACAAGAAAGAGAAAAGTAAGGTGATGTAGAAAGGAGTGACAGGACAGTTCAAGGATGGGAGTGAGACATGAAGGTAACGAAGTGAAGTGATGAGGAAGGACTGGCCCCTACCTTCATCCTCACTTGACTTGCTCAGCTGCTTCACCAGTTTGGCTGTGTTGTTCTACAAGAA
Source organism: Canis aureus (assembly GCF_053574225.1). NCBI lineage: Eukaryota > Metazoa > Chordata > Mammalia > Carnivora > Canidae > Canis > Canis aureus. The sequence continues at coordinate 72,235,091 of NC_135617.1, read as the reverse complement.
ACGGGGAGAAAGGTTAAGTACCAGGAGGAACAGGAGTCCTCTCGGAGCTTACAACTGCACTAACACACAATTTCTTTTTCGTGAAATTTTAAGTAATCTCTACACCCAACATGGGGCTTAAACCCACAACCCCGATATCAAGAGCCACACACTCCACCAACTGGAGTGCCCTGCCTACAATTTAATAGTCCCTAATGGCGACCACCGCTACTATGGTACTTTACCTTTTACAAAACCTTTATAGGTGCAATCGTACTTAATTCTAAAAACAACCAAAGTAGGTAGAAATCATTTTCAACAAGAGATGAGAAAACTGAGGCTCAAATATCTAGAAGCGCCCTAACCATACATCTGTTAAAGGGCTTAAACCAAGCCTTCTGATAGTATACTCCTATTTTTTTCCATCACTCTTCTGCACAGGTCCAAGACTGCAACCACATCAGAGTTGGTGTATTTTATCTGTCAGGCTAAAGCAAAAAGGAGCACTAGTGTTGTACAGACTTAAGGTACCTGCTTGAGATGGTCCACGGTGAGCGGGAGGTGCTGCAGGGTAAGCAGAATTTGCTGCAAGAGGGGAATGTTGTTGGTTGTCTTTGAATAAGTCAGCCAGTTGTTAAGAAGCTTGTAGCCACCAACATCAATAAACCTGCAGGCAAGTAGTAGAATTTGTAATGCCCTTCCTGGGTTTTGGAGTGCCACATCCCACACTCCTACTCCCCTGTCAATGACCTAGGAACCCCATGCCTCACCTCCCCTGCCTTCTAACTACATCTTCCCATCCCAGCCTCCCAGATCCTCCCCACTTACTTGACCAATATTTCTGGTGACTGGGTCTGCAGGAGAATGTTCAAGTAAGTGCATCGACTCACCATCTTTCGTGCTTCCTTCATCAGGCTGTAGGAGGGAAATTAAGCTTAGAAATGGAGCAAGAGCCTCTTCTTTCAGCAGAAGCATCTCTGATCTGTGGGAGTGCCTAAAAATCCCTGATGACTTGGGACTCTGCCAGAGTGGGAAGGTCACACAAGCCTCTCGGGGGATGGGATGGATCCAGAGTCCAATGGAATCCCATGAGAGGATGGAAGACAACTGAGGAGACACTGAAGCCTCTGGGGAGGTGAACATCACTGCTTCTCTAACCCACAGGACACACTTGATTCTGCTTCCCGGTGAAGAATACTAGCACTAACAGCTGTTCATAGTCTGTTCAGGACTGGCTTAGTCTCTTGCCTTCCCCTGGGAGACTGGCAGAGCCCTGAAGGAAACAACAGTTTGGGATGTGGAATGTGACCCAAAACAGAACCAAGAACTGTCACCTGGCTTCCCTGTTCCCTTCCTCTCAAAGTATGACTCCCAAACCCAGACTCTATTATGGCTAGGAACCAAGGGATCACTTCTTCCTATCATTTACTCTAAAATTACTGGATTCCAATCTTATTCTAGAATCTCCCTCTTCCCTCTGAGAACACTCATTCCTGTTCTGCCTTATGTAGTACAACTTACAATATACTCTAACCACAATGAATCCAGAGATAGGCAGACTCACCTGAAGATTTTGGAAATCCCATCCACACTCTTGACTTCCCCATCTCGGTTAAGGAAGCTATCCAGGCCCTTGAGAAGCTCTTTGGGATCTATGGGACCCGAACCCATGATTGAAGTTTCTAAGACAAGGACAAAATAAACCCACAGAATAAATGGCCGGCAAGGACAATCCCACTATACCCTCTAATAAATTCCACTTCTACAGCAGATGAAATTTTGTGACTAATTATTCAATCTATATTCAACTACACTCATCATTTTCTAGGTAAGAAAAAAATCAACACAGACCATCACCACCCCTGGCAAGTTAAGCATGGTGTTAATACAGGACTGAATGGGAAGACTAAAATTAGACTGGAGAACTGGGCAGCACGTATTTCTCTCTCCCTCCCAGTTACATCCTTTCTAGATAGCTGAACTTCACTAAATCGTATGAGAGCTAAGAGTCAAGTTCCTATACTAAAACTCAACAATCCCAGGCTTTTTTGCTCCTTGTTAGGTCCTATTTCCCCTTAGCTGCTGATAAATTTGGCTTGAAAAAAATGGATAGCTTAATAAGAACTGGGCCAATCCTGGACACTTGGGCTATATGCCTTCTAAGATTAGTCAGTTCCTTTTTATCTCACTCTATTAAGAATCATCATCACCTCAAGCGCCAGAACACGCTCTGAGACAATCAGCTAAACTAGTAGGTGATACAAAACCAGAAAACATCCTATTTCCCTCAAGAGAGTTGTGGGTACCTTCCTAGAAATGGAGACAAATGGATTTAAAGGAAATCCTTTATATCCTAAGTCTTGAAATGAACTGCCACTCGTTAACCAGATACGACACACATTTTTATGGTTTCAAAGTTAAGAGGAAGGCTGGTTTGTGATTTCAAAAGCAAAGATGAGAATCTGATCACTACTCCTCTTCAAAACCACACCACTTTCCAAGATCCCCAAAAGAAAGGCTTGATATTAGAAACCATGAAGCCAAAAAGAATAGAAAAAAACTAGAAGCTGAAAAATGCTATTAAATTTTAAGTAGCTACTTTAAACCAGGTTAGAAAAGGAGCTCATTAAAAGCTAAACTGCTGTTATGGGATAAAGTGTGAAGCAATTCTAGTCCAAAACCCAAGCTAATTTAGAATCAATGTGGCTCTGAGTGGGATTCTGAGAACTGAAAGTAATACTTATGTCTGGGATTTAAGACTAACACTGGGTAGAAAGGAGACAAGAAGAAAACAATTTCTTGCCTCCAGCTTAATAGTACAGATAACAGACATGATCCCAGAAGGGTGGGAAAATCTGTGTTTTACAAAGATAACTCTATTTGTGCAGGAAAAAAGACCAAGTTTCTTATAAAATAACAGAGATGTTCTATTTGTTCTCAAATTAAAAACAAAACAAAACAAAACAAAAACCCAAGCCTAATAATCTCAACTTTTAGTCCTCCCAACAACAAGGCCAATAAATTTCTAAATAGAGAAGTCCTAACAACCTAGGAAGCAGCAGGAGCAGGAAGGGGCTGGTTCTTGAGATCATAACCTGCAGGATGAATACAGAGTGAGGAGGTAAGAAATGCTGAGTGCTGAGCAAATCTGGGTTAACTGTGCATTGCTGCTGTCCTGGAATTTCCACAAGGGCAGGTAGAACCTGAGGTCAGAGAGAGAAACACTGAAGTAGAATACTATAGATTAGAAGCCCCCGGGCCAAATCCACAGAAGTGTGCAGATTCTTACAGACAGGGAAGGAGAAAAAAGCATTTTTTCCCATGTGGTAAGACAACATAGAGCGACACAGACACCATACCAAGAGATACACAGATACAACAAAGGGATAAAACAGGCTTCCCATCTAGGGGCGACTGGAAAAACAAGGAGTCAATCCAAAGCAGTACATATCATCATCAGCAACCACAATGTATACAATTTGACAAAAAGACTTAAATTAACAACACTTCAAACCAGTACCGCCACTCCCACCCGGCCAAATACTGCTGACCACACTGATTCAAACCCAGAGTGAAGATACACCACCTTCGAGAACATTTTGCATAACCAAGGAGCTAAGCCAATAGGACTGCTACCTCTCCTTCCTTCAGAAACTTTAAAAAAAAAAAAAAAGGGTCACTTGAGCCGAAATGTTCCTTCACTTAAGAAGGTAGCAGAGAAGAATTAACCATCCCCAGAGACCAATAAGCACAACGTTAAATTCTGTCCAGTGCCTTATGCTAGGAATGGGACCCAGGGACAACTTTTTCATTCCCATTCATAACAGGCAAAAATACTCAGGGAAAGCTAGAACATAAAACAGAAATCTTAAATATTCACTTTCCACTATTACTTTTCCTTTTATGTTTTGGAAATATAATCAACAGAATTAAGTTTCATCTCCTAAGTAGCAATTGTGACAAAATGTAAATGGGTTTTCTCACGGCTTTCCTACAGGCAAATTAGTTTTGAGTCACTTAAAATGAAGGACTCCAAGTGTCTCACAACCAAATTTCCTTAAAGTCAGTACATTCTGAGAGAAGGTACAAGGCACTCAAGTGGAAAGGAATGAAAAGCCTAAAATCCTGGCGCAGGCCTACCTACAGTGGAAAAGGCTAATGAGTTGTCCAGGGAAGGAGGGGCAGTAACCCAAGTGTCAACATTAGTCTTATTTGGAGCCTCAAATGAATGCTTGAGGAAGCTTCCTGGAAGCAAACAATCTAGGGCATACTTTTGTTTTTAAACTCCTTGAAGACAGTACAGAAGGGGCAGGGGGAGGGGAACAATCCCAGCCTTATCTCTACCTAGTCCTAAACTGTGCATTCCTTCTCATCAAGAATTTTCCAGGGGAAAAAAAAAAAAAAAAAGAATTTTCCAGGGAGATGAGCACTACGAGCACAGGCACTGGGGAATCTTCAAATCTTACCAGAGAGAAACTTAAAAGTGACACCCACTCCAGCCTCTGAATTGAGTTTTACTTGAGGGTTATTCAATTAAGAGTGAAAAATATCTAACTTGGCTAGTTATTACCCATCACCAAGAAAAGAACTTAATTGGTTTAGGACAAAACCCCTATGGCAAATCACAGCCCTTTTAAAAACAATCACACTTGTAACACAGAAGGGAATCCAAATTTACCTTAACATAAGTCTTAGCACTCTGGAAATGAAAACGCTTTGTACCTGACCCTAACATTCCCCTTCCTTTTCTTGGTGTTTGAGATATGTCCTTATACCACTTGGTGGACTGAATTAGATCTTTAGGTGATGCACAAGGTCTTACCTCTCCTAAGTCCCTAATCCTCAAATTCATTTTGAAAACCATATCTGCCTTTTAGTAAGGATGTAAAATCACCCTCTCCCCCTCCCCAGCAAAAGATCCAAAATATAACTCTAGTCACAAACTATAAAGATCAGGTTCTCCGAGGTTCTCTGGATAGATGTGGTTTCCCTAGAAGACCCTGTTTCCCCATCTCCCATGTTAAGGAAGATCTTCTTTATTAATACCCTGTTCACTAGAGGTCAGGAACCCCAATGGGTAAACTATTCAGCTCCCAAGGAAGGTATGCTGCAGAGGCACATGGCAAACTGCTTGAAAGATAAAAAATTTGTGGTCAATAGACATGTGAAAGAGTCCCTCCCACCCAATCCAGAAGTCTAAGTACTAATTTGAGAATCTGTACCCAGCAGAAAATTAGCCCTAAAGTCTCAGGTCACCATAGGAGAGCTGTACAAAATGGCTTTCTGATTCTGCCTAGAACTTCCATGCTTCAAAGCAGGACTTTAAAAAATGGAAAGGATATGGAAAATCTGACCAAGATTTGACTTTGAAAAAGTTGGAGGAAGATAGAGAAGGGGCAGGACACCCAATATCACCCTGAGAGCATGGCTTTAAACATGCACCCATTGCTAAAGCACTGCATGAGTTGAAAAATGAAGACGTTATTATTCCACTAACGTTTTAAAGGAATTTCTTTCTAAAGGGAAGGAAAAAAATTAAAAAAAGGTGGTTCTTTGGAAAAAAGAAATGAAGGTTGTGAAATGTAATACCAGAAACGTTTTGCTTACCAGACACCGTAGCTCGCATCCCCCTGCCTTGAGTTTACAACTGCCGCCTCCTTTCCTATTCATTTCTCAATCCTAGTACCAAAGTACAGGAGCTACACAACTGGAGAACGTGACACAGCACTAAACACAAAGAATTTATCCCCAAATCCAGAAGTGGGAATAAGGGTGATTTAAAAGGAAGTCCTGAAGTACCCACCCTCCCCCAGTCTCTATACAAAGCAACCAAAAGCAGGCCCAAGGACTGGCTCCTGGGCATAAATGGCACATTTCAGTGTCATTAGGCCCCATGTCTATTCAAGTCACTTTCCCAAGTCCTCCTACCCCAGTATTCCCCCACCACACAGCACGCTCGCGTGCGCTCTCCCTCACACACACACCCCCCACCAGAAGGCTCCCAGCCTTAAGTATAGTTGGTTTGACTGCTTTTCCACCCCTGGCAACTGAAGCGGGGAAAACCTCCAAGCAGTTGTGATGAGTGAAGGTGGAAATAAAAGCAACAGGCTCAGATTGTTAAATTACAAGAGCTGCCCAGGGGACAACTTCAAGACCTAATTGCTACAAAGCTTTTTCCTTTTAAGATAAAAGAAAAGGTTTCTTCCTGTCTAGCCGCAGCGTGCAGAGGGAGCATCGGCTCAGGGGTGGAGTTTCAAGAGGGTGGAGAGGAAGAAAGCTGATTACATCACCTTTCCAAGCTGCTCCTCCCCCTTGACCAAGTTTCTAGGGCGGCCCTAAGCTCTGGATGGCAAAAGGGGGAGAAAAAACAACAAAGCAGCAGGGACGACGCCATTTTGTAATGGAGAAGAGGAAAACTTAAAAAGCCATCCCGGCTCTGCCGGCAGCCAGTTACATTAAAAAAACACCCCTTTTCAGTAAAATACCCCAAGCCAGCACCCATCCTGAATGGTCTTTGACCTAATTGAAGAGAGTTGTGAAAATAAAACCAATTAAAATATTTAAAAGAACAATTTTCTGCGGGGAAGAACTGAATTTGCAATTGAGGTTCAACCTGCTACCATCGACCACCCCCATCCTCCCTATAAAGGGAAAAGGGGAGGACTTGGACCACTCTCAACAAATAGGATTGAGGTGGGAGGACAAGAGAAAAATGGGCCAAGACACAACCTGCAACGCCGCTTGGAAGACAAAAGGACAAGGAAAGTCGCCATATTGAAGCAGGGAAGAAAAAAATTCCTTTTAACGACACAAATCTTTTAGAAAAGCTAGCATTCAATTGCACTAAATGGCTTTTAAAGTTATACTCCTGAATTCCACATTTCCCAACCTTCCCACCCACCAAAACGTATCAAGTTAAAATGTTAATCATTTTTGCTCTTAAATTACCTATGCAACCTGCAACAATTACAAAACATTCTTTACCTCCCCATTATCTTGTATGTACTGGCACTAAGATATTTTGTATTGAATTTAGGGTCTTGCAATCTTTATTCCTAGATTGCCACCTATTTTAAGCACACAAATATACCCCAAGCAAATTACATTAAAATTGAGAGGATTTAACAATCATTTAAAAAGTCATAGCCAGCTATTACTTTTCTGCCCATCTCCTTACCCTGCAATCTTTATGTACAGATTGCTTATTAATCTGGCAAATTGAAAGACGCCCTGCTTGTCTCACACACAAAGAAGTGGGACTTCTGAGCCACAAGATCCACCATCTTTTGTATGTGAGCTCATTAACCCTTTTGAAGACTGCTAACAAGAGGAAGTTAACCATTCCTCCTTATAAAAAGCAAACACTTATGGCTTTGGCAGTCTGGAAATTGGCTGGATTACCAAGGGTTAACCGTCAAAATCCTCACTTGCTGGCCCTCCCTCCACCCTTTCCTTGCCTGCAGCCGGGCAGGAAGGTAGGTGGTAGGGGAGAGAACAAGACTGTTTAGACCAAAGGCCCCTTTTTAATGGAGATTAAGTGACCGGCTTGGTCCTTCTCCAGTTCTCTACTTTGTTCTATTGGCTCATTTCTTCCTCTCATTATTTTTGGTTTCACAACGGGAAACGTTGAGTTCTTGTTGCAAGGCTGGTTTTGGAAAATTCGACACTTACTATCCAATTTTTTTGCGACGTCAGCACCTCGGGCTCAGGGGGGGAGGGGGTTAAAATTTTGGAGAAAAAAAACAAAACAACCAACCAGGACCCAAAACTCAATTATTTGGGGGGCCTCATTGGATCAAAAAGTCTCGTAAAAAATTGAAGGCCAACTCAGTATTCATTTTCCCCCCACCCAACTCCATTTAGGGAGGGGGGGTCGTAGAAAAAAAGTTCTGGGTGGATTCAAAAAAGTAAACGCTGGATGAGTGGATTTGGGTGGGTTTGGGAAGGGTGGGTGGTTGATTATTTTTGAAGTTATGTGGTGACGGTCCTTCGGCCACAGATTTCAAGTCCCATGCAGCGTGGGCTGGTGGGGTGGGCAAGACAGGTGGGAAGGGGCAGAAGACACAAGTGGTTGGGCTGGTGGCTGCTGTTTTCCCTTTCCCCCCTCAGGATCCTCTCAAGGGCTTAGATGGTGCTGCGGCTTGTTTCTTTTTTCCTCGTGACCGGCCTGTCTTTCTCCGAGAAAATTCAAACCTGGGATAAAAGGAACACAAGGGAGAAAGATACAATCAACACGGGTTGCTTTAAACACGCACAAGTACCATGATTGTTGTCGTCAAACACCTCCAGGTCCCAACGAGAACACAGCCGCGTTCCATAAGCCATGGTCCTCAAAACAACCCATGCCTAACCCCCTCCCCAGTCCAACAAGCTCAACAATACTTTACCCTCCAACCGACAGGATACCCAAACTTACCTCTAAACGAACCCCAGAATGGCGCCTGTCTGCTCGGGCGGTGTCTTTTATACCCGGACGCCGCCCAACGCGCCCAAACATGCTAGTGAAACGCCCTTGTCGCGAGACGTTGTGCGCGAGGCGTGAATTCATTGGCCAACCCGAAAGACAACTCGCTAGCTGATTGGGTAGCCTTCCTTCACCTTCGCTCAGCCCCTTCCCCCTCGGTACTTTCTTCCGCCTCCTTCCTGGCCCCCCCGACAAGCGCGTGACCGGGGAGCCTAGCACCTCCCTTTCCTCTGTTTCCACCACTTCCGCCCTCGAGAACAGTTCTCACCCTGGTTGGTAGAACCGGGCCGGCGCATGCGCAGTGAGAAGATGTCCCTCGAAATCTCCCTCAAAATTGCTTAAAACGCAAGCAGTAAGTATAAGATCTAGAAGTCGTACTGACTGGCTCAGGAAAAACGCAATTTTGAGGCCAAATTCGATTGTGACGCAGTAGAAATTGACTTCTCCACACGGCCCCCCTTTTACGCTTCCGTCCTGACGCAAGTGCGCGGCCGCCTCCCGCACTGCGGGCTCGCCCTCGCCCCTATCCTAGTCAGTTTCTTGGAGCATGCGCAGTCGCCTTTCCGGGATTGGGCGTGCGTCAAGATGGCGGCCTCCGCATTGCGTTCGTGGCTGAGGCCCCTTCCTGGCCTTTCGCCCTTCAGAAGTGCCTACGGAGTTCAGGTAACTCCTTGGAGCACATCTTGTACAACCGCATCTTAGTTATACCTTGTCTAGGGCATCGCTCCTTTGCTGGGAATCCAGGAGCGGAATCTTTCCCAAGTGCTATTATGCCTTGGCTGTCTAGGCAGCAGTGCTCCCACCACCCTTCCCCTTCCCCTTGCTCTCAATACTGTGCGAATTTTTAATCGCCAGACGAGGGAAAAGAGCCTGGTTAGATACCATCCTTTTCCAGCGTACCAACTCGGCTAAAGCACCAGGTGAAGGATTGGGCCTCTTGGTCGTACAGTCAGCTCCTAAGCGTGCATGTGATGTCTAAACTTGTCATTCCCTGGAGTGCCCTTTTTGAGAAACACTAGCTTCTTCCTGCGGAGCGATCCGCGGATAAAGCCAGGATACGTTCTCACGACCTGGGGCCTACTTTCTTAGCTCTCTTTCTCTCACTCAATTACTTTGGGAGGGGGGGGTTCTGTTTTAGTTTTTGTTTTTCTTTTCCCTCTTCTCGGAGTATACATGAGGCCTTTACTTAGTCCTTTAGGTTGAGGTTTTCCCGCAGCCTCATGTACTCACCACACTGAAGGTTCTTGGTGGGGCCAGGTGAGATAGGAAAACTTGCAAAGTTGGCACTTCCTAAAGTGGGACTGAAGAATGGTGACAGGGGTCACCACGGAATTAATGACAGGCCTGGTGGCTTTAAAGCTAGCGTTAGGACTCAAGTTTGTTCTGGCCTGTGGAATGTTGACCTTCAACTTCTGTAAAGGGGCAATTCAGTGATTCAGGATTGGGTTGAGTTGGAGACTCACCAATGAGCCTCTCCCCACCGGGCATGACTGCTTCCCAGTCATCTATCCTAGTTACCTTCTCACGTTAGGTTCTCCTTCAGGATCCAGAAGACAGAAGAGTGGTTGTTGATGTTACTTCTACCCTAACAAAAATTCTACTTTGTATATATATTGCCTCTATATTCTGTTAATACAATGAGCATGTATTCCTCTTCTCCCTAACATATGGGCAGTGAAACTATCCAGTCCTTTCCTTGAACTCATTTGCTCTTTTTTTTTTTTTGCCTTCTTTATAGGTTCCCCTCCAGACTCTTTGCACCAAAGGCCCCCCTGAGGAAGATTCTTTGCCCCCAGTTCCCATAAGTCCTTATAAGAATGAACCGTGGAAATATCTGGACTCAGAAGGTACCTCTAAAATGGAAAGGGGAGAATCAAGGGGGTCTGAAATAAACAGAGACACTTCTGCTATCCCTACCAGGAATAATGTGTGGTCTTTCATTTCAGAATACCAGAATCGTTACAGTACTCGCCCTGTCTGGGCTGACTACCGTAGAAACCACAAAGGTGGAATACCCCCACAGCGGACTCGAAAGACATGTATTGTGAGTTTCTGAAGGTGGTACGTGGATGGGATGTGGAGGAGAGTGGAGGCCATAGTGACAGTGGCACCAGCACTTTTTCTCATAGGACTTTGAACATCTTTCACCTTCTAGTTTCTTCTCTCCACAGCGTAGAGATAAAGTTGCTGGGAATCCCTGCCCCATCTGCCGTGATCACAAGCTGCATGTCGACTTTAGGGTAAGGAGAATCTTCTCCAAGATAAGGACTTGGATTCTCTTTGTAGCGCTAGAGAGATTACCACAGGTGTCCCACTACAGTCCATTTGCATTCATTTTCTAGTAGTATGAAAACTTCTTTTCTAGTCTTTTATCTTGTACTGTGGTTCATACTAATAAAGCTTTATGTCTTTTTTTTTTTTTTTTTATGAGAGACAGAGAGAGACAGACAGACAGACATAGGCAGAGGGAGAAGCAGGCTGCATGCAGGAAGGCCCGATGTGGGACTCGATCCTGGGTCCCCAGAATCATGCCCTGGGCTGAAGGCAGGCATAAACCACTGAGCCACCCAGGGATCCCCAAAAATGTCTATTTCTAATGGGAGAGCAGTACTCAAAGGTTCATTTATATCTTATATCCATCCCAATTTTTAGCAAGTAGTTTGGGCTAGTGTTTTTCTTTTTTCTTTCTTTCTTTCTTTTTTTTTTTTTAAGATTTTTAAAAAATCTTTATTTATTCATTTTTATTTATTTATTTTATTTTATTTTATTTTATTTATTCATGAGAGACACAGAGAGAGAGGCAGAGAGACAGAGGGAGAAGCAGGCTCCCCACAGGGAGCGCGATGCAGGACTGGATCCCAGGCCTAGTGTTTTTTGAGGTCGGTTTTGTTGTTTTTTGGGTTTTGTTGTGTTTTGTTTTTTGTTTGGGGTTTTTTGGTCATGTAACTATTTAATGGCATGCCAAGATTTAAGGCTGGAAGGCAGATACATGAAGCAAGATACAGAGTTTAATTGTTTTTCAGAAAGCCTTTATTGCAAGAACAGGACTTGCTCCTTAAAAAGTTCAGAAACTGGGACACCTGGGTGGCGCAGCGGTTGAGCATCTGCCTTTGGCTCAGGGTGTGATCCCAGGTCTGGGGATCGAGTTCCACATCGGGCTCCCTACCTAGAGCCTGCTTCTCCCTCTACCTATGTCTCTGCTTCTCTCTGTGTGTGTCTCATGAATAAGTAAATATTATCTTCAGGGAAAAAAAGTTCAAAAATAATGGGGAAAATGTTCTGAGCCTGCAGTGAAGGTATTAGAGCAGAAGCTGAATGATTGGTCATTAGGGGAGTTGGAAAGAATTCACAGATCAGTCAGTAGATGGGGGTGTCTGATTGTTCTTAGGTCCCTTCTGACCCCATTGTAAGAGGGTCCTATAGATAGATAACTTCTCAATTTCAACTATGTATGATTGGTTATAAATATAGAATAGGGGCATCTGGGTGGCTTAGTCAGTTGAGCGTCTGCTCAGGTCCTGAGATTGAGCCTCACCCTGTGCTGGGCATGCCAGGCTCCATGCTCAGTGGAGAGTCTGCTGGAGATTCTCTCCCTCTCCCTCTGCCCCTCCTTCCACTCATTCACTCTCTTTTTCTTTCTCTTTTTAACAAAAGAGAATGTAACTAGTCATATACAGTTTAGAATCAGTTACATGATCAAGGAAGAAAGAATATGAATTGAACAGTGCAAATGACTGCTTGCTCTTCTACTCCACAAGCATATCTACTTTTTTCCATGGGTGTCATCTCCTGTGACTAACCCACTGGCTGAGTCATTCTACATAATTAAAACTATGAAATTGGTCTTAGTAGCATATATGTTACATACAGCATGCTATCATATTCATATTTTAAACGTGCACATTATAACAGATACTGCTTTTCTTTGGGTGATTTCAGGGATTACCACCTTACTATCCCCAATTTTTTGCATGAAGGGCTGATTTTACAGCTTAACTCCTGCAGAAGGGGATTCTATAGGAGTCTCAGTGACAGAATGTAGGGTGAGCATCGGAAATGGTTGGAAAGCCAAGAAAGAGGAAACGTTTACTACAGTTTTCAGGAATGTGTTCAGCAGAGTGATGGGGCTAAAGCTGGGACACGAAGGAGGGTAGCACCTGGAGAGACAGGCATTTAGGGTGTCCACACACATGTGTAGGGATTGCGCACTTCCAATTTCTCAAGGTCTTGCTGCTCTCCCTACCCTCTCTCATGTTTCCCCACCACTTTCCCCCACAGAACGTGAAGCTCCTGGAACAGTTTGTCTGCGCCCACACAGGTGTCATCTTCCATGCCCCATATACAGGTTAGTCTGTCGATCTTGTCACCACCAGAATAGCTTTTCCTGGAGCACTTCTTATTTATTCATTCATACAACAGGTATCTGGTGGCTCCTACATATGACATAAAAAACGTGAATGAACCTTTTTTTGGAAATCTTGCCTTAATGGGTACATTTACATGTGGATAAAAGGTACAGGCAAGTACCAATGTAACTAAATTATTTAAACATGGCTCTTAAAAGATAAGTGGTGGTAATTATTTCCTTTTGGGTCTCTCTGCTTTTACAAAAGGTTTTCTAGCAAATTGTCTTATAAGTTCTTTTTGCCATCGACAATCCAAGTAGATCTTCCAAAATCTGGAATGGTAATCCTAACAATTTAAGATTACGTCTATTCTTAATGACCCAAATCTGGCCCACTGCCATGTCTGTTTATGTCCATATTGTCTACAACTGCTTGCAGTCTACAATGGCAGAGCTAAGCAGCTGAGACAGAGACTGCGGGGCCTGCAGAGCCTAAAATTTATGTGGCCCCACACAGAAAGATTTTGTCAGCCTCAGCTCTAAAGCAAAGTTAGCTTGCAAAGAGTAATCTGAATCACCATTTGGGGGATGGCAGTATGATCAGTGGAGTTTGGTTTGTCAGGGAGTCTTTAAAGATGGGCTTTATATAAAGTCAAGCTATAAAAAGCCTAAGGGGCTATTTTGCTACTCTCAGATCACCTTCTCTAGATTGGGAGCCCTTTCTTCCTTTAGTGAATCATTCTCGGTGGATTGTCCAACCCAAACTTTAATTAATCACACTTGCCTTTTGAATTGTGTTCTGCTCTGTCTTGGAGGCTTTACCATTAAATGGCTTTTCTATGGGATGCCTCGGTGGCTTAGCAGTTTGGCTCCTGCCTTCAGCCCAGGGCGTGATCCTGGAGTCCTGGGATCAAGTCCCACATCAGGCTCCCTGCATGGAGCCTGCTTCTCCGTCTGCCTGTGTCTCTGCCTGCCTCTCTTTTTGTGTCTCATGAATAAAAATCTTTAAAACAATAAATAATTAAATGGCTTTTCTGTAGTGGCTGGACCCCCTTGAAAGTCTCAGCCTCAGCTTTCAGAAAGGGGGGGGGGGGTTCTTCTGATTGGGTAGATGGGGAAACAGGCCCATCAAGGGGTCAGGGAAGTAGGGTTATTAGGTGGAGCAAGATTTCCAAGCACAGCTCTTTATAATCATATAGAAGCAGTTGTATACTCTATCGTGCTTTCTAGAACAAGCACTGAGTTCTCTTTCTCCCTACAGGGGTCTGTATGAAGCAACACAAGAAGTTGACCCAGGCCATCCAGAAAGCCAGAGATCATGGTGAGCGTGAGAATAGACCCAGTGCAGTTTTATTAGCCAAAAAGGTGATTTAGGGCTGAAGGGTAGATACAAATATTTCAACTTGTCTGAGAAGGTGGCACCTACCATGCTCTTCCCAAGAATCTCCTTTCAGCACTCCACTGTCCCTTTTTCTCTCTCATGAGTTTATCTTGTCATTGCCCTGTCCCCTTAATTCTCTTTCCTTTCTCTTCCCTTTTATAAGTATTGGTCCCAGTGCCAGAGATAGATGATAAGAGATCTTTGTATAAATTTCTGGCCCTGGGCTCCATGACACCTTTGCAGAAATTAAGAAAGGAATGGCTCTGCAAGTGCAGATGCAGCTCTGTAGCCTTGATGCAGAGATGCACAGCTTGGCAGACAAGAGCCCCAGCAGTAAGCACATCGGTTGACATTGCTCCCTTGGCCAGTTGCCTTTGTGTACAACATGCATAAATACACCCTCTGGCTCTGACTGGTTCCTCGCTCCCTTTTTATGTCATTTTACTTGTCTTAACCTGACCTAGCCTTCCTTGCTTGCCTCCCTCACTTTCTCTTTTCTTAATCCCCTAGGTCTCCTCAGTTACCACATTCCTCAGGTTGAACCTCGGGACCTTGATTTCAGTACCTCTCACGGAGCTGTGAGTGCTACTCCGCCAGCCCCCACCCTGGTTTCAGGTGACCCCTGGTATCCATGGTACAGTTGGAAACAGCCACCGGAGAGAGAGCTGTCCCGCCTTCGACGGCTCTATCAGGGCCATCTTCGAGAAGAGAGCGGTCCCCCACCTGAGTCAATGCCTGAAGTGCCCCTTAGCAGCCCAACCGAATCTTCCTCCACTGAGGAGAGCCCTCAGAGTGCTCTGTAGGAGCCATAGACCGGGAAGGGATTAAGGGATAGTGCCTAGGAATTACATGATGGGATTTCACTCTCAAGAGTTGTGTCTGTATGTGGCCAATGGCAGGCCCAGGGCCAGAGGAAAGAAATGATTGCTGTTGAAGGGAATAAATGCATCGGAGGCTTAAGGAGGGCAGGACAGATGTGTATGGGAAACCTCAACCCCTATGTATTGTAAATAGGCTAAACATTGTTACTTCCAATGTCTGCTAAACTTGGCTTTTCCACAATAAAGCTGTATTTCCTGTTTCTGGGCTGAGTTTCAGATTAATACCATTTGTGGTGGGGAGGGGATGTGGGTGCTGCTGTGGGGAGAGGAGAGTTCAGGCTTGGGCCAGGCTGGCCAGGGACTCTGGGGACCCGAAGCCACCAGGAAGGAGCAGTTGGACCATCTTGTCATGCTCAGCTTCCTGGCCTCCTGGCCCTCCTGGCCCTCCTGGCCCTCCTGGGCCGTGTTCCCACGGTACCGAGCAGCTCACTGGTTGGGGGCGGGACTGGGGAACGGGAGGCCAGCTTGGGCGAAGAGCGTCGCTGCGGCTTCCGGGGGCCGGTAGCGGCGTGGTGAGGGGACCGGCCTGGCGACGGGCGGGAGGGCGGATGAGGCCGTCCCCCGCGGGCGGCCCCTGAGCCCCTCCTGCCTGGCCCGGGAAACAAAGGCTCCCAGAAGTGCTTCCTCCCTCCTCACCCCGCCCCTCAGGGAGGAGCGGAAGTGACGTGACGCGGGGCGGGGCGGGCCGCGCACAATGGGCCATGGAGTTCTCGTTCGACGTGGACGCGCTGCTCCCGGAGCGGATCACGGTGCTGGACCAGCACCTGCGACCCCCAGCCCGCCGACCCGGAACCACAACGCCGGCCCGGTGACATCTCAAACCCGCCCCAAAGCCCTTCTCTCCTGGTTCCTTCCGAACCCCGGTCCAGGCACCACGCCCCCTTCTCACGAGTGACCTCCCTTTTTGTGGCCCTGGCGCGCCCTTCTGGTGACCTTTGACCTTAGACCTAGGTGGAGTTGATGGGCACTCGTATCTGTGACCTTTCACGCCTTGGCCTGATTTGTGCTAACCGGAGCTTGTGATTGACCCGCCCTTCCGGCTTCCCTACTATAACCCCAGGGAGGAGGGAGTGTACTGTTTTGAAGAGGTGTGGCAAAAGTTTAGGTTCCCGAAAGGTGGGGTGGGGTGGAAAACCAGACCGGAGGCCTCCAAGGTAAAGTCAGAGAGCCGTAAGTGCTGAGCCTGGGTTGGGGTTGTGGCCAAGGTTCCCAGGACCCTCTAATTCAGTTGAGTATCTGACTCGTTCCTTTTTTTTTCTATAGTGTTGATCTACAACAGCAAATTATGACCATTGTAGATGAACTGGGCAAGGCTTCTGCCAAGGTATTGGGGAGTCTTTATTTTATTTTATTTTTTTTTTAAAGTTTTTTTTTTTTTTTTTTTTTTTTTTTTTTATGATAGTCACAGAGAGAGAGAGAGAAGCAGAGACATAGGCAGAGGGAGAAGCAGGCTCCATGCACTGGGAGCCCGATGTGGGATTCGATCTTGGGTCTCCAGGATCACGCCCTGAGCCAAAGGCAGGCGCCAAACCGCTGCGCCACCCAGGGATCCCTGGGGAGTCTTTAGATAGAGAAAAGGGGAAGGCTTCTCTGGGGCCAGTAGATAGGGATGCCTTGGTCCTTTGAAACAGACTTTCAGAGAGTCGGCCTTTATTTTCCTGCAGGCCCAGCATCTTCCTGCTCCCATCACCAGTGCATCAAGGATGCAGAGTAATCGCCATGTTATGTATGTGCTCAAAGACACTTCGGCACGACCGTGAGTGCCAGATGCCCTTCCATCCATACTTTATTCCTTCCTTCCCCAACCCTTCTCCCTTTGTTGACTTTCCCTTCCAAATAGCTGCTACTAGCTTGTTTCATTATTTTCCCCATCCTACAGGGCTGGCAAAGGAGCCATAATCGGCTTCCTTAAAGTTGGATACAAGAAACTCTTTGTACTGGTGAGTTACTGGAAGCTAAGAGTTCACATGCCTTGGCTTCTGAGAATAAAAGTGCTGCATGTCGCAAGATGGTAGAGATGTCTGCGTCCTAAAAGATACTTGTTTTTCTTTACCTCTTAGGATGATCGCGAGGCTCACAATGAGGTAGAACCACTTTGCATTCTGGACTTTTACATCCATGAATCACTTCAGCGTCATGGCCATGGGCGAGAACTCTTCCACTATATGTTGCAGGTATCACTTACTCTTTCACCAGTCCATCCAAAATAGAGATCAAAGGCCCTTGTGTGCTGACCCCCTCCAGAGACCCAGCCTGTGATGTTCCCATATCCTCCTACTCCCTTCCCAGGCTGCTGGGTTCCTGTTGGCATGCTCTCCCCCCACCTTCTCCTACTCTGAGTCTCCTGTTCCCTGCAGAAGGAGCGAGTTGAACCACACCAACTGGCCATTGACCGACCCTCACAGAAGCTGCTTAAGTTCCTGAATAAACATTACAACCTGGAGACCACAGTCCCACAGGTTAGAAGTTTCAGTGGGCAGATCTTCACTGAGCATTCCCATTGAATCTATTTATTTGGGGGCAAAGAAGTGACATCTTCGAAACACTTTTTATTCCCCATTGTGTAGGATTCATTTTATATAGCTAAGGTCTTCTTTTTTTTTTTTTTTTTTTGTGGTACCGTCTCTCATTCTGCAGCTATTCACTGTCATCTATTTTAATTTTTCATGTGGTTTGTTCCGTATACCCAGTAATATGTTTTTGCCCCAAACACAGCCTGCTCATTTCACCTTCTTGTTTTTATACAGGCCTTTACTCAGTATTTATTAAGACTCAGAAAAACATATATTTCTTATCCCTTGGGAGCTTTGGCCTAATACGGAGAATATGTTTTATGTATAAGTAAATACAATATAATGTTACTAATGCTATCTGTTCATTTAGCAAATATTTATTGAGCCCTTGACTCCGTTCTGGGCGCTAGGAATACTTTACTCGACAAAACAGATAA
Organism: Canis aureus; assembly: GCF_053574225.1. Classification (NCBI taxonomy): domain Eukaryota; kingdom Metazoa; phylum Chordata; class Mammalia; order Carnivora; family Canidae; genus Canis; species Canis aureus. Next base: position 72,217,091 of record NC_135617.1, on the reverse strand, counting down.
AAGTCTTTGCATTTGTGGAGATTATATCCTAGTTGGTGAGACAAATACAATAAATGACTATCTAGTGTGATAATAAGTGCTCTGGGAGGACGAGAGCCACTAGGAAGGCCCGCGAGTACTACTGTGGGGATGGGAGTGCATGGGGTTGTAAGTTTAAATAGGATAGTCAGGGGAGACTTCACTAAGAAAGTGCCATTTGAGCAATAACTTAGAGGAAGTAAGAATAAGAGCCAGGTAATATGTGGAGAGAGGGCATCCCAGGCAGAAGGAATGGCAAGGGCAAAGTCCATGAGATAGGAATGTGCCTGAGCAAGTGAATTGGCTGATGTAGCTAGAGCACCAAGAGTGAAGGAGGAGTGTGGTAGATTAGATCAGCCAGCAGCAGAGGAGGAATAACATTTCTTATCTTACAGATTATCGTAAAGGTTTTGGGTTATGCTCTTAGTGGAAAAAGGAGTGTCATAGTAGGGGTTTGAGCAGAGGGATGATATGATCTGATTTAGCCAGACCACTTTGGCTGTTAAGAACAGCAGTAGGGAAACAAAGATAGAAGCAAATAGACTAGTTAGGAAGCAACAATCCTGATGAAAAATGGTGGTGGCTTAAACCAAGATGGTAGCACTAGAGAGGATAAAGGGTAGTCAGGTTTTAAATATTTTGAAGTTAAGTAAATAAGATTTCTTGATAGATTATCTATGGATAAATTAAGGATCATCCAAAACTCAGCCTGAGCCATTGGACAGATGAGGTCTACATAACTGAGATGATAGGTGGAGCAGATTGGGGGGGAAATGGTAGGAGTCCATATTGATTTTGTTAATCCTAGGTTGAATGGATAGTTGGGTACTTCTCGGGTTTAGAGAAGAGATTTGGAATAGAAACATCTCTGTATACATAGGGTATTGAGCAGTGAGGCAGGCTGAGGTCACTAAGGGGCGAGTATAGAGAAATGGTTCAAGGACTTGAGACCTTGAGTACTCTTTTAAGAGGTGTCATGGAGGAGGAGAAAGCACATGTGACCAAGGAGTGACTGGTGAAGTAGATGAGAATTTACTCATTTGGAGGGTGACTGGAAAGCCAGTGAAAAGGTGTTTCTAGTATGAAGAAATGGCTTACCAAGTCAGATGCTACTGATCAGTGAGGTCAGAAGAGGCCTAAGAGGTGACCATTGTATTTAGTTCCCTGAAGCCACTGGTGATCCTAACAAGCCTTTTCAGTGCAGTAGTGGATGGAAGCCTGGATGGAGTGGGCTTTAGGAGATTGAGAAGCTAGGAAGTGGAGACAACACAAATAGGCCACTCTTTTTAAATGCTGCTGCTTTAAGGGGGCGCTTGGGTGGCTCAGTCGGTTAGGAATCAGACTCTCGATTTTGGCTCAGACCATCCTCTTGGGTTCTGGGATTGAGACCCATGTCTGTGTGGCTCCATGCTCAGTGGGGAGCCTGCTTGAGGATATTTTTCTCCCTCTCCTCTGCCCCTCCCCCTCTTGCTCTACAGGGTTGCGTACTTGCATGCTCTCTCACAAGTAAATCTTTTTTTTTAAGATTTTATTTATTCATTTGACAGAAGAGAGAGCGCGCAAGAAGGGGATAAGGGGTGCAGAGGGAGAAGCAGACTTTTTGCTGAGCTAGGAGCCCAGGACCCTGGGATCATGATCTGAACCTAAGGCAGTCGCTTAACTGACTGAGCCACCCAGGCACCCCTCAAATGAGTAATCTTTATAATAAATTGCTACTTTAAGGGGAACAAAGAAATAGAGCAGGAACTAGAGGGAAAGTGGATTAAGAGAGGGTTGATTGTTTTCAGTTGGGAGAACCAACAGCATAAGAATAACTTGCTAGAGGGGCAGCCCCGGTGGCGCAGCAGTTTAGCCCGGGCTGTGATCCTGGAGACCCGGGATCGAGTCCCACATCGGGCTTCCTGCATGGAGCCTGTTTCTCCCTCTGCCTGTGTCTCTGCCTCTCTCTCTCACTCTCTCTGAATGAATGAATAAATAAATAAATCTTTAAAAAAAAAAAAATGACTTGCTAGAGAGAAAATGTGATGATGTCAGAGTAAGTGGGGTGAATTGCTGAAGCAGTATCATTGAATGGGCAGGAGGGGTCGGGATTGGGTTGACAAGTTAGCCTTGAATTAGGAGCATGGACACTTAATCCACAGCAATATGATTTGATTGATGTGCTTACAGAGGAAGTATGAAGACATGGTGGTGAGTGCTACCCTTGAGGGTAAAGGAAGGCTTGATTTAAATTTAATCTTGAAAGTGAATATCGGGGGATCCATGGGTGGCTCAGCAGTTTAGCGCCGCCTTCAGCCCAGGGTGTGATCCTAGAGACCCAGGATCAAGTCCCATGTCGGGCTTCCTGCACTGAGCCTGCTTCTCCCTCTGCCTCTCTCTGTCCCTGTGTCTCTGATGAATGAATAAATAAAATCTTAAAAAAAAAAAGAAAAAGAAAAGAAAGGTGAATATCATGGGGACAGAAGTGGGCAGACTAAAATGCATTTCATACAGAGGAACTAGCATGAGCAAAAACAGATGGGTATTCAACTATCTTTTGGGGTATTGCAGGCAGTTTGGTGTGGCAGGAGTGCTGGGCATCTATCTGCTTGTATCTGGAGGAGGAGGGTGGGGGGCTAAACAGGGTTAAGGCAGGAGATAGGCAGGGTCTATTTATATTTAGAATATCTTCTCCTAGTACATTGTTCGATTAAGAGGCAGTGGAGAACGGTAGAGGAGCACAGTATGGAGCATACCCTGGTAACCTGTAAGGCCAAAGCGCACTATAGGGGCACCTGGGTGGCTCAGCGGTTGAGCGTCTGCCTTCTGCTAAGGTCCTGATCTTAGAGTCCTGGGATCGAGTCCCACATTGGGCTCCCCACAGGAAGCCTGTTTCTCCCTCTGCCTATGTCTCTGCCTCTCTGTGTCTCTCATGAATGAATAAATAAGTAAATATATATATATATGTATATATATATATATACACATATATATATATAAAAGACCAAAGCACTATAAATAATCATGTAAACAATGATTCATGAACTCTGGGTGCCATCATCTCCATGGATCATCTCAGTTGATCCTTGTACATCTCTTTGAGGTGGGTGCTTTTATGACTCCATTTGAGGTTTGTACAGATTAGCAGCTTGTCCAGACTCAACATAGCTAATAAGTGGTAGAGCAAGAATTTAAACCCATTGCCCACTTTTTTTTTTAATGTTAAGCACTTTGTTTTGTTTTGGTTTTTTAACTTAAATTCAATTAATTAACCCATTGCCCAGTCTTTATGACTATACTGTATTCCTGACTGCAATGCTACAGCTAGAGTCAAGAGTCTGGGGCTTGAGGCCCAGCTGTCACTTCTTAGCTACTTGACTCTGGACAGGCCATACTCCAAGCTCTTTTGACTCTTCTTTTTTTTTTTTTTTTAAGATTTTATTTATTTATTTATGATAGTCACACAGAGAGAGACAGAGAGGCAGAGACACAGGCAGAGGGAGAAGCAGGCTCCATGCAGAGAGCCCGATGTGGGATTCGATCCCGGGTCTCCAGGATCACGCCCCGGGCCAAAGGCAGGCGCCAAACCGCTGCGCCACCCAGGGATCCCCTCTTTTGACTCTTCTTTAACATAGTGACTCCAAGGGGATCCCTGGGTGGCTCAGCAGTTTAGCGCCAGCCTTCGGCCCAGGGCATAATCCCGGAATCCCAGGATCAAGTCCCACATCAGGCTCCCTGCATGGGGCCTGCTTCTCCCTCTGCCTGTGTCTCTGCCTCTCCTTGTGTCTCTCATGAATAAATAAATAAAATCTTTAAAACAAGCAAACAAACAAAAAACATAGTGACTCCAAGGATTGTTGTGAAGGCCAAATTGAATGTGATAATATTATAAAATAATTCTAAAACAGTTATCATAGTGGAACCCTCTCCTCCAGTATGTCTTCCCTTGACAATTCCACCCATTTGAACCCTAAATCTTAGTTTTTCTCAGTATTTGTATACTTAAACCATTTGGACTTGTTAATGTGTGTGTATGTGTATATGTTGCTGTTTTGAAAGTTTGGATGGCTCTTCTTCCCTGATGTTTTGTGCACTGTCTCCATTAGCCTGGGTCCTGGGAGAAATAAAAAGTAGGGTATGAGCTTTTGATATTTGAGATAAAATGCAGTTTTAATTATCTAAAATATACAGTTCAGTGGTTTTTAGTAAATTCACAGCGTTGTGTGATTATCCCTGCCATCTAATCCCAAAACCTTTCCATCACACAAAGAGAAACCCACAACTCATTAAGCAGTCACTTCCCATACCCCTTTCCCCAGCCTTTGTCATCCAGTATCCTACTCTGTCAATTTGTTTATTCTACACATATTATATAAATGGAATCATACAGTATGTGGCCGTTGTGTTTGGCTTTTACTTACCATAATGTTTTTAGATGGTTCGCCCAAGTTGTAGCATGTATCAGTACTGCATCCCTTTTTTGGGGTGAATATTATTCCAACATATGGATATGCCACATTCTGTTTATCCATTTATCAGCTGATTCAGATTTGGTGGTTTCTGCGTTTGGCTATTATGAATAATACTGCTACGAACATTTGTGTGCAAGATTTTGTTTGTACATATCTTTCCTGTTTTCTTGGGTATATACCTAAGAGTGGAATTGCTGGGTCATATGGTGATCTTTAACTTTCTGAAGAACTGACAAGATGTTTTTCCACAATGACTACAGCATTTTACATCTTTTACCAGCAATGTACAAGTATTCCAGTTTCTCAATATCCTCACCAATATTTGTCATTTTCCTTTTTTAAAAATTATTAGCTATGCTAGTGGGTATGCACTGGTGTCTCTTTATAGTTTTGATTTGGATCTCCTTGTTGACTAATGATGTTCAGCATCTTTTCAAGTGCTGATTGGCCATTTGCATCTTCAAAGAAATGTTTATTCAAGACCTATGCTCAATTTTGTTGTTTTTTTTTTTAAGTAGACTCCACACCCAGCGTGGAGCCCAACAAGGGGCTTTGAACTTACAACCCTGAGATTAAGACCTGAGCTGAGATCAAGAGTCAGACACTTAACCTGACTGAGTCCCACAGGCACCCTCCTTATGCTTACTTATATATATTTTTTAAGATTTTAACTTCTTTATTCATGAGAGACACAAGGAGAAGGGAAGAGACACAGGCAGAGGGAGAAGCAGGCTCCCCGTGGGGAGGCTGATGTGGGACTCAATACCCCAGGACCCTGAGATCATGACCCGAGTTGAAGGCAGATGCTTAACCACTGAGACACCCAGGCATCCCTTTATGCTTATTTTTAAATTGTGTTCCTTGTTCTTGAGTTGTAAGTGTTCTTTATATATTCTAGATATAACACTTTTATCAGATGTATGAATTGCAAGTATTTTTTCCTATTCTGTGGCTTTTTCATTTTCTTGATCGTGTCTTTGGAAGTGCAAAAGTTGGGATCCCTGGGTGGCGCAGCAGTTTGGCGCCTGCCTTTGGCCCAGGGCGCGATCCTGGAGACCCTGGATCGAATCCCACGTCAGGCTCCCAGTGCATGGAGCCTGCTTCTCCCTCTGCCTGTGTCTCTGCCTCTCTCTCTTTCTCTCTCTCTCTGTGACTATCATAAATAAATAAAAATTAAAAAAAATAAAATCTTAAAAAAAAAGGAAGTGCAAAAGTTTTTGCTTTTGATGAAGTCCAATTTACTTTTTTCTTTTGTTGCTTGTGCTTTGGTGTTATATTTAAGAAGCAATTTCCTAATCCAAATCATGAAGATTTCCCCCTATGTTTCTTTCTTTTGGATAGGTGGGGGCAGAGGGAGAGAATCTTAAGCAGACTCTGAGCTGAGCACAGAGCCTGATGCAGGTCTCAATCTCACGACCCTGAGATCATGACCTGAGCTGAAACCAAGAGTCCGACGTTCATCTGACTGAAGCACCCAGGTGCCCCCCTCCATGTTTCCTTCTAAGAGTTTCATATTTCTAGCTCTTGACAGTTAGATCTTTGGGGTGCCTGGCTGGCTCAATCCAAAGAACATGTGGCTCTTGATCCTCCAGGTCGTGAGTTTGAGCCCCGTGTTGGATGCAGAGATTACTTAAATAAACTTTAAAAAAAATTTTTTTAAACCCAAAACATTTAGGGTCTTTGACCCAGTTGAAGTTATTTTTGTCTGATGTGAGGCAGAGGTCCATGCTCATTATCTTGCATGTAAACATTCAGTTGTCCAAGCACCATTTGTTAAAGAAGGTGTTTTCCCCCATTAAATCGTATTGGCATTATTGTTGAAAATTAACCATAGATATGTGGGTTTACTTCTGGACTCTATTCATGCCATTGGTGTTTATGTCTATCTTTAAGCCTCTTCCATACCATTTTCATTAACCTACTCTGTAAGTAAGGTTTGAAATCAGGAGGTATGACTCCTCCAAGATTGTTTTGGCTGTTTGAGGTCCTTTATAATTCCATATCAACTTTTAGGATCAGCTTATCAGGATCTGAGTTTTTGATTAAGTCTGTCAACAAGGACAGGAAGGCTGGCTTTTGTTCTCCCACTGTAGTTTTTTTAGGACCAGGTTCTGTCCCTAGGTGGTGAATGGCTGAATGGATAACTATTTCACTTCTTTCATTTTATAGGTCAACAACTTTGTGATCTTCGAAGGCTTCTTTGCCCATCAGCATCGTAAGTTTTGTCGCCTTGTGTGTGGGCCAAGTAGCTGGGGTGACGGGAAGGAAAGAGGTGGATTCTTGATGCCACTGGCCCCCTCACTGAGGGGCACCACCACTTCCTTCCTCACAGGGCCCCCTGCTCCCTCCCTGAGGGCATCTCGACACTCTCGTGCTGCTGCGGTTGATCCTACACCCCCTGGTAAAGCTGCAGTGAGTGGGTGGAATTGTAGGGCCATGGTGGCTAGTTCCTCTGGAGGCCACAGGGAGCACAGTGCGATTGTGGTCAGTTTAGGAGAATTCTCTGGCAGTCATTACCCATCTGCCTTTGCTCTCATGACTTAGTACATCTTAGGCTTGTCAGAACTTTTAACTAAGCAAGCTCATTGGGAGCCTGTTTGATGATCGATATTCGTAGAGTCTCTTGTCGCTGCAGGTCCATTACAAGAGACCAGAGTCACATTTCTTGGCGGACCCCTTGGGTTTCCGTCCGTCATTGAGGGACAGACAAGTGCAATCAGCCCTTCTATTTCTAGTCACAGAATAGTGACACACGTGGTCCAAAGTTGAAATAGTTTTAGAAAATATGCTCACATTGTACACTATTTCCAACCAAATAATGAAATTGATCTGAAGAAACTAACCGAGGAGGTGCTGAGATGTCGTGCAGGCTCCCCATTCCATCCTCATACACACACACTCCCTATGGGAGTCTGAGAGCCACTCCTTCCTCACTGTCTCCCACAGATAGAGAAAGCACAGTGTGCACAGTTGTGCTCCCTCGCTGAGCTGGCTCTGTGGCTAGCTCTCCCCTCCTCTGTGGCCAGGAAGGGGAGTAGCCACCCCCAGAGAACAATCTGTTACATCCATTAGCTTTGCCCAGTGCCAGGCACTGGGAGGCAGCTCATGTCCATGACTGGCTTTGCCTGCCAAGGCTGCCCCCATCCAGCTCCTGCTGCCTACAGGCTATGAGAGGGAGCGAGACCCACGAGACCGGTGAGGTCCACAGGGGAGGGGGGACCAGGGGAAAGCTTAAATGGGATTTGCTGAGAAGTCTCTCATTTGCCACACACAAAAGAGAACCTCTTGAGCGGGAAAAGGAGGGAACAACTAGAAAAGGGAGGGGACAGGAAGCAGGGCTTTGGATAATATGTTTGCCTTCCATTTACTCTAACTCTAAATGTCTTTGTTTTGTCAAATGTTTTTCTTATTAAAACTTCAATCTTGTCCTATTTTTGCACCGAAGGGCGAGGTTCTGCCCTACCCCAGCCCCCTCCCCAATCTCTCCAGAGCAATTCCTAATTAACCAAGGACTTTGTCCATCTCATCCAGAGGGACCTGGGGTCCTCGTTGGCCCGGCAGGGACCATTGCACTGCCCCAGGATCCCAGGGGGGCCTGACAGCACCCACCAACAGTAAGAGCTTGTCTCCTTAGCCACCCTTCTCCTGCATCTCCCAAGCCCCAGAGTCTCCCCCTGAACTTCCCCAACTCTGCATTTGGCCTACTCCTTCTGGCTCCCCTCAAGTGCTCCAGCATCTCCCCTGAACTCCCTCTTGGTGTGAAGGCATTGCCACAGCTGCTTCTGTGATAGAGCTGACCTCTGTCCTTCCCCAGGAGGAACTGTGGTGTCAGGAAGCAGAGGTCTGGGGTCAAGGAGGTGGTGGTGGGAGGAAGGGTGCAAAGTATGTCTCCTGATGCTTACCTGTGTGTGTCCTCTGCACTGCCAGCTCCAGCAAGAAAGCTGCCACCCAAGAGAGCAGAGGGAGACATTAAGCCATATTCCTCTAGTGACCGAGAATGTAAGACTGGGGTAGGGTGGCTGCTGGGCTTGGGGGCCGTTACCCAGAAGGATTGGTTCTCTCTAAAGGCTCTGCTTTCTCTTTTTTTCTACCCAAATCTTTGCTATCTCTTCTCTCTCCTTTTCCTTTCTCCGTCTTGCTCTGTATATTCCCTCCTGCCAGTTCTGAAGGTAGCTGTGGAGCCTCCTTGGCCCCTGAACAGAGCCCCTCGCCGAGCTACGCCTCCAGCCCACCCACCCCCTCGCTCCAGCAGCCTGGGAAGCTCCCCAGAGCGGGGTCCCCTCCGCCCCTTTGTGCCAGAGCAGGACTTGCTGCGTTCCCTGCGCCTCTGCCCCCCACACCCTACTGCTCGCCTTCTGCTTGCTACTGATCCTGGGGGCAGCCCAGCCCAACGTCGCCGCACCAGGTAAGAAGAGCTGGAGGGTCAGGGAGCCTCAGAACTGTGTCAAAGAGGGTGTTAGCAATGGCAAAGGGCAGTGTGAGTCTACCATAGAGGAGAAGTGATAGGACAGGCGGATTGGAGAGTCCCGGAACCTTTTGAGAAGAATATATTGGACCAGATTTTGGGAGCTGGAAATAAAGTACATGAAGGAGTAGAATAGTATTTTATATGGAGTGTAGGAGGGACTCTGGTTTTTAAAGCAAGAGATGGGAGGAAGGCTAGGAAGTACAGATCCATTGGGTGGGGAGAACAGTCTCCGATTGGGGAGGTCTTGGTTCAGTACTTACTGGTGAGCTGTGGGGTCTCTGGCAGTTCGGGGAACCCTGGCCTCTTGTCAGTGCTTTGTATAGCAGGGCCTGTCCTAGCGGAGTGGGCACCTCCTTGATTTCTCTCCCTAGCTCTCTCTTCACCTCTGACTTCTCTTTTGTGTTTTTCTCTCTCCCCTTATCCCTCTCCCTTCCCGTCCATAACACCCTTCCCCAGCTCCCTTCCCCGCTCAGAGGAGAGTCGATACTGACAGTTAGTGGCCCCCTCCCTGGACACCTGGGCCAGGCAGAGTCCCCTCTCCCTGAGAACCCCAGATTCACTCTTCCATTATAGTCCCAGGTTCCAGGGGAACCTGACAGAGCTTGTAGGATTCCCTTTTCCTCTTTCTTGGGCAAAGGTGTTGTCAGGGTCCCAGATGGCTTAGTACGTTGTAGCTCTTCTTCCTGTAGAAACCACGCTTTCTTTCCTAAGTGGGCTCTGCACACTCCCACAGACAGGAGCCTGACTCGCTGCCAGATCCCTTGGTTGGGTGGCTCATACTAATTATCCAGAGAAGCACACTCTTGCTTACTGTTAGACTCCAGAATACACTGGAAGGCCCAAGGGCCTCCTCTTCCAGGGAAACCCATAAGGAGTCTTGTCCATGGAAAAATCCCACGGTCCTTCTACAGTGTTCCTGCTGGCTCTCACTGCTTTGTGCTGCCTCCCACACTTAACCTTCGAGGCCTGCAGAAGCCGACCAATGAGCTTTGCCTCAGAGCTGTTCAGTGATAAAGGACAGGGTCTTACCAGCTCCCCAAAGGGATCCACTCAACATTGCCAAACTCTTACTCTCATGTTTTGCATATGTGTCTGGGAACCCCCAAGCTGATGTCTGCTTTGGGGCTCTAAAGACTCCGCACACTTCTAAAGATACCACTACTTCCCCCAGCTCCAGATTCTGTGAGGGAGTTCGTTTCTTGGCAGTGGACCCACCGAGTACCCTGGGGTCACTCTTAACCATGTTCAGGAGACAAGCCCTGAGTCTCAAGTATCTGTTAGCTCCCAGGAACCCACCCCTCTTGCATACACCTCTCCCCATAGCTAGATGGTATTTTCCAGTCTTGTGAGATTATCTTGAGGTAATGGGAGAATTCTTCCTCTATTCCTTTCCTCTATACCAAGAACCTTCCCTGCTCCATACCCAGGGTGTGGAATACCCTTCCCCCTCCCTACTCCTTGAATGTGTGGTAGTTCAGGTACCCTCAGTGTTCCCCCATCCCAGTACTTGGGAGCAGGATCTCCCTCTCTCTCAACTCCTTTTCCTTCTCTTTTTTCAGTGTTGTCTGAATACAGTGTGCATTCTTTTGTGTTTTTTAAATGGACATTTTCAATGAAAAAAAAATCAAAAAAATCCTAAACTTCAGGTCTCAGCCTCGTTTGTGTGTCACCTGTTCTTTTCCTGGGATCCCTGGACCTGTCTCTATTCTCTTCCTTACCATTGTGATCTGCTGGATGTTCTGCAGATTCTGTCTCCTATCATATAGTCACTGGATACCTCAGCTTCTAGATCTACACCCCCATTCCCTCCAGAAACCTCCAGTTCTCCCCCAGTGACTTCTGCCCTTTAGCCTCGGCCAGCCATTGCCAAAATATCAAGATCTGCCAACATCCCTGGGATCCACTCATTGCCTGAATTCCTCTTCCCGTTCTGATTTCCTGCCCTTTCCCCCAGCCTTGGACCTCTCCCAAGACAATTCCTTTTCCTCCTGAATTCAGCCTGGTCACTCCCTACTTCCCTCTGGTCTGCCGTGTCCTGTAACTAAAGTCATCAGGTTTTCTAAACCAAACACCAAGGCACCTAGTCCAACAAATTTTTTTGCCTATATAGGAGTCTGGTTTTCTGACATAACTTCGATCACATTTAGCCTTACTTTTTTTTTTTTTTTTAAAGATTGTATTTATTCATGAGAGACACAGGCAGGTGGAGAAGCAGACAGGCTCCCTGTGGGGAGCCCGATGAGGGACTCGATCCCAGGGCCCAAGGAGCATGACCTGAGCCAGAGGCTGACATTCAACCACTGAGCCACCCAGGTGCCCCCGTTTAGCCTTACTTTTAACACAGTACCTCAACTAGAACTAATACCAACAAACCAGGACTGCTCCAGAAAATCTTGGGGTATAAAATGAGCTCCCTCCCCTTTTCTGAGGCACAGCTTACATTAAAAGTAGTTATTTACCCTTCTCTCTCTCCTGTACTATGTCTTCCATTCCTCTCCTCTGATTCCTCCATACCCACTCATCTTTGTTCCTATGGCCTCTACCCCATCATCTCCCATTGTTTCTACAGGGGGGCTCCCCCAGGGCTGGTAGCCCAAAGCTGCTGCTACAGCCGCCATGGGGGGTTGAGTTCCTCATCCCCCAATATAGGTAAGTATTCTTCCCTCCTGCTCAAAAAGGGTACGCCACATTCACTACCTACTCCAGCCTTCCCATGCACATGCCTGGTGTTTCCATAGGCCACCAGGAATCGAAGCAGGGGGAACAGGAAACAGAGAATAGGTGAGGTCCGAGCCCCTCCTCTGCCAGCCTCCCACCATCTCTGACTCCTTTTCCTGACATCTCTCAGCTACTTTCCCCACTGAACACCAGCTCTTCCCACAAATTGTTCTACCTAACATCCTAAAACCCTCTTTCCCCGTGGGTTCGTGCTTACCTTTAGCACGATCTGAGGGGGTTTCAAATTTGTACCTAGCACTAATGGTTTCAGCCCACAGTCCATCTTAAGCCCTACTCTACATCAGGACCAGACCTTGAAGAGTCCTCTGCACTGCTACTCTAGTAGCCCCATTACCCACTGTTCATCTCCCTCCCGCCTACTAGGTCTGCCGGCCAGGAGCAGGGCTTGTCCCAGGCTGGGTCTGGGGAGGAAGCCACGCACCCTGTTCCCCGAGAGACCCAGTCCTGGACAATGGGTGGGGACATACTCAACGCCAGGTTCATTCGAAACTTGCAGGACCGCCGCAGCACCAGGCCTTGGTGACCACAGCCCGCCCCCCCACACACACACACCTTCAAAGTCAGTATTTTCACTACAGGAGGTAGCCCAAGCCGTTCCTCCAAATGGATGTTTTCCTTCTAACTTCCTTCCTTCCTTCCATGGGCTAATCAATGCCAAGTCATTTGTATTTTATTTTATTTTTAACAGAATAATAAAAGTATTTATTTTTATCACGAGAGCTGCTGGAAAAGCGTATTGTCATGATTTCAATCCGGTCACTCGCTTCCCGGAGTACCCGCTTCCGGTCCGTTAGGCCCCAGCTTGGTGCGTGAGCGGCGCCAGCGAGGCGGCCGTGTGCGCCAGGACGTTGGTCTACTGCGCAAGCGCTGTGAGGCAGCCGCCACAGCCGGCGAGCGCAGGCGCACTCACTGCGGACGGAGGACCTCGCCGCCTCTCTGGAGCCCGCTGCAGTGCGCAAGCGCGCACCATCTCCGTTTCCCTCCCTTCAGCCCCTCCACCCCCCCTTCCCCTTCAAGAAGCCGGCTCCGGGGCGCGGTCAACCCTGTGAGGAGGCCAGAGGCCGGACACCGGAGGCGCAGTCTCCGCTCCCGGAAGATCATGTACCAGCCCACCCGGGGGGCGGCCCGGCGTCTCGGCCCCTGCCTCCGTGCCTACCAGGCTCGACCCCAGGTGAGGGCAGAGAGGGAGGGGAGGGGAGGGGAGGGGACCCTCCTCAGAGCCGGCGCGGGGGGCGGAGCGTGCGCCTCGTCCGCGCAGGCGCAGCAGCGTCCTGCTGCCGCTTTTCGCCTGTGCTGGGCGGCGCGGGAGGGGCGCGGGGTCGCTGGCGGGGACCCGAAGGCTGCGCAGCCAGCCGTGGGGTGCACGGGATGTGGGTTTTCCCGGGTCTGGGCGGCGGGACGCGACTGCATTTCGCCCGCGTTCCCGCGGTTACCTGGCCCCGGAGGTGACTTGAAGGACAAGGGGCGGAGAGGTTCGCAGCCTGACCGCGGAGCCGCCCCGGAATTCTCAGGGCCGGACCAGACAGACGAGTGGGCCGCGAGTCTTCCATTGGGATAGCCGTCGCCCGGGAAGGCTGGCCTGGGGGTGGCCGAAGATTCGCTCCCGCCGAGGTCCGGCGGGCACAGGGGCCACGCCCCCCGCGTTGGCTGCCCTCGGGCGCCCAGGTGCGCGCGTGCGGGCCAGCCTCCCCGGAAGTGGGACCCCCAGGGGCCCTTGAGGGAGCAAGGACTCGTCTAGGCCCGACTGTAGGTGACCTCCCGCGCATCGCACTTCCAACCTTCCCTGCCTCTAACGGTCTCCTAGGCGTGTGTGTCGTTAGAGGGGCCCGAAACGATCGTAGCCTGCATGTACGTACCACTTTATAGACGACGAAATTTTATCTACGTTTATCATGTCGTATAGTCCTCGTAATAACTCAGTATGGCTGCATCGTCTTCGTTTTAGAAGAGATAAGCAAAAAAAAAAAAAAAAAGAAGAAGAAGAAGAGATAAGCATAGGGCATGAGGGTGCCCAAGATGTCACAGTGGAATCGGAGCTCAGAGAAATGCCTCCTGCGTACAGTTGGATGTTTTTTCTCTATCGCACACTCCATGCTGAAGTTGTTACAGGCTACGTGATTTCATCCACAGTACACTAAAGCCTGTTGCTTGTTCATTTTTCAAAATACGTATTAGGATTCTTTCTGTAAGAGAATCGGAACTGCCCCCAAACAGTGTTGGGATCTTAAACAATGTAAAGGTCTACTAACGTTTTGGGGAACTACTTGAACCTATGTCATAGGAAACTCTTTTCCTCCTGTTTTCAGTAGAGATGAAGATGAATTCATCCCATTTTCCTCTAATTTCATCTCTTGTCAGGAGGAGCAGGTGGGATTAGAAACACATCAATGAAGGGAGTTTAGATGAGGGGGACATCAGGCAGCTAGATTCTTATCTTTTTCCCTTTTATTTTTCCCCTTAGGACCAGCTGTCTCCACGGGCTTTACCATTCCCACCCCTCTGGCCCCACTCCACAACAACTTCTCCATCTTCTCTTGTCTGGTCTCTACCGCCCCCACTCTCTCCCATTTGGCTGCTTCCTGGAGCTCCCCCACTACCTCTCCCTCAGATCCAGGCTTTCAGCTCACCATGGGTGGTTCTCCCTCCAGGAAAGGGGGAGGAGGGACCAGGACCTGAAATGCATAGTGGCTGCCTGGATGGGCTTAGGAGCCTATTTGAGGGACCTCCCTGCCCCTGTCCTGGGGCTTTGATACCTTTCCAAGCCCCTGGGACCGCTCGCCCTTCCCCTGCCACTCCATCAGGAGATCCGAGTATGGAGGAGCACCTGGCTGTCATGTATGAGAGACTCAGACAAGAGGTAAGTCAGCTTGAAAGTGGCCTTCATCCACATTGAGAAGGGATGTAGGTAATACTTGGAAATAGAGTGTTAGTCAACTGGGTTTTCTTGGAATTACGAGGTAAGGATATATATATATGTTATAAACATTTCCTAAGGAAAAGATGTTCTTCAGTTTGGATTTAAGGGAAGTTAAACATGGGATGAGATGACCTTTTACTCAGAGGAGAGTAAAGAAGCATCAAAAAGAGAAAACTGAGAAGTAGCATCATCTTTTCTTTCCTACTGGGGCTGATGCCTTCTTCTTCCACCTAGCTTCCCAATCTCTTCCTTCACTCCCACGACTATACTCTCTACTCATCAGATGTGGAATTCATCAATGAGATCCTGAACATCCGTACCAAGTGAGAATCCAGGCACTGGTAGGGCCTCGGGGAGGAAAAGCACCCTGTGTTTTCTACTTGATCTTTTTCATTGACCAGAGAAGGTCCTGCCACTTCTCACAACTGTTTCCCATTCCCCAGAGGCCAGTTTGGTTTTCAGATTATGCCATCATGAGCAATCTTTCCCATCTCTTTCTAGGGGCCGGATGTGGTACATTCTGTCACTGACCCTCTGCCGCTTCCTAGCCTGGAACTATTTTGCACAGCTTCGGTTGGAGGTTCTGCAGCTGACCCGCCACCCAGAGAATTGGACCCTGCAAGCCCGCTGGCGGCTTGTGGGGCTGCCCATCCACCTGCTCTTTTTGCGTTTCTACAAGCGGGACAAGGAAGAGCTTTATCGGTAAGACAAGTGAGAAAAGATCCAGTTTCCTAATTTTATTACCTTTAGGGCTCCGGTCTGTCTGGTCTTCCAGAGAGTCCTTGATCAACCCTGACTTCGGCCTTTTGAGGACAGGGATTTTGTTTTCATATACTTTAATATGGGAGAAATCAAGACTTTGTGTTAGGAAACCTCTAGACCAATTTTTTTTTTTTTTTTTTTTTTAAAGGGGGGTAGCCCAGGTGGCTCAGCAGTGTAGTGCCGCTTTCAGCCCAGGATGTGATCCTGGAGACCTGGGATCGAGTCCCACATCGGGTTCCCTGCATGGAGCCTGTTTCTCCCTCTGCCTGTGTCTCTGCCTCTCTCTCTCTCTCTCTGTGTCTCTTATGAATAAATAAAATCTTTAAAAAAAAAAAAAAAAAGGAAACCTCTAGACTCAGTTTATTTGTGTACGTTATATGGCACATAGTAATCATTCAAGTATTTACTGAAAAAATGAAGAATCCCGTCTAATAAGTTGAGCCTCACAACCTTAGGTGAGTATTTCATAAAATTTCTGGCATGGAAGAGAATCCCAGGAAATTGTTAGGCTCAGCCCAAACCAGTGGTTCTCAGACTTTGCAGCATGATGATGTCATCTAAGGATCTTCAAAAAATACTGGTGCCAGACATTCTGATTTGAGTGGGATGGGGTGCAGCCTGGTCATCAGGATTCGAGTTCTCCAGATGATCTAATATGTAGCAAAATTTAGGAAGTACTGGTTTAAACAGATGCTTGAATTAAACTTTGGAACCCTCAGTCAGACTCTCTTTTTCCCTTACACCAGGACCTATGATGCCTATTCCACCTTCTACCTGAATTCCAACGGCCTCATTTGTCGCCATCGCTTAGACAAAGTGAGTCCTTTGGCTGGGTAGGGATGGTGTGAAGGGGGCAGAACATTCCATCAGCTGGCATTAACCTTTGTTCCTGCAGCTGATGCCTTCACACTCAGCCCCAACGCCTGTGAAGAAGCTGCTAGTGGGAGCCCTGGTGGCTCTGGGACTGTCAGAGCCAGAACCCAACTTACACCTCTGTTCCAAGACCTGATCCAGGAACTGGAGTGGAGGCAGCACTGAAGACTTTGCTATGTACGCACAAGAGGAGGAGGTGGAGGTGGCCTAGAATCTCAGGAGCCAGCTTCCTCCCTTCTTTTGCTCTCCTTTTTTGCCATCTCATGCTGTGTAAAGCTGCTGTGTAATTTAAGTTGTAAATAATAAAGTCTTAAGTGAATATATGAGAATTTCCGTGTCACATTCTCTGTATCTCAAAAGTTCCCATAAGCTTAGGGCACCTCGCTGGCTTAGTAGAGCATATGAGTCGATCTCAGGGTTGTGAGTTCAAGCTCCATGCTGGGCGTGGAGCCTACTTAAGATAAAAAATTCTCTCAAATAAAATCTTTAAAAATAATAAAAGTTACCCCAAGCTTTATTCCAAAAGTAGATATTAAATAACGTACAGAAGGAAAAGGAGCTGATGTTGAGTTCGGCTTGCCTCCCCTTCTCTTTATCCTAGCTCTTCCCGTGTCTTGCCTATTTTTTTGGGCATTTTCTTAGAATGGGGATCTTCTAGCTCCTTGGCTTTATAATAATGAGGAGCCACCTCCAGAAGCCAACTGCTTTCAATCTCCAATACCTACAAGAGGAGAGAAAAAAATCAGTAGGGTTCACCTTTTTCCAACTTGCACAGTAATGTATGTGTGATCAAAAAGTTTCTTCTGGGGCACCTGCATGGTTCAGATAAGCATCTGTCTCCAGCTCAGGTCATGATCCCAGGGTACTGGGATCAGGTCTCACATCAGACTGCTCAGCGGACAGTCTGCTTCTCCCTCTCCTTCTGCCCCTCCCCACTGTGTGCTCGCTCGCTCTCTCAAATAAGTAAAATCTTAAAAAGTTTCTTCTACCTTCAACTGTAGGACTAGGGTAAAGGTGCCAGGCTCTAATACTCTATACCTCAAGGTCAGACACACCTCTACAAGTCTTTCAGGATTCCCAATAAACTATCCCTAAAAAACCTAATCATAAAGACTGTAAAGTACACTCAGGACAGAGACCACTTCTGCTTTGTTCACCATTCTCACCCCAGTATCCTTAACACTTGAGACAATAGGCATTCAAATACTCCCTGAATGAGTATGCAGTTCTTGGATCTTAGTAGATGCTGACACATCTGACAGAAACCACGCCTTTCTATTTTATCCTACCTTAAATTAATGTTTTCCTGTTTCTCAGCTAGTCTCAGCAAATTGAATCTTGCTAGTATCCTACCTCCCCACACATCCTCACTTTCCTGGGCAAAGGAAGGTCCCCTCACCTGTCTCATGAACTCCTTGGTGGTCAAGACAAGTTCATGGTAGAGTAACCAGCGTGGCTGTTCCTCAAAGAGGGAGGAGTTGGGGTGAATGAACACTGTCTGCTGCTGTTTGACTGTGCGATAGCCACTACGAGTCAACCGGGCCGTGTGGTAAAAGTAACCAGCTGTGATGGCCTGAGGGGCAGACAGGAGAGAAAGTCAACCGGAAAAGCCACACATCTGGGGACCCTAAGCACTCACTACCTTTTTTAGGTCAGGCCCTCGGAGAACTAGAAAGGTAAGGAATGCATGAAGAACCCACTGAGAAGGCACCTTCAGTGGTCTGGGGAAGAAAGCACGGAAGAGCACACTCTCCAGAGGAAGAGGCCTAGCCTCAGGCTGGAGGGACTGCTACAGGCACCCAGAGCAGCTCCCTCTGGAGATTGAGGGCGTGGGAGGAACAGCAGCAGACTAAAGAAATGCTGACCTTGCGTACACGGATATAGTCCCCCTGGCAAGAGCTGAGACCAACTTCTACGCGTTCCAAGAGCCCCTCCAGCTGTTCTCGCACATCCCGGGCTCGGCGCATTGATCTGAACTGTACAAAGTTCTCATAGCACCACTGAGAAGAGTAGCCACTCTCAGCCCACTGTGAAGATGGTTAAAAAGGGGGGAGGTTAAGTACATAGCAAAGCCAGAGTCCCCTGTGCCTCCCTCAGTCCCATCACCTAAGCCCAGTGACCTGAGTATAGACGTTCAGCAGAACCAGGTGGTCTCCACCAGGGAGGAAAAAGTTGACACGGGCGTTGTCAGCATGAACTACCTTGTCCTTGGGTCGGTAGAAGATAGAGTTATTAACAGACAGCATGGCAGCCACTGTCAGAATCTCTTCCGAACAGCTATACCTGGGGCAGGAAGACCAAAGCACAAGGTTCAAAGGAAGACACACAGGTACACAGGGTGGGGTAAGCGACCATTCTATGGACATGTGTCTTCACATGGAGACTGCCGGGTGGGGTAAGGGCTACAAGTCAGAGTGGATGGATTTGGTGGTGGTGCTGGCCATGGGGTGTTGAGGAGGTGGGCTGCAGACGTAACAGTGGCAGAGGAGGGCCCTCCACGGAACTGGGGGCAGGAGGGCACTGGGGACCTCTGAGGGTAGGAAGGACTTCTGCGGCAGGAAGGTGTGGAGTAAGGGCGTCAGGGAAGACAGCACTTCAAG
Source organism: Canis aureus (assembly GCF_053574225.1). NCBI lineage: Eukaryota > Metazoa > Chordata > Mammalia > Carnivora > Canidae > Canis > Canis aureus. The sequence continues at coordinate 72,198,263 of NC_135617.1, read as the reverse complement.
TTCATGTAATGACCTCTGACCTCAACCATGGCAGAGGAATGGCATTTAAAGGTGGTCCCTCCATAACCACATCTCAATGTTACAACCCCAAACCTCAGGAATGAGACTCTCCAGACCAGTCCACACACAGCGCTCTCCCCACAGGTGCTGAGTCTTCCATACCAATTTACACCCCCAAATTCTGTTTGTCAATCTTACCCATTTGATAAATGTCTTATTGCCCTTGTGAGCCTCCAAAGGCGCAGAAAAGAGTTTTCTAATAATTTATTTGTTAAAGAATACCACAGCAGAGAGAGAAAGGAAAAAGAGCAAGGTCACAAAGATGGCCCAGAGATGGGAGGAGGCACAGCCAGTTCGTGTGCTGGTGCTGGGGGCCTAGCCAGGCTGGCAGGTATGGGGTAGGGTAGGAGCACAGTGCTTACTTCTCAGAGGCCAAGATCATTTTAGATAGCATGGGATCCACCGGTAGCTCTGCCATCTTTCGACCAGACTAAGGAGAGGAAAAAGAGTTGAGGCCAGTCCTCCCTCTGGTGCCCCTCCAGCACCCAAGAGCTCACCCCAACTGCTTCATCGTGCCCCAGACCATGCTGCCATCCCACCTCACCGTGGTGAGCTCCCCAAGGTGGTTGAGGGCTCCCAGAGCATACAGCTGCTCCAAAGCCAGCAGCAGGGTCTCATATGGTGGAGGGTCCAGGAAATCAAAGTGCATTAGGTCATGGATCCCTGAAGAAAGATATGAGGGGTAGAAGAGATTCTCTGCAGGGATCTGTGACTCTAGCCCCACCTCCCTCTCTCTCAGGACTGGGCGAACCCAATAACCTAAGCTCTTGAGCAGCAACACAACATTGCCCAGGCTGGTCCTCTGGATCTCAGGCACTGTGGTTTCCTCCAGCTCATGCTGGTAGGCCCAGGCAGTATACAGGCGGAAGCACTTCCCAGCAGCCACCCGACCCGCCCGACCAGCTCGTTGATTGGCTGAGGCCTGGAAAGAAAGGAGAGGTAGGCTGGCTGACAACTGGTGAGGAGAAAAAGGAAGCGCAATATTTATGCAAGAAACCTGAGAAGACGTAGGCTGCTTATTCCGGTCCTCTAAGAGGCCCCCCACAGCCTCCTGAGTCTCGAACCTTCCCCACAGAGACACTGCTGAGAGTACAAGCAGGCTGACCTTGCTGCAGGGTGTGACAGTGAGGGATTCCATGCCTGTGCGAGGGTTGTAGCTCTTCTGCTTACAGAACCCTGGATCCAGCACATAAATGATGCCTTCAATGGTGAGTGACGTCTCAGCGATGTTTGTTGCCACAACCACCTGAGTGAGAGGATGTAGTCACCCGGAGACCCCACCCACCAAGTTCCCTAGAAAGAGTAATCCTGAAGACTTGAGTAAAGAAGCAGGCACAGATAAGGGACAGGAGCAAAGAGGATTATTGCCTAATGTCAGAAGACAGGGACAAGGCCAGGAAGGGGTCAAGGAGAGAAGGAATGAAAAGAGACATAAGGGAATCCCTGGGTGGCTCAGCGGTTTAGCACCTGCCTTCAGCCCAGGGCATGACCCTGGAGACCCATGATCGAGGCCCACATTGGGCTTCCTGCATGGAGCCTGCTTCTCCCTCTGCCTGTGTCTCTCATGAATAAATAAATTTAAAAAAATAAAAATCTTAAAAAAAAAAGAAAGAAAGAAAGAAAAAAAGAGACATAAGGCGGAAAGGAAATGGGAGGAGTTAAATTTTTTTTTTTAGAGATGGGAGAGGGAGTCCAGGTCCCTGCCTCCATCTTTCCCACTACCACTTTCACAATCTTCCTCAGCTAGGACTTCCTTCAATAGCCTCCTCATGTGTCTCCCTGCCTCTACTCCAAGTCCTGCTTACCTGGCATTCTTCTGGCACCCAGATTGTCCTTTAAAAATGTAAACCTGTCACATCACTAACACCATCCGTTGATGGCTTCCCATCCTACTGGAGAATTATATCCAAGCCCCTTAAGTCTCCAAGTGCTCTACCTTTCTGATCTCATCTCCAAGGACTACAGGCTCCGTCGTTCCACTCCTGCACAGTTGCTCCCTGGCTGGTCTGAGCACACTCCTCACTCGGGTCCTTTGCATGAGTGCCTTCCTTTGCTGGACACACTCCCTTCCCAGCTATCAGCCTGGCTCCCTCCCTCACTGGGTTCAGGCCTCAGCTTCCCTTTCACCTTCCCTATACCCCAAGGAAACTACCTTCCTGACATTGCTCACTCCCAGCCTCCCTGGAGTCAGTCTCTTTTTCCCCCATGTTGGGCTATATCTCTCCACAGCATTGGTCACAAATCAGCATCAGGCATCTACGCGTCCACTGTCTCCTAATTTAAGTTAGACTGTCGGCTGTGAGGCTAGGGACTTTGTTCTGTTCATCACTGTATCTTCATGCCCAAGAAGAGTATCTGGCACATGGCAGGAGCTTGTTATACATTTGTTGGATGGAAGTTACGTCTTTGCTCAAAACCCAATCATCTAAAGTCAAAATGCTTCCAACTGCTATCAAAGGCCTTCCCTAATCTCAGTCCAGAATTGTTTTCACCACATGAACCTTCCCCTCAGCCTTTTGGATTACATTCTGACTTAAACATACCTTAAGCCTTACTCTGGTATTACCTACCTTTTTTTCCCTAAAGATCCAAATCAAATCCCACCTTTTGGCACCCTGAGGACTTCCCTTCTCCTCTGCATCTCCACATACTTACTAACTGGATCAAATATTTGCTGAATTCACCCTCTCTCTCCAGCTCTGGAGGCTAGGGATTGACTACAACTAAGCCTTGCAGCTGCAGCAGTGCCCAGGACATAGCCTGCATAGGGCAGGCACACACCCTCTTTTTCACTATTTGTGTGAACTATAGGGGTGAAGAATGTGGGCGTCTCCAACTGACCTTTCGTGCCCCCGGGGGTGTGGGCTGGAAGATACGGGCCTGCATGTCAGAAGGCAGGTTGGCATAAATGGGTAACACCAAGAGCTCCCGGATTTTGGAGCCCAGGCGGCGGCAGCGATCTTGGAGCATCTCACAGGCAGCCTCAATCTCCTCCTGGATTTGGGATGGGGAGAGCAGTACAGGTCCCAGAGTGACAGAAGGCCCACCTGCCAGCTCTGTTTTCCCCTGGGATACACACCTCATTGTCCCTTGCCCCATGTCTCACACCTGTCCTGTCAGGAACACCAGGATATCCCCAGGGGGCTGGGTCACATGGATCTGCAGCACAGACACCACACAAGCTTCTAGGTAGTCAGCCTCTGGAGCCTGGGGGTGAGGAGGAGAGGGTCACAGGAAGGCCATCTGTTCAAGAAACTTCCTCTTCTCCCAGCTCAATAATCAGTTTATCCCAGTTCTTCTTCAGACTCTCCATTTCCCCTTCCCTCCTTGGGACTACCTTCTCCAAAGGCCCAAGCTTTTCAGCCTCGCACTTCAGCCCATCCTCCCTGAGGGGAGCACCTTGGTATAGAAGATGTCAACTGGAAACCTGCGTCCAGGGATTCGGAAGACAGGAGCATCATCAAAGAAGGTGGAGAAACGGGCAGTGTCCAGTGTGGCTGAAGCCACCAAGACTTTCAGCTCAGGCCGGAAACGAGCAACATCCTTGATTAACCCGAAGAGAATGTCTGTGTGTAGGGTTCGTTCATGAGCCTCATCTACCATTACCACACTGGGGAAAGAACAAGAGAGCTGTGAGCCAGGAGAGCTGCCCAGGAGAGGACAACAGGATCCCCTGGACAAGGGCACAAAGGGAAAGCAAAGAGCCCAATGGTGAATATGGGAGGGGGGGTTCCAAAGAGAGGCCAATCACCCCAGTTAAGGAAGACTAATACAATGTTAAAGAAAGCCAAAAGAAAGAAAAGAAAAGAAAAGAAAAGAAAGAAAAGAAAAGAAAAGAAAAGAAAAGAAAAGAAAAGAAAAGAGAAAGGAAAGAAAGAAAGAAAGAAAGAAAGAAAGAAAGAAAGAAAGAAAGAAAGAAAGAAAAGAAAAGAAAAGAAAAGAAAAGAAAAGAAAAGAAAAGAAAAGAAAAGAAAAGAAAAGAAAAGAAAGAAAAGAAGGAAGGAAGGAAGGAAGGAAGGAAGGAAGGAAGGAAGGAAGGAAGGAAGGAAGGAAGGAAGGAAGGAAGGAGAAAGGAAAGAAAGAAAGGAAAGAAAGGAAAGAAAGAAAGAAAGCAAGCCAAGGGCCCGCAGTCTGCAGTTTATCTCAGCCTGGACAGACAACAACGGCCAAGATCTGGAGGCTGAAAGCCAAGGCCAGGACAAGTCACATATGCTCTCTGGATCAGAGTCATGGATCTGTTAGACTCAACAGAAATAAGAGTTTCTGTTTTAAAGGGGGGGAAAAAAGTGAGAACAGGGCCTTTGGGAGTAAGGCTGGGCTCCCCAGGCTGGCTGAGAATGAACATACAGACCTGAAGCACCAGGATTTGCACAGCCCAGGAGCTCCTAGGCTTCCATGAGACTGCTGTTGTGCATGTCTCTTGGTCCTGCTGCATCCTTCTGGAGAGAGGAACCAGGTAAGCCTGTCTGTCTGTCTTTCTTTTCTTTCTCTCTCTCTCTCTCTCCGTCTCCTCTCTCTCTCTTTCTTTCTTTAGGTTTTATTTATTTATTCATGAGAAACAGAGAGAGAGGCAGAGACACAAGCAGAAGGAGAAACAGGCTCCCTCTGGGGAGCCCAATATGGAACTCAATCCTGGGACCTCAGGATCATGCCCTGAGCCAGAGGCAGTCGTTCAACCACTGAGGGACCCAGGTGTCCCCCAGTAGGCCTTTCTACCCCAATCTTAGAGGGCTCTGCGGGCTTCTTGGTCTCCTCCTTAGTTATATGTGGGACACATCTTTGATATCTTTGCTAAAGTCTTTGGATTCTCAGGTGACAGCCATGCCTGCAGGAGCTCACCCCTGACCTCAATTCTTTGTGCATATCCCTGACTATGCCAGTGAAGTCCCCAGCTGTTTCACAAACCAGGCTGGCTTGACAGGAAAACCGCACACCCTAAACACTCTTGCACTAGCTGGCCTTCCATGGTTTCTGAGATTTTTGCAAGGGATGTGAAGGCTCAGATCATATTTGTCCTGTTGCTCCATCTGTGATCTTCTAGGACCAGAACTTCACAGCCTCCTAAGATTTGACAAACCACATACTGCTCAGCTGGCCTGATCCCACCAGCAGCCCATGCACAGATCCCTTCTCCTCCTAAACACATATTTATCCAAGCTCTGCTTGGCCAACACCAGCACTGGGAATGTACTATTCACAGACCAAGCTACTCCAAGACCTGGGCCAAAGGCCCAAGATGAGGGCCCCAGCACACAATCTCTACCTCAATTGAGGGCCTCAATCTCTACCACTCTCGCTTCTTAGTGTTGCACTGAAACCTCTTTCCCCTATAGCCACTCCCGTGGTTGCTAGTTGTGCTCGCTGCAGTCACGTGAAACAAGCTTGACCTCTTTTTCCACGGAGCAGCCCTTCCCATATTTAGAAGGAACCAGGATGTCTCCCTGAGTCTCTTCTCTCTAAGCTGGACATTCTAAGTTTCTTCAAAGGGTCTTCACGTGGCTTTTCAAGTCTCTAGAGCACCATTCTGCCATCCTGGTGTTTTTCTAAACACTGCAAGCAATGGGGGGTGGGGGGTCTATCTCTGCAGTCCCCCTACCCCATCTCCATGGTGCCTACAGGTCAGTCCTAGGACTGTCCACACCATCAAGCTTCAAGAACTGGTGGGCTTGGGCAGCCTGGGTGGCTCAGAGGTTTGGTGCCTGCCTTCAGCCCAGAGCATGATCCTAGAGACCTGGGATGGAGTCCCCCGTCAGGCTCCCTGCATGGAGCCTGCTTCTCCCTCTGCCTGTGTCTCTGCCTCTCTCTCTCTCTCTCTCTCTCTCTCTCTCTCTCTCTGTCTCTCATGAATAAATAAATAAAATCTTAAAAAAAAAAAAAAAAGAACCGGTGGGCTAATCAGAAGACAAAGGCCAAACTAGCTGGATGACAAGAAAGGAAAAATAGGCTAGAGATTAAAGAAGACACAGGAAGGTGCTGAAGGGTCAGAATGCAGCAGACTGGGCAGGAATGGTGGTGGCTCTCTGGTGGGAGGTGGTGACCCCATGTGTACCTGTAACTTGCAAGGTCAGGTTCAGAGAGGAACTCCCGGAGGAGCATCCCATCTGTCATGTAGCGGAGGACAGTTCGTTCTGATGTGCAGTCCTCAAAGCGGATGCTGTAGCCAACCTGTCAAGGGGACCATTAACGATCGAGATTGGGCTGGTACTCCTGGAAGGGAGTGCAGGGCTAGGGAATGAGGGGTCAGTGCCTGGACGTGTGGTGTGAAGCCCTATGCAGTGTGGGCTACGTCCCAGACCCTAGAGGCTCCCCTCCCTACCTAGGCCCCACAGATCTCACCTCATTCCCAAGCTTCACACCCATCTCCCGGGCCACTCGGGCAGCCACACTCATGGCTGCCACTCTCCGGGGCTGGGTACAGGCAATCTTCATTCCCTTTTTTGTGTATCCCTGAATGACAAGAGAAGAGGTTTTCCCTTTGCTAAATATATTCCTGAGGCCTAGGATAATTCAGAGAAAAAAGGTGTAAGTGCACGACAGGGCAGGGGGAGATGAAGGAACAGACAGAAACTGAAAACCCGACCCTCTGAGGGTCCCAGACTTTTGGGTGATCACATTCAGGCTCAGCTAGATCTGAGATGGAAAAGGACAGACCAACTAGGGCAGACCCAGAAGCAAGGGGGAGCCAGAGAAGGTGAAAAAGCAAGAAAATGAATCCTCTGACTCCTTGTTCTTTGTCCTTTGCAGAGGACCGATGGCTGAATGGGTTGGTATGGGAAGGTCCCAACCCCACCATCTACCTGTTTATGCATCTTTCCAACACGAATGCTGGCACTAGACACAGATACTGTGTTAGAAGTGAGAACAGAAACAGGAAACAAGTTTGCCCTTATTCTTAAACTCACAATTTAATGGAGAAGACTATGATTAAAGATGAAAAGGTAAGTGACTGCTCAAAACAACATGTGAAAAGAGCTCTGACAGGACTGTGCTTGTCAAGGGCCGGTGGCCGGTAACCTGGAGGGTGCGGATGACTGTACCTCCTCAAAGAGATACTGCGGGATCTGGGTGGTCTTCCCGGAGCCCGTCTCACCCTCGATGATGAGGACCTGATGATCAGCAATGGCAGCCAAGAGCTCCTCGCGGAATGGAAACACTGGGAGGCTGCGGCGGACAGCCTGCACGGACTCCTTCTGCTGGGCCTGGGATGGAGGCGATGGGCCTGATGGCTCCTGCAGAGGAGGAGGGGTGTGAGCTTCAGGGTCGGCTTCCCAACCTCGTTAGAACGTGCCACAGTTCTCCTGCTCACCTCGTTGCCCTGGAGCTGAGTGGCCCGGACAAACTCAATGGTCTCCTCTTCCTCCAGCACCAGCTGATACTTGGGCTCCTGGGAGGCAGCATCTCGGGCCCCAAACTTCAGAGATGCTGCCCCTAGCCGGGCCTCCTCCCAGCGTCGCTGCTCCTCCCCAGGGGCGCCTGATTCCTCCTCCACTAGATCCACAGCTCGTGATGGCTGTGGAGAGAAGGACATGTGAAGACAGAGGATGCCCTCTTCCCAGGTCTCTCCTCTCCAGTCACTATCCCTACCCACTAGGAAAGGCAAGACCAAGAAGGGGCCAGTGGAGGCCCTGTCCAAAGCCCTGAAGACTTCCCTCCACTCAGCTTGGATAGCAGGGCTAAAGTGGACTCTGCTTTGCCTCACCTGGCCTCGGGTCTCCTCGGGCATGTGGTAACGATTGGTGGCCTCCAGCTTCTCCTGCTCCCCAGCCGCCCGGTACTCTCGGGCCAGATCCCGCACTCGCCGCTTGTATTTGAGCTCCCGCCGCTCATGTCGGCTCAGCTCTACATCCCCAAAAAGGAACTCCTCATCAGCCAGCTCAGCCTCTAGGTCCTCAAGCTTCTCTCGCTCCCGCTTAGCCAAGTACTCGCGGCGTGATTTCTTCCGCAGCTCGGGAACCTGGGTCAGGACAGGGTAGCCAAATCTTCATCTTGCTGGAACAGCAACCCCCTTCCTTACCTATCTGTAAGAGTGACAAATCCCCCAACAGGCCAGCAGTGTCCTTCTGCAATGTCCAACCTGACCTGCCCCAAACTGGGCCTCTCTGAAAGCCACACGCTGACCCCCAACACTATCTTTCAGCAGCACAATCCAGCTTGAAGGCCCTTCTGGACAGCTTCGCCATCCTGGTCAATATAGATGCATTAGGGTTATTTGAATGTTTTAGGTTTTATTCTATTTTATTCGACTTAGTGGAAAGGAGGAAAACAGGGCAGCCTGAGAGGCTCAGCAGTTTAGCGCCGCCTTCAGCCCAGGGCCTGATCCTGGAGACCCAGGATCGAGTCCCATGTCGGGCTCCCTGCATGGAGCCTGCTTCTCCCTCTGCCTGTATCTCTGCCTCTCTCTCTCTCTCTCTGTGTGTGTGTCTCTCATGAATAAATAAATAAAATGTTTAAAGAAAGAAAAAAGAAAGGAGGAAAACTAAAGGGCTAATACCAGCATTTAGAAGCACAGGTCTCAATCTGAAAACAAGTGAGACTATTGGTAACCACTGGATGTGCCAACAGAAGGTAATCTTCTGCCTTAGTTAGATGCTCCCTGGTCTTAAATCAAATGACTATAGTTTGGAAAAGGGGGGGGGGGGAATACAGTATATACAAAAAATGGAAGTACAGCATTAGAGAGTGTTTTTGCAAGATGTAATCAGAAATGCTTATTAGCTCTCTGGGACTAACCTCTCCTCGCCTCATACAATCTTGCAGCTAGCTTCTACATATTTCCTTTGATAGGAGGTTTTCAGGACACATAATGGATGACAGATAAAGACTGGTCACATCATCCTTAAGGCTTGTCTCAGCTCTCACCATGAGCCTGCCCACTGTGGCAACACTGTCTTCCCTGGGATCAAAACAGCCTCCTCCACTGTGGTGGCCAAACTTCATCAAGCCCTCTCCTGGGGGTCCCTGATTCTACTTAATTGTTTGGCTTTTCTTGCTTATTCTGTGAAGACTTAAAAGGAGTTTATGCTCATGATCTAATCTGAGTACCACAATCAAATACTCTTTCAACCTGATGGGGGAAGCACATGGAAGTTCTTTTAAAATATGGGCCCCAAAAAAGGGCAATTTGAGGGCACTGGCTGGCTCAGTCGGAAGAGCAGGCAGCTCTTGATCTCGGGGTCCTGAGTTTGTGCCCTACACCGGGTGTAGAGATTACTAAAACAATAAATAACAACAATGATAAAACCCAACTCAGGGCAATTTGAGTATCAAAAAGAAAAAATCATATGCAACTGTAAAATATTGAAAAATAAAAACTCATGAGTCCAGTGTGACACACATATACACAACACATGGGAAACAAGTTTTTACCACCAGTGAGATGACTATTACATCAAACTCCTTACTTTCAAAATTAGTAATTAAACATTTGCCCTGCCTTTTTTAAGATTCTTCTTTTAGACAAAGAGAGAGCATGAACAGGGAGGGGCTGAGGGAAAGAGACTCAAACAGACTCCACATTTCTTGAAGCTCTGTCGAGCTCGAACCCTGACATGGGGCTCTGCCTCCCAACCCTGAGACCATGACCTGAGCTGATAGAGTCGAATGCTTAACTGACTGAGCCACCCAGGTGCCCCATTTGCTCAGCCTTTGAAGAAAGAATTGCAGCTCATTCCTGGTTATTTTTAAGCCTTACTTATTTGAGAGAGAGAGAGAGAGAGAGAGAGCATGCACAATGCAAGTAGAGGGAGGGCCAAGGATGAGGAAGGAGAAACAAACTCGCTGAGGGCGGAGAATGACTCGGGGCTGGATCTCACCACCCTGAGATCATGACCTGAGTTGAAATCAAGAGTTGAGGGACACCTGGGTGGCTCAGCAGTTTAGCACCTCCCTTCGGCCCAGGGCATGATCCTGGAGACCCAGGATCGAGTCCCACATCAGGCTCCCTGCATGCAGCCTGCTTCTCCCTCTGCCTGTGTCTCTGCCTCTCTCTCTGTGTCTATGAATAAATAAATAAAATCTTTAAAAAAATAAAATAAAATAAAACCTTTGAAAAAAAAAGATTCAGGGATCCCTGGGTGGCGCAGCGGTTTAGCGCCTGCCTTTGGCCCAGGGCGTGATCCTGGAGACCCGGGATCGAATCCCACATCAGGCTCCCGGTGCATGGAGCCTGCTTCTCCCTCTGCCTGTGTCTTTGCCTCTCTCTCTCTCTCTCTCTCTATCATAAAAAAAATAAAATAAAAAAATAAAAAATAAAAAATAAAAAAAAAAGATTCAGATGCTTAACATACTAAGCTACCAGGGCCCCTTGCTCATTTCTAGTTAAGGAAAAGCTCTTTATATAAAAGGTTAGCCAATAAATGTAGGAGGAATGTCACACTCCAAAAATCACCTTTGCAATCCCCAGTGAAACAGCAGATTCAGGAAAGCATTAGTAGTGCTAGTTATGCTAAAACCTTTAGATGAAAGGCTGTTGGCACAAACGCTATCTGCACTAACAGGTACATAATCTGTATGTCCCCCTAAAGTGATTGGTGTCATGTGAAGGGTACATCACCACCTAAGAAGTGTTCCTGTCACAACTTTTTAATCTGAATTGAGGCAATATTTGGTCCCAATTTCCACTCTAAAGGAAGCATAGGGCATAGAAGAACTCAATACCACAAGATAAGAGTTAGATAAATCCAGAATAAGGGACATGGTACCAGATGAGAGAGAGCAAAAGGAAACAAACAAACATAAGAGACTGAACCACCAGGGATGCCAGGGTGGCTCAGTGGTTGAGCATCTGACGTTGGCTCAGGTCGTGATCTTGGGGTCCTGGGATCAAGTCCCACATCAGGTTTCCTGCAGGGAACCTGCTTTTCCCTCTGCTTGTGTCTCTGCCTCTCTGTGTCTCTCATGAATAAATAAAATCTTAAAAAAGAAAGAAAGAAAGAAAGAGAAAGAGAGAGAGAGAGAGAGAGGAAATTAAATTAAATTCTGGGAAATAAAAACATTACATCTATACTGACAGATATCTTAGAAGTCTCTGACAACAGTCATTTTGTGGGTTGGGTCATGAGATGGCTTGATCAGGAGATCTGAGTTCCACTAGGCCATTCTTAGGACATCAAGTCTCAAAATTCTTTTTAGAAACTGAAATGTGACCTTACTTGAGAAGACCAGACTTTTGGAAAACCGCCAGCTCTACCAAAACTCATATGATAACAAGTTCAGTTCATGAATTGCGAGGGCTGTGTCCCCAGTCAGAGAGAAGACCAACTTGGGGAATAGAGGAGGATCACACGGCCATGTTTGGGATGGAGGAGTTAGATAGTAGGAAGGCATCTGGAGGGACCCCTGGGGGGCTCAGTGGTTGAGCGTCTGCCTTGAGCTCAGGGCCCGATCCTGGATTCCCGAGATCGAGTCCGGCATCAGGCTCCCTGCATGGAGCCTGCTTCTCCTCCCTCTGCCTGTGTCTCTGCCTCTCTTTCAGTGTCTCTCATGAATAAATAAAATATTTTTAAAAAAAAAAAAAAAAAGGGAAGGCATCTGGAATCAAGTGTGCTTAAGCTGAATAAATAGCACATTCCTAGGCAATGGGACAACTCCCCTGCCCCTGTCCTCCAACCACACCCCTTGATGTTCCAGCTGACTGAGTACGGCTCCTTAAGTCTCAGGAGCAAGCAAAGCTCACATCTCCCTGACGAAAACACTCTGGACTCAATCCTAAGGAGTCAGGAGGGTCTGTAGGTAGCTTCTTTCCCTCTACAACTTAAGTCTGTCCTTGGCAGGCTCCTGTCAACACAGACCTCACACCCCAGACCTGACACCCCATCAGCACCCTCACTGTACTTCCTTGTATCCTTTTTCCCTACCCTAAACCACTTCATCACAAAGTTGTTTTTCCTTTTGCCCTCTGATGTTGGCTCCCTGGGCGCTGGGACTCACCATGGCTTTCCGGTCTTCCTCAGCCATCTTGAGGCGCTTCTGAGCCTCTTCATAAGCCTAGAAGAATCCAAGGGTGCAGGGCTGTGAGGCCAAAATCTCCCACAGCCACTCCCTCTCTAGAATCACAAGGATCATTTGGATATACTATAGCATACAGAAATGTCCCTTCTCAGGGGGGAATCTCTAGGCCTACAGGTTGAGCAGAGGATCAGCAGACCCTTCTGGGTCCTCTTACTACAGAGATGAACACCTCCAGAGGCCATCCTGGTCTTCCCAGAGAGCCCTATCTCTGCAATCACACCCAACCTCAGATCTGACCCAGGGATCTTCTTGGGGATTTACAGAACATGCTGCTCCTATGCACCTTCTTGTCTGACCGCTCCAGGACATTGCGAGTCCGATCCTTGTCTCGCTGCCGAACCCGCTCAGCAAAGGCATCACGTTCCTCCAGGTCCTGAAGGCGCTCTCGCTCGGTCCGCTCCCACTCATCCTCAGATTCTGGCTTCTCAGTCTGTTGACTCCCCCTGCAAACCAGTCCAAAGGATTACATAAGGTCTCCTAGGAAGCTTACTGCCCCCTTATCCCCTGCCTCACCCTCTCTCACTCTGCTTCTAACTTACCCTGTCTTTCTTCTCCCTTTCTCGGAAATCTCTTCCTCCTCTTCTTCCTCCTCCTGACATTTCTTCCTGAGGTGTTTCCGTTTTCTACGCTTCTTCTGGAGACTGCTCCCAGTTCTACCTACGGTCTCCTCACTACTCTCCTCACTGTCTTCCAGCAACTTATAGGATCGGTTCTTTTCCAGCAGGGCTTGGGCCTCTCGCTCGGCCGCCCGAGCTGGCTTTTCTACCACCGCCTTCCGTGGTACCTATCAGTAGAAGGGAAGATAATGGGATGTGAGCAACTCCTGATTTTTACCCATCTACTTTGCCCCATTCTGAAATTTAAAGAATGGCGTGATTTTTTTTTTTTAAGATTTTATTTTTTTATTCACGAGAGACACAGAGAGAGAGGCAGACAAACAGGCAGGGGGAGACGCAGGCTCCATGCAGGGAGCCCAACGTGGGACTCGATCCTGGGTCTCCAGGATCATGCCCTGGGCCGAAGGAGGCACTAAACTGCTGAGCCACCCGGGCTGCCTGGAATGGCCTGATCTTAAACTAACCTTCATTGTCTCTTTTCCTCATGGCTTCACACCATGTTCATCAGCCTGAACTGGGCCTTTCAGCTTCTGAACCTCCTTGCAGTCATTCATTTAACAAACATTTATTGAAGCCTGTCTGATGCACCAGGTACTTGCTAGGGATCAAGGACACAGGAATAAATACAAGACAAAAATTCCTGCCTGGGTGGCTCAGCGGTTGAGGGTCTGCCTTCCGCCCAGGGCGTGATCCTGGAGTCCTGGGACTGAGTCCCACATTGAGCTCCCTGCATGGTGCTTGCTTCTCCCTCTGCCTCTCTCTGTGTCTCTCATTAATAAATAAATAAAATCCTTAAAAATAAATAAATAAAAATTCCTGCCCTCATGGAGTTTATCTTACATTCTTTTTTTTTTTCTTTTTTTTTAAGGTGTCCCATGCAGGGAACCTGATGTGGGACTCGATCCTGGGACTTCAGGATCACGCCCTGGGACAAAGGCAAGTCCCTACATTCTCAAAACCAATTCTCAATTGCTCAGACTCTGTTCTTCCCCACAATTAAGTCATCACGATGCAAGGACTGACATGCTACAAGGATTGGTTTACAGAGGCCTGTCATATGTTTGGCACCGTACCAGATTCCAGGGATACATGCTACACGGATTTACATAAAGTCCCTATCCTCATATCACTTAGATTCTAAATTCATCTTTCACCAGGAACCATATGTGACAACTCAAGCAGGCTACCTGCCATTCTAGGAACACGTTGAACACTTTCACTCTTCGATATACTTACTAAGCACCTGTTCTGTAAGGTGTTGTCAGGTGGAAGAAATACAAAGACAAGCAATACACAGTCCTGTCCTCCAGGAATTCACTTTTACACCTTTACTCCTTCCCCCTTCTCTATCTATCAGACAGATTCCGGGGAATCTTTGGGCCTGCTTTCCCCTGATCACTACCCTTACCTTTTGTGCCCTACCACAGCACTTCTCACACATTTCTTCTATAGCCTTGCTACTCAAAATGCTGTCCGTGGACCATCAGCTTCACCTGAAAACTAGCTAGAAATGCAAAAACTAAGATCCCACCCCAAACCTATCGAATCTGGATCCACATTAAAACAAGGGCCTATTAAAGTTCGTGAAACACTGCTCTACAGCACCTAACGGTCCTTGAACTTCTCCCCAGAGCTGCACGTCCAGCACCTAGTACAGTACCCAGGCGACAACGGATAAAAGCTAGGTGCTGGTGTAACCGAGCTTACTTAATTCCCCCAAGGACAGTTAGCCTAGCCTCACCTGGATAGACAACCTGGGGCCCCGCCCCCGCTCCACCTGCTCTCCCGCCGCGCCCACGCCGGGCCCCGCCCCGCCCCTGCAGACACCTTGGTCCAGAGTCTCAAGGCGAAGTCGCGAGCCGGTCCGCTGAGGTCCAGAGTATCGGTGTCTCGCAGGCGCTGTACGAAGTCCTCGGCCGAGGCGCATCGCTGCGCGGTACCGATCAAAAACTGGGCTACGTGCCGCTCGCTCAGCCCCAGCACCGAGTGCAGCTCGTCCTGCACCCAGCGCTCCAGCCCAGCCGGCGTCGCCATGGTGACCCACGCTGCCCGGTTCCTGGCCCTGAACTATGTCGAGTAAACACGCTGGCGGCTGGGCTCGTCGGAGGCCTGCAGGCCTGGAGCCCTGGACTGGAGTCCCAGCTCCGCAAAGGACCTGCCTTTGACCCTTGGGTCTCGGTTTCCCACAGCCCCAAACCGTCTTCTCGGACCGCAGAAGCCGGAAACGACTAGTCGTTTCCGGCCAGTCGTTTCCGGCCTGTGCACTACGGCGGCCGAGCGAAGTCAAACCTCGCGGAACCGCCGAACGGGTGAGACGTTTCGTTTCCGTTTCCACCAAGTCTTTCTGTCGCCCTCTGATGGTCAGTCTGTGGATACCTCGCTCACGCATTCATTCAACAAATGCTGTGTGCTAAGCAGTTTTAGTTGCTGGGGATGTGGCAAATTATCAGACAAAAATCCCTTACTGAAGGAGGGGGAGGCAAGGTAGATAATAAATAAAGCATGGGGCCAAAAATAATGCAAGATTTGTGTGTGGTTTGGGGAGGTTCTATTTCAAATTGAAAGGCTAGGTCCCTGCTGATGAAAATTAGCCCATGCTGATTAGGAGTGACGTTTGCTCGTGCCAGTACCTGTGGCAAGAACGAATACACGTTAGACACAAGCGAGGACCTCCAAGCAGCAAGAAACAGCTTTAAAAACCTCCAATCTGGGATCCCTGGGTGGCGCAGCGGTTTGGCGCCTGCCTTTGGCCCGGGGCGCGATCCTGGAGACCCGGGATCGAATCCCACGTCGGGCTCCCGGTGCATGGAGCCTGCTTCTCCCTCTGCCTGTGTCTCTGCCTCTCTCTCTCTCTCTCTCTCTGACTATCATAAAAAAATTTAAAAAAAAACCTCCGATCTCAGGAATGTGTAAACTGTGTTCTGCATTTTGTTAACAGCTTGAGAAATTCACTGGCGGTGCTTATTCAAAAATAAGCAGAGGAAAAAAACAAAAACAAACAAACAAACAAAAACAAAAATAAGCAGAGGAGCACCTGGGTGGCTCCGTGGTCGAGCGTCTGCCCTCCGCTGCCCTGGTGATGCCCTGGTGATGCCGGGTCCTGGAGGGAGCCCCCCCGCAGGCAGCCCGCTCTGCAGAGGGCCTGCTTCTCCCTCGGCCCTCGCCGGCGCCTGCCCTCCCGCTCGCTCGCTCGCTCTCTCTCTTTTTTTAAAGATTTTTAGTTATTTATTCATGAGAGACAGAGAGAGGAGAGAGAGAGAGGCAGAGGGAGAAGCAGGCAGAGCTCCCTGCAGGGGGCCCGACGTGGGACTCGATCCGGGTCTCCAGGATCACGCCCTCGGCCGAAGGCGGCGCCAAACCGCTGCGCCACCGGGGGGCATGCCCAGCACTGGCTTCTTAGATGCATTGTTTTCTGTTTCTGAGATGGACTGTGGGCACCCCTGGCGTCTCAGAGCTTCCTGCCTCTGGTTTCCTGGGTCACAACTATTAGGGTCTTTATTTAATTAGCTACGAGTATAAGCATTGTTTCCCTCCATACTCTCTAAACTGGCTTATTGTTTTAACACCTTTGTTGTTCCTTTGCTAGTAAGTTAAAGACTTTGGTATTCGTTTTGGTATTCGTTTAAGGTCGGTTTGTCTTATTTTGTATTTAGTAAAAGGGGGTCTCCTCTGACTAAGCTGAGAAAATTCCTGTAGTGGTAGGACTATAACTACTCAAACATGTCTTTACTACCCTAGCAAACTGGAAAAAAAAAAAAAAAAATACCTGATAAGTAAACTATAGATGTGCCTGCCACATATGTAGAAGATAGAAATTCTTTGAAATGGGAAAATCTCTCAATTAACTATACTTGGGCAACAAAGCCGTGAAATATCAATGTTTTTTTTTTTTTTAAGATTTTATTTATTTACTCATGAGACACACACACACACACACAAGCAGAGACACAGGCAGAGGTAGAAGCAGGCTCCCAGTGGGGAGCCCGTTGCAGGACTCTGCTCACAGGATCCTGTGATCACGACCTGAACTGAAGGGAGACACTCAACCACTGAGCCACCCAGGTGTCCCTATCAATGTTTTTTTTTGTTGTTGTTGTTCGTTTGTTTTGCTAAGATTTTAGTTATCTACTCATGAGAGACACAGGCAGAGGGAGAAGCAGGCTCCATGCAGGGCGTCCGATGTGGGACTGGATCCTGAGACTCCAGGATCACGCCCTGGGCCAAAGGCAGGCTAAGCCACTCAGGGATCCCCCCTTATCAATGGTTCTTAAGTAAACCTTTAGAGATATAAAACCCATTGTTTAACAGACTTTTTTTTTTTTTTAGAAAACCACACCTTATTTTTTTGTTTTTTTAAAAAGATTTTATTTATTCATGAGACACACACACACACACACACACACACACACACGCAGAGAGAGAGAATGAGAGAGAGAGACGCAGAGACCCAGGTAGAGGGAGAAGCAGGCTCCATGCAGGGAGCCAGACGTGGGATTCAATCTCCAGGATCTCCAGGATCATGCCCTGGGCCCAAGGCGGCGCCAAACCCCTGAGCCACCCGGGCTGCCCAGAAAACCACACTTTAAAAAAAAAAAATTATTTTAGACAGAATGACAGAGAACATGAGCAAGGGAAGGGGCAATGGGAGAGGGAGAGCAAGAAACAGATTCCCCACTGAGCAGGGAGCCAGATATGGGGCTCCACTCCAGACCCTGGGATCATGACCTGAGCCAAAAGCTGACACTTAACTAAGCCACCCAGACACTCCAGGAAACATACACTATATTTTGCAGCAATTTTAGATTTATTATTTATGGTGCCAAGTCTTGGAGTAAAAGCCCCTAGATTAGCCAGTGTTACACACTAGCTAGCTGCTTCTAAATACTGGAGTTCTTCAACTCAGAATGTCCTGTTTCCAATATTTTAGCTCTTTTCATCTATTCATGTTTGTTCAGTCATTCTAGTAATAATTTTGCAAGTGTGCTAGGGATAATTTTGTGAGGTATGGGGATGCTTCATTAAACCCAACTACAGTCTGCCCTTGTGGCACTTCCAGTTTATTTTTTTGAAGATTTTATTTATTCATGAGAGACACAGAGAGAGGCAGAGACACAAGTAGAGGGAGAAGCAGGCTCCATGCAGGGAGCCTGATGTGGGATTCAATTCCAGGACCCCGGGATCACAAGACCTGAGCCGAAGGCAGACCCTCAACCGCTGAGCCACCCAGGCTTCCCAATGGCACTTCCAGTTTAGTGGATTCTTTCTGTCCTTCCTTAAACTGGTCCTTTTCCTGCCACTCCTTCAAGCAACAGCTACAGGGCTCTCCCAGAGCCCTTTCTTCATGTCAATGCTGAGTTCCTGTTTCATCTCCATCACCCCACCGCCGCAGCTGTGGCCACTACCTCTTCGTGGCCAATAGGAAGATGGGAGCGGCTTGGAATGAGGAACACAGAGCCTCCCCCACCCCATACCTTTTTCTAAAGAAGGAAAAGCAGCAGGAGAGTTGGAGAGATCTCCGTTTTATTATGGAAAACTTAAAAAACAAACAGGCAGTTGATAAGGAAGGAGAAATGGGGGAGAAGGGTTGAGGGGCCTTGTTAGTCACCCCACACCCACTTGCAATTCAATTAAATTGTGAACCACTGGAAGGAACAGAATTAAATAATGAGGTGGGGGTACAGGGTTAAAATCCCCAGCTCTCCTTCTTGAGGACAACTGAGGTACAGTAATACTGAGCAAAAGTGGAGGAAGCCACACCCCCAAAGAGACAAAGGGCGGGAGGGGGGGGGGTGTTCCATATGGACTCAACAGTTAGGTGTGCTTGTAAACCTGGGACTTCGGCAGGTGGGGCTGGGAGCTAATGGGATTTGTAAACCAGGCTGGTGGTCAGGGGAGGAGGCAGGAGGTATAAGCAAGGGGGCAATGCCCTAAGGAATACAAAGGAGAGGGGCCTGTAAATGGAATGGGGCAGGCTGTCCAGGATGAGTGCTTAAATCCTCAGAGCCCCCACGGGGTGGTGGGGAGTCAAGGAAGGCTGAAGGGAGAGTGTGGAGATGGAGGAGGTGCTACACCCCAGCCCCAGTGAGCCCTGTGATCCTCCCCAGGACGTGATGCTCATTCTTAATTCACCTAGGATGCCACCAGCATGTCTGACACACTCACACCAGGGATCTTTGGTGAGGGTGGAAATTGGGTGACTAGCTCTGCTCCCATAAACAGGATGAGGAAAGAAGGTTGGAAGATGTTGGTTGCCCCTCACTGCCAAGCTCATTTTCAGGGTCTCTCTGTTCTCAATCTTCTGGGCTCCAGGATCTTCAATTCTGGAAAAGGGGGGTATAGACAGACCCTCTGTTGAAGGAGGGTCACCTCCGGCAGGACTCATCTGTGGGAGAGGAGGCAGTAATGGTTACAGAGTGAGTGAGGGCCTCTGCCATCCACCGTCCCCACTTACTCTCTACACTGAGCAAGTCAGTGTTTTCCATGCCCAGCACCTGCTCCTACAGTACCAGCAGTCATTGTTCACCTAGCTCGCATCCTGTGCCAGGCATTCTTACAACCTGTTTAATCACATAGTAGCACCAGAGGAGATTAAGTAATTTGATGGCCAGCCATAGTTACAGGGTGCCTCGTAAACATTACTGAACCTTCTCAGTAAACCCCAGGCGGTGGTTATTATTAACCCCATGTCATAATTAATAAACTGAGGCCAGAGATCAGGTGATTTCCTGGAGGTTACACCCCATGTAAGAAACAAGACGGAAATCAAATGCAGGCCTGTCTGACCCAAACCCGGTGTTTTTAAGCACACGAGAGTGCTCAGAAGGGGTCCTGGTTCTGAAATCTGGAGACCCCTTGTGCATGCACTTCCACTTCCCCATCTGTGAAGGAGAGCGGTGCGCCCGGAGGTCCTGCTGGAGGTCCTGCCTGCCCAGACTCACGCCGCCCCTTCCCTCCCAGGGCGCAGTGTCCGCCCTGGACGCCAGGGGGCGCCCTCGGACCGGCGGAGCCTCCGCTCACCCACGATCAGGGCCTTGGTGCGCAGGCCGCCCCGGAGCTCCCGCTGCAGCAGCAGCAGCTCCTCGTCGTCGTCGTCGTCGTCGTCGTCGTCGTCGTCAGGCTGGGCCGCCGGGGGGCTGGGGGCACCGGGAGCCTCAGGATCCGGGCCCAAGTCCTCCAGCACCGAGCTCTCCGAGGGGTACTGGTACGTGGTCTCCAGTGCTGTCTCGCTGAAGGAGATCTTGAGCTAGGGTGGGAGAGAAGGGGGAGGCCGAAGTTCAGCCCGGGAGGCGCCCGCCCAGGGGAACGCGTGCAAGGCGGAGGGAAGCCGGAGCGGAGCATCCACCCGGGGCCGCGGGGCCGGTTTTCCTTCTGATACAGGCCCTCCAATTCCAGATTTTCCCTCTTCTATCATAGCATTTCCAAAACATCAGACTCCGCACTGCCTGGGCAGAGGGGAGCAATACAGGACTCGGGTTCCTACTCTTTAGACTGTGGGTGGTGGGAGGGTAAAAAGAAATGAAAAAATATACTCCTGTAATCAGAGCTGAATCCTTAGGCACCGTTGAGGGCAATCAGGAAGGCTTCCCGGAGAGGAGGGAAGTTTGACCTGGCAGGAAATAGCTGACTGGACACAGTCCCAGGCAGAAGCAAAGACAAGCACATTGGTTTCCGCACCGTAGGCCCCCTGGGGTGCCTGGGAAACCCAGCAGCCTGGATACTGTGCCCTCCTGCTCCCCTCACTCTTCTCCTAGAGCCCGAGTGGACTCACAACAAACTGGGGCTAGGGCCTGGGAGGGGAGAAGAGACCTACCGAGAGGCCCAGAGGAAACAAGACTCTACCCTGACACACAGGAGAGAAGGGCCCTTGAGTCCCTGCAAGGCCCAGCTTGGGGAGGTGGCAGGGCAGAGAGGAAAGTCCATGCAAACACAGGTTGGGGTGGAGAATGCATGCACAGACAGGCGAAGAGCCAGAGGGGACCTGAGAGGACAGAAAATCCTTCACAAACACGCTGTCCCCAGAGCAGGCCAGCTCCAGCTGTCCTCACTGCCTTTCTACCCTTCCCCTTTGCCCTTCTAAGAAGCTCAGGGAGGCAGGGGCAGAGTGGGATTAACTCTGGGAGCCAAAGCGATTAAGACGACAAACAGGAGGATTCCATGTGAACTACTTGGAAAGGTCCAGATCATCTACTCGGGCCTTCCCAAGTGCCTGTTGGGGGAGCCAGGGCTTGGGCCCTGCATCCTTGAGAAGACAGAAGCTGGGAGGGTGGCTGGACAGGTGGATGCTAAAGGCTAGATGGAATGTGAAACCTGGGTCCTCACAGGAAGCTGGAACTCAGAGGCACCTTGGCTCTGGAGCTGGCATTGGCTCCTCATCTCAGTGGCAGGCAAAGCCAGAGCCTGATTGAGGCCCACAGGGTACTGGAGCCCCTGTGCCGCTCCCGCCTCACCTCTCAGGCATCTGTTTCCGCTCCAGCCACCCTGGTCAGGGCTCCACTTGGCTCACCAGGGGCACTCCCATCTCAGGGCCTTTCGCTGGCTATTCCTCCTGCCTGGAACACTCTTCCCCCAAATATCCCCATGGCTCCCTCTCTCCCAGTCACCTTAGTGAAAGTTCACATTCACACCCCCAACCTTCTGGCCCTCTAGGTTCCACTTACCCTGTTCTAACCCACCCCCCCCACACACACACACACAATTACTTACCACCTTCTAATGTACCAGGGAATTTACATTTGTTATCCTGGGTCTGCTGTCCATTAGAACGTGGAAGTTGCCACAGTGAGTAAGGAAGGGCTGCTCCAACCTCAGATGTGGTCCCCAGAGACCCAACTGTGGGAGGTACACAGTCTGTCTGTGGAACTGCTGGTAGACACGAGGGACAGCAACCAGACCCCTTACGTCCCAACTTTTCAAAAAGGACCACTTCTGGTTCCGTTACTGACAGATTTACCTAAACTCCTGGGGACCCACTTGTTTTCTTTTCACATCCCCTTTTGGGACAACAAGCTCTGTAGTTTATTATCCATTCTGAAAAAAGATTCATTTTATTTGTTCTGAGTCATGTTTGTCTCTCTTCCCCAACCCTTTTTCTCTCCTCACCCCCCTCCCCTCACCCCTGCCCCAACTTCTGACTGGGCTCCTCAGGAATGCACAGCCTGCATGGGAGCTGAGGGTGGAGTGGGGCGGGAAACAGAGGGGGGTGATTCACTTGTTCCTCTCCCATCAGCTATATAAAGTCACAAGGGGGCCAGAGAGGGGAGGAGCCCAGCTCTCAGCTAGAAGGGGCTCTCAGAAAGGACACCAGCCACAGGGCAGGGCTGGGATTTCTGTCCTGTGGCAAGGATGTGTTTGATGACATTAGCTTGCAAACAGGAGTAATTTAGGGAACTGGCGGGGTGGGTAGGGTGGGGTGTGTGTGGGGTCCTCTGGTTCCGAGCTAGTGGGTCGGGTCAGAGCTGGGTCAAGGCACACCAGTCTGTGCTGAGCAGGGTGCAGAGAGAGGGAAGGCAGCCTGACGTGGGGTGGAGGGGGAGGTGTCTGGGTCTAGAGAACTCTGTGCTGCTTCCCCACCCCCACCCCCAGAGCAGCTCGCTTCCTTATTCTCTCACCACATCCTGAGCAGTTCTGGCAGGCCCATGGCCCAGCATTTACCCACTCAGCCCTACCAGCCTTCCCGCCCCCACTCCAGGCTTCCTGTTTGGGTGATCTGCTTCCTGCTCCCCTTCTCCCTCACCTAGGTATGGTCACTACCACAGGTTCTGCCCTGCTCTCATATGGTCCCCAAACTCCAGGCCTCCCTCTGCTTTTCCTCCCCAAAGGCAGAGGCCAACCTCAATAGGAAGTCACTTGTTTGAACGCCTCATCCAGGCAGTTCCTGACCTACTTCCTCACATCTGCCCAGCCCAGGAAAGAAGGGGCTGGTTGCAGCCAGAGTGCTCAGGATAGACTCAGGTACCATGGCTCAGGGATGGGAGCTTGAGCTTCATGTGAGATGAACCGGGGGAGCAAGTGACCTGCAAGCTTCATCTAGGTCGTTGGTCCCTGTGGTTTCCCACTGACCAGGGACACACAAAAGAACCAAATCTGAGGATGTCAGAGGAGATGAGGACTGCAGACTAGGAAGGGCTTCCTGGTCTCTGGGGAGATGTGTTTGGTGCAGGAGCCTCTCTCTCCTTAGACATTTTCAAACTGGAAACTGGGTGGTGTGTGAGGAAGGGACTGGGCTGAAGCCAGGGCAAGAAGCCTGGCTGATCCCACTTCCTGCACTTCGTCCTTTTTCCAGTTTTAACCTCTGATCCTCTGCTGGCTTCAGCCCCCACCCCTGTCCCCAACTTCCATTGTATTCCCTGCTTTGGGCACAGGGCCTCCAAAGTCACTTCTCTCTTTTGCTACTCCAAGGGGAGGGAGAGGCCAGGGCAGCAAGGGCAGCAGGAAGACTGGGGAGGGAGGGAAACCAACTGCTGAGCCAGTTCTGGGGAAGGAGGGGAAGCCCAGGGAAGAAGGAAGAAGGGGAAGGGGAGGGGGAATTTTGGAAGAAGAGAAGGCTTTTCTTGTCCCAAGAGAGAAGGGAGCACTGTCTAAGGCAGTGGCCCAGCTGGGGGTGTGTAACCCTGAGGTCACCCACTTCAAATGGCCTCTGTGTGCGCCTCTCCCATGGAGCAGATTTGAGGTTCAGAAGTCTTCTCTTGGCTCTTTGGCCAGCCCTATTCCATCCCCTCACCCCCTCCCGCGGAGATCCCCTCGTTCAGTTCTGCCCCCTCAGCCTTGGGGCTGAGACCTTCCTCCACTCACTTCTCTCTGGAACCCCAAAGCCACCCGCTGTGCCTCTTCAGGCTTCCTGCCCCAACATCCTCTTCCCTGGAAGGCTGTATGTGCTTTCAACCTGATGACCCTGCTCCCATAGATTCTAGGCTGGAGCCTCAGTCTGACTCTCCCACCAGGAGGGCTGGGTTTGGCACGGCTCAGAGGAAGGGAAGAAATGGGGCGGCCCAGGGGAGGGGGAGCTGAAGGGGCAGGGAGGAAGGACCCAGAGCCCGAGGGTGAAGAGTGAGCAGCCTGGGCACACCCTGGGAGACACACCCAGGGACAGCACTTGATTTGGGACAGAACCCTTGGGCTTGGAAATGAATGGAAAATGAGGGCTACAACAAGAAGGAAGGGTGTGCATAGAGGAGGAAGGGTAGTGGCAGGAATTAACAAGAAAGAATAGAGGAAGACAAGAATACAGGGCTATAAAAAAGAAAGGAGGCCAGAGAGAGCTGAGGCTTCTGAGAAGTCTGAGGGCTGCTCCCTACCTGTTTGTGGTGCCTTTCGGGGGACCCCTTGACAAGGCAGCTGCGGCTGAGGCGGAGGTAGCCCCCCAGAACCAAGATCTCCTCCGCAGTCGGGTACCGCTTCTTCCCAACTCCAGGAACTGCAACATCAGCCGCGGCTGGGGTGGCGGGAGTGCTGGGGGCTGCTGGGGGCACAGACCGCCGGGGGTTGACTGTGAAGGTGTGTCCACTGCGGCGAGGGGTCCCCACCCCTGGCCCTGCCTTCACCCCATAGAACAGACGGTTCATGAGGGGATCCCCAGGGGACTGGGGAGCAGGTGGGGCTGGGGGTAGGGGAAACAGAGGGGCTGTTGGTGGGGGCCGGAGATCCACCGCTTCCTCTTCCTGCCTCGTAGAGCCTTTAGTCCCAGCGTCCTCTGGTGGGAAGGGGGAGGGCACAGAGCTACAGTTCTGCAGGGTTCTCAGAGGCCTGCTCAGAGCCCCTGCCTTCTCCTTCTCAGCCTCCCCTTCTCCAGCCTCTGTACCAAGAGGCCCCAGATACTTCTCAGCAGCCTCTGGGGGTTTCTGAGGTTGAGTCTCTGTGTCCCTGGGTGTCCGTTCTCGAACCTTTCCAGAGTTCAGGGTCCATTTCCAGCCTTCTGTCAGCCTCAGGCCCCTCTCACTATCCTCCACAGGGCCGGGCCTTTGCTCTGCTGCCTCCATCTCTCCAGAGCTGCTCTCTGGAGCCTCCCTTGTCAGGGTCTCTGACACCTTTGTAATCTCTTCTGAGGCCAGTGTTGGAATTGGTCTCTCTTCTTTTCTCCTACATTCCTCCAAACAGTCTTTTCTTTCTTCTTCTGAGCTGGGCCTCCACCCTGATGCCTCCCGTTGTACCAAACTCTGTTCCTGAGACTCTCCAGAGTCGGGCCTCCATTTATGGGACTCTGACAGCTCCAACTTCTGGTTGTCAGATTCTGCGGGGCTCAGTCTACTTTCCACCACCTCTTTTCTCCTGGGGCTTTGTTCTGCAGGCTCTGCCAGTCTCAGACTCCACTCTGGAGTTTCTCCAGGGCTCAGCCTCCATTTCCGTGCCTCTGACAGTCTAGAGCTCCTGTCTCCAGACTCTCCTGGGCTCTGCCTCCAGTCCCAAGCCTCTGAAGTTCTGGGGCTCAACTCTCGGGCTCCCCCTATCCCCAACTTCCTCTCTCTGGCCTCCCTGGGACTGAGCCGCTCTTCTTTTGAGTCTCTTCCCTTGGGGCTCTGATCTCGAATTTCCCCAGGACTGGGTCTCCTCTCCCGGGCCTCCAAAGGCCCAGGCCTTCTCTCTGCAAGTAACTCTTCATTGCGCTGCTGCTGCTGCTGCTGCTGCTGCTGCTGCTGGCGCTCCTGCCGAATGAATCGGTTCTGGTGCACCGGCCCAATGGCTTCTAGGAGGACAGCAGACTCATCTGGGTCTGGAGGTCCAGCCTCTGTAGTCCCAGGGGCAGGGCTAGGTTCTCCAGGAGACAGACCAAGCTTGGCCCGGCGGCGCTCCAGGATTCCCCGCTTCCAGGCTGGCATCTGGGACAGACGATCCCGCTCAGCCTTCTCCCGGCCACGAAGGGCCGCCTCCTCCTGCCGCCGTCGGGCCAGCAGCTGTAGCTTCCAGTCCGGGATGGTAGCCATGGTCGCGCGGAGGTAGGGGTGGGAAGTGCTGGGCTAGAGAACAGGAAAGAGAGGCTCCAGAGGTCCTGGGGGTAGGGGGAGGGGAAGCAGAGGGGCAGAGGAGGGACACCGAGATGGGCCCAGGCCCGGGCGGGGAAGAGTGAGAAGATGGAGGGCAAAG